>NC_080177.1:33856638-34164425 GCF_950295315.1 Erinaceus europaeus
CACATTTCTCTGAGGCCATACAACAAAAAAGTGTCAGAGCCAACGTTGGTCCCACTTATGTTAAACTCCATAATCCCAACACAAGTTCATCCATGTGATAACCAACTCAGCTTGCTGTTTGGAATTTTTTTAATGGATATTTCCATTACAGTATGCAGTGCGTTTCTGTTTTCTCTAGGCTATATTCTAAATGTTTTTAAAAATCAGCCTTTTAATTTTTTAATTAGCCTGGTTTCCCAAAGAAAACTCTTTAAAAGTCAGATGTTAACTTAATCCTCTTTGGGTTATAGTTGAACAAGATCAGCAGAATTGACCTTGACAAAACTGCCTCAAAGGCTTCAGCACAGACAGGCCCTTTGCTATCAGTGAACACAGAAAACTGCTGGTATGGGAAGGGGCATTTTCTGTGCCTTTGATAGCAGGCAGACTTGTTTTTCTTGACAAGACCCTGTGTAAAAAGACTTAATATCCATCATCAATGTGAATTGAGTCATGTCCTACTGACATTAGATCCTCAGCCCCAGGGAAGACCAGGCTCTCTGCTGAAGGGCTGCATTAGGCGACTCAGTGACCGAGAGGAGAAACAGAGCATGACAGGAGCCAAATTACATTGCTAGAAAGGGCGGACCCATCACGCAGTTACTGGCCTTTCTCCATCTCTGAGCCCAACCAACAAGCAAGGGCAGCAAAACGCCCCCAGTTCATGTAACAATTTCCTAAGGATAGTCAGACTTTCCAGGATATCAATCTCAAACACAGGGTGCCCAAGAAAAATAAAAATTTAAACTCAAGTTTGAATCAATATGGTAACAGACAACTTTATACACAACAAACATAAGGAAACATTGCAGTCCAGACTCAGCTGCCATTTTCTTTCTCCCACAGAGGAAGCTGATCTGTCCAGGTTAGAAGGTAGGAACGGGTAGGGAGAGCATGGCAACGCTCTCCAAGGCCGGTTTCCAGTTGTTCCTTACATCCAGCTATATTCCTGCCTAGATATAATTTAGTCGTTCAACCATAGATGCTGTGAACTAGCAAATTCCTCTTTTGCTTAACCTAGTTTAAGTTTCTATCACTTGTCACCAAGAAAATTCTGACTCACAGAGAGGAAATGTGTGAAATAAGATTTTAGCCTTTCGGGGGTCGGGCGGTGGCGCAGTGGGTTAAGCGCATGTGGCGCAAAGCGCAGGAACCGGCGTAAGGATCCCGGTTCGAGCCCCCGGCTCCCCACCTGCAGGGGAGTCGCTTCACAGGCGGTGAAGCAGGTCTGCAGGTGTCTTTCTTTCTCTCCCCCTCTCTGTCTTCCCCTCCTCTCTCCATTTCTCTCTGTCCTATCTAACAACGAAGACATAAATAACTACAACAACAATGGAAAAACAATAAGGGCAACAAAAGGGAAAATAAATAAATAAATATTAAAAAAAATTTTTTAAAGAGAGAAGAGATGCTGATTTTAGTCCCCAACCCCACATATAAGTCAGCTGAGCAGTGCTCTTATCTCGGTCCCTCTCTCTGTCTCTCTCTCTCTCATTAAAAATAAAATAAAATAAAATATTTTAAAATAAATGGAAGCTGATGAGTAGAGGTACATTGGGAGAGAGACAATCTTCCAACTGTTGCTCACATAATATCTTATTATTGATCCTAGCAATTTAAAAGTGGAAAGAGATGGACATTTATGAAGCCCTCAACACACAGCTCAAAACATATAACGTACATTTAACAAAAATATCCATTCTCAGTGATCCTTGTGATCACACGTAAGAATTGTTCATCTAGAGGGCCATGAGATAGTTCATTGGGTAGGAGACTTGTCTTGCTATGCATGTGGCCCAAGTTCAAGTCGCAGCACTACATGGCAATGGGAAGTTAAGGTGCTGTCGTGTCCCTCATTGTCTCTCTCCAAATGAAAGTGTTGGCTCTTTCAAAGTAGGAACTCCAGCCGTGTTCCAGAAGATGGAGGGGAAACAAAAAAACAAAAAGAAAACAAAACACTAGAAAGAGCCTGATAAGAAAAAAATAGCAAAAAAAAAAAAAAAAAAGGATCTAGTGGTCCAGGAGGTGGTGGCAGTGATAAAGCTTTGGACTCTCAAGCATAAGGGCCTGAGTTCAATCCCTGGCAGCACATGTGCCAGAGTGATGGTTCTTGCTCTCTCCTCCTGTCTTTCTCATTAATAAATAGAATATTTAAAAAAAAATTTAAAGGATCTAGACTCCCTATATGCACTGGAACAAAAGAAACATAAAAAGTATCCAGCCTCTAAATTTAGTCCTGCAAGGAAATATGCCTTTCTCCAATGATGGTAAAGATGGAAATTATGGTGATTGTGCCAAATATACCTCTATATCCTGTGATTTCTCTTAGTTTCTCTCCATCCTGGAGTATTCTATATCAAATAAACCCTCTATCCAGAAAAGACCATATAAAACTCACCATGATGGGTGGGCAGTAGAGCTCCACGTTATGCGAACACAGTACGAAGCACAAGGACCCACACAAGGATCCCAGTTTGACCCCCCGTTTCCCACCTGCAGGGGTGTTGCTTCACGAGCAGTGGAGCAGGTCTGCAGGTGTCTTTCTCTTTTCCTATCTCCCTCTCCCCTCTCAATTTCTCTCTGTCTTATTCTATAAAATGGAAAAAATGGCTACTAGGTGGTCCAGGCGGTGGTACAGTGGGTAAAGCACTGGACTCTCAAGATGAGGCCCTGAATTCAATCCCTGGCAGCACATGTACCAGAGTGATGTCTGGCTCTTTCTCTCTCCTCCTATCTTTCTCATTTTAAAAAAAAAGGCCACCAGGAGCAGGGGATTTGTAGTGCTGGCACCAATTTAATAAATAAATTAAATTAAAAAATAAAACTCACCATCTCCTAGAAACAACAACAACAAAAAGCAAATGATTGTCTTAAAGTTGTGAGGCTCCAGCACTGAAAAATGATAATGAAAACAAGAAGAAACTACAGAATTTGTAAAGTAGTTGAGAACATTATGATGTTAGCTATTTTTAAAATCTTCATCCATTTTCATTCAAACATCTTGTCCATATACCCTTCCCAAAAGGTAGGGCTAATAAGACAAGGACTTGAAAAATGGAAATTATTGGTGTTGAGTTTAAAGGTAAGTTTTTAAAGTCTACAGCAGCTTTATCTGACTTTTAAACGAGAGAGAGGCACTTGCATCCTTTTTAAATTTTAATCCTAAGGGTTTGTTCCTAAGTGCAAAGAATCAAAGTTAAGACCACCCAAAGTCCAATCTTTATTCTGGCAACCAAAGGTATGCACACTAGGCCCTGTGGCTGGAGATGTTGTGTAAATAAAGTTTTATTGAAAGTCTCCTTTATTTGTTTATGATTTGTCTGTAGCTGCTTTTATACCAGAACAGCAAAGTTGAGTAGTTTCAAGAGAAATTGTATAACCCACAAAACCTAAAATATTTACCCTTTGGCTCTTTTTTGGATAGTGTGCTGACCACTGCAGTAGCCATAGAAAGGATGAACACTAGAAAAGAAAAATATTTTTTATCTCAAAAGGAGATAAAAGTTTGACTATAGAAGGAAGGGAGAAATTTAAGACTGGAGGCTAAAAACTTAGAGCTTTCTGCCTTGGAAAGTAGGCACAGAGCTCACAGAGTCAGAGCTCAATCCAAAGGGGTGGGGAATAGAAACCACAGATTGAACTGTGGGGAACTGAAGAGCAGAGGCATCTTTGGGGGTGACCACACCAAGGGTGTGGGAACAACCACAGTGCAGAGTGGTCTGCAGAAGCATCCAAATTTTTCCCATGTTTCCTAAAAAGGTGATTGGAGGTGACTGAGTGGGGTGGTAGCCTGAATTAAGTCTCTCAGTTATGACATGGGGATGCAATCAGTAATGGGCTGGAACCATGTGTGGTGGAGACTCAGCAGGACAAAAGCATCAGCAGAAACAGAGTCGACATGCAAAAGTCATCAAAGGGGCTGGCAAAATAGCTCACTTGGATAGTGCACTACTTTGCCATGTGCATGACCCAAGTTTGAACCCAACCCTCACAGCATTAAATGAGGCTTTGGTGTTGTGGTCTCTTTCTGATCTCCGCCTTCTCTGTCTCTATCTAAAACAAAACAAACAAAGTAAGAGTCATCAAAGATGGAGCATGCCACATGTTCCAGATGCCCCACTCTCAATAGTGGGAATTTTTTTTTTTTTACTTCTAAAATATATCTTTCAAGTCTCAAAGTTAATTTGAAGGAAATGTATAACATTTCATTGAAAATAATAAATAGCTGCAGCATATATAAGCAAGGTCTGTATATGAGTTGGAAATATACCAACAGCATCACATTTTAGTATTTTCTAAAGGGGAATTCAAAGGTTTTTTTAATGAATTAAAGTGATTTAAGATAGTAATTTTTGGGCAGGGGGTAGATAGAATAATGGTTATGCAAAGAGTCTCTCATGCCTGAGGCTCCAAAGTCCCAGGTTCAATCCTCCCCGCACCACCATAAACCAGATCTGGGCAGTCCTCTGGTGTTGCTCTCCCTCTCTCTCTGTCTCTGCATCTCTCTCAAAAATAAAATAAATAAAATATTTTTAAAAGATAGTAATTTTTACATGCAAAAGTAATTTACATTGAATAATCAAGTATAAAGTCTGAAATTTTATCAAAACATGAAAACGAACAACGAAAAAAACAGCAAAAAAATTACAAAAAATAGGGAGTCAGGCAGTAATGCAGCAGATTAAGCACAGGTGGTGCAAAGCGCAAGGACCTGTGTAAGGATACTGGTTCGAGCCCCCAGCTTCCCTCCTGCAGGGGAGTCGCTTCACAGGCGGTGAAGCAGATAAGCAGGTGTCTATCTTTCTCTCTCCCTCTCTGTCTTCCCCTCTTCTCTCCATTTCTCTCTCTAAAAAAAATTAAATTTAAAAAAAATAGTAAAGTTCCTATTTAAATTCCTGTGTTTACAAAGATTAAAAATGCTTATCAATAAACTATGTTACACAGAATATAGTATACTTTAAGCTATAATATAAACTTGCAACATGTAGCATTGGAAATTCTATCTGGACTTAGCAAAATAGTTTAAGCCTGAGTCTTTGATGTCTTCAGAAATTTGACAAGTATATATTAATAACTACTTAGTAATATATTCCAAGGTTATTTTTCTTTGAATTATTGTAACATTGCTTCATCTTAAAATATTTGTGTAAAATTATGAACATTTATTACATATTTGAGGATTCTCACAATACAGGGACATGAATTAAAAGGCTATAGTCCCTAATATATATATGAAGTGTCTTTCTTGCTCAAAATGCCTCATTTTCACATGTCAAGATATCTTAGAACAAATGTAACAGTCTAAAAGATGATCATTGATACTTGAATGTTCCCATAAAGTATGTAACACATCCACTGCAAAATTTAATACAAGTTCATTGAACTTCTGTTTCACCCTCCAAGCTCAAATTACCTCTGGAGAGGAAACTAAAGATGGGATCATTGAATAAGTCACTTACAACAAGTGCTGAATGGGCTGCCTGAAGGGTTTATAGCCACCCCACCCTTAACAGCATCTTTAAATTCATGCTTCAGAAGTTCCAAGGCATTAGGATATCATCAGCATTAGGACAGATAGCACTGGTATCTGAGACTACACTGTTCAACAGAACTCTGTTCTAGTGGGAACATTCTGTATCTGTACTGTCCACATGTGGCTTCTAAGTATAGTTGTGCAACGGAAGTGCTGACTTTATTTTACTTGATCTTTATTAGTTTAGTTATAATTTAAACAGCCACAGAAGAATGTACTAACACCACTTTAAGATTAAAAGGAATAGGGAGTCGGGCAGTAGCGCAGCGGGTTAAGCACACGTGGCACAAAGACCAAGGACTGTAAGGATCCTGGCTGGAGTCCCCCGCTCCCCACCTGCAAGGGAGTCGCTTCACAGGCTGTGAAGCAGGTCTGCAGGTGTCTATCTTTCTCTCCTTCTCTCTGTCTTCCCCTCCTCTCTCCATTTCTCTCTGTCCTATCCAACAATGACATCAAAAACAATAGTAACTACAACAACAAAACAAGGGCAACAAAAGCAAATAAATATCAAAAAAAATTTTTTAAAGATTAAAAGGAATAGCTGAAGAAGTCCATATGAATAAGAAAGAGTGGACATCATGACCTTGTTTCTAGTCCCCTCCCTCTTGGAGTGTCCTTGGCAGCTTCTCACATATAATACAAGCCAGAGAATCCAAGTGAAGAAGCAAAATCAGATTGTTTGACATAAGGATATTTCAAGAACTTTCATTTTGATTCCCACAGATCAGTAGGTACTGGTGGTGTGTGAAGATGGACTGAGAGCTGAAGGGAGGAAAAACAGATCAAGAAAGAAAATCTAAAGGAGCTAAAGGTAGAAAGGTGAGGTTGGTGGTGGGGAATGATGTAATCTCTTTGGCTGCTGGTTTCCTCTCAGACTCTCAGACCCCCTCCTGAGTCAGCTCCACACCCAGCTGTATTTGGCCTGTTCTCATCCCCTCTCTTTGCCCCTTCCAAGCCTGTAATTACTGACACCAGGTGCTCTCCTTCCACTGCGACTTTATCACACATGGAAGTGTGAGTGGTAATTTGCCAACCGCCATCGAAGTTTCTTTTTGAAAGCAGGATTGGATGGGTGTCCTATTACATCACTAAGAATCTGTAGACAGTAGAAAAGGAAATGGAATGTACTCAGGGAACAGAAGAGTCTGCAACCCGCTTCTCTTCAGCCCTAGATTACTGTGTGGAATCAACTGCAGGACTAGGGTAGGGGTAAAGGGGCAGTGACAGAGTCTGTGCCCAGAACTGAAAAGGGGCTTGTTGCAGAAGCTTAGGAGATCAGTACTTAGCAGCTTCGAATAGTTTTGTGATTGTTATAATGCCACGTTGAGATTAAGGCAAAACAAACAAACAAAAAAAAAGGTTCTTTGGTTTATCTACACAATAGATCACCCATGAGAACTAAACAGTGGCTAAAACCTGAACTAAACAGTGGCAGAGTCTGGGGTTTTAACAATTAGTAGCATGAGGGCCTGTGGTAGCAGACATAGTGCCAAGTGCAAGAACCCACACAAGGATCTCAGTTCCTCACCTGTAGGAGGGGTGGCTTCACAAGTGGTGAAGCAGGTCTGCAAGTATCTATCTTTCTCTCTCCCTCTTTATCTGCCCTTACCCTTCAATTTCTCTCTGTCCTATCCAAAAAAAAAAAAAAGGCCACAGGAGCCATTTTGATTTGTAGTGCAGGCACCACAGTGGATTTGTAGTGCAGGCACCAAGCCCCAGCAATGACCCTGGAGACAAAAAAACAATTAGTAGCATGCAGTCTCGAGTACATCAGACACCCTCCCCAAGCCTTAGTATGTGGTCTGAATAAGGATAATTTTCACAACTACACCAGGATGTTATTTTAAGGATTTCAATCAGCTGCTGTCATTGGACACACTTGATATAGCACCTGGCACAGGGTTACACTCAGACTAAGTCCAGTTTGATTTACTCCACCTGACCCTGTGAGAAGTGCCTGTAAGAGAACATAGTCAGGTTCTATATCTCGGAGAGAGTGATGAATCAGAAGCTGGTTTTGTGTCTCATGCTCCTGTGGGCCTTTATAGAAGTCTCTATGTAGGGGGCCAGGTGGTGGCGCACCTGGTTGAGCACACATGTTGCAATGCGCAAAGACCAGGGTTCGAGCCCCCAGTCCCCACCTGCAGGGGGAAAGCTTCACAAATGGTGAAGCAGTGCTGCAGGTGTCTCTCTGTCACCCTCTCTACCTCTCCCTTCCCTCTTGATTTCTGACTGTCACTATCCAATCAATAAATAAAGTTGATTAAAAAATTTTTTTAAAAAGAAGTCTCTTTCCTTAGGAAGGCTGACTGAAAAAGACTGCTTCCTCCTCTGTCTTTACTTGGCTCAGGAGATCTACTTGAATTTACAGGTTGGAAATTTCCCTAAAATTAATTAAAGAAGATAAGGAGGGAGTAGCCAGCAAGTAACTTTCAGTTTGGATGACAGAGTGGTGAACACATTTCATATTGTGACCCAAATACAGGGGACTCTGTGTTTAATGTACCTGCCTGCTCAGGGGGTCCTTAGGGTTGAGGTGAAGAGGGGCAGGAGTTAGCTGGAGCTACACATTACAAGGATCCCTGGCAGGTTCTGCCTCTTTGAACCAATTAATCTTCTAAGGAGCCATTGCTGTTGCATTTAGCAATCAGAATTCAGCACTTAGGTTGCCTATCACCCCATTCCCAGCAACATTTCCAGGGCCTTTGCGGAGTTTGGTTTGTGGGAATAACCTTCCCCTGGTCATATTTCCTTCTCTCTCATCAAACGACTCAAATCAAGGATTCATGTGTAAAGTGGGAAGGAGTGGGGATATAAAGGGCCAGACACAGGAGTCCGGCGGTAGCATAGCGGGTTAAGCACAGGTGGAAGCAAAGCGCAAGGACCAGCATAAGGATCCTGGTTGGAGCCCCTGGCTCCCCACCTGCAGGGGAGTCCCTTCACAGGTTGGTGAAGCAGGTCTGCAAGTGTCTTTCTCTCCCCTGTCTTCCCCTCCTCTCTCCATTTCTCTTTGTCCAATCCAACAATGACGACAACAATAATAATTACAACAATAAAACAACAAAAGGGAATAAACAAATAATAATAATTTTAAAAAGCCAGACACTTGCTTTAGGGTGAAGAGCTTGATGGTTAGTTAAGGTTACACTTACTCTAAGTAGCCTATGAGAATTTGTCTTAACCCCTTAAAACTGCTGAAAATACTTTTCATCCTTGACCTTAAAAAATGAAAAACAGGGAGTTGGGCGGTAGTGTAGCGGGTTAAAGCGCAAGTGGCACAAAGCGCAAAGACCCGCTTAAGAATCCCGGTTCAAGCCGCCGGCTCCCCACCTTGCAGGGGAGTCGCTTCACAGTGACGGAGGTCTGCAGGTGTCTTTCTCTCCCCTGTCTTCCCCTCCTCTCTCCATTTCACTCTGTCCTATCCAACAACAACGACATCAACAACAACAACAACAACAACAATAAATACAATAATAAAACAACAAGGGCAACAAAGGGAATAAATATTTTTAAAATCTTTAAAACAAAGAAAGAAAAGGAAAAAGAAAAAGAAAAACAATGGAGGCCAGGCTGTGGTGCGTCTGGTTGAGAACACACAACCCCAGGCACAAGGATCTGGATTTGAGCCTCCACTCCTCACCTGAGGGGGATGCCTCATGAGAGGTGAAGCAGGCCCCCAGGTGTCTAGCTTTTTTTCTCTCTATCTCGGCCTCTCCTCTCAATTTCTCTCTTTCCTATCAAATAAAATAGAAAAGGGGGGGATGGCTGCTGGGATCAGTGGATTCATAGTGCAAACATTAAGCCCCAGCGATAACTCTGGTGGCAATAAATAAAGAAAATAAAAATTGGGAGTGGGCGGTAGTGCAGCAGATTAAGTGCACATGGCTCAAAGCACAAAGACTGGAGAAAGGATCCCAGTTCGAGCCCCCAGCTCCCCACATGCAAGGAGTCGCTTCAAAGCGGTGAAGCAGGTCTGCAGGTGTCTGTCTTTCTCTCCCCCTTCTGTCTTCCCTTCCTCTCGCTATTTCTCTCTGCCCTATCTTAACAATGACAACATCAATAACAACAACAATAATAACTACAACAATGAAAAACAACAAGGACAGCAAGAGGGAAAATAAATTAAAAAACACTAAAAAATTTAAATTAATTAGAGAAAAATCATAGTACAAAATTAAAAATAAAGCCAAATTTAGTCATAGGGTTACACTTCCTGTTTATAGCCTTTGAATAACTAACTTCCTGAGCCAGCTGAGAACAGTCACTTAGAGGATGGCTTTTAAAGTAGTCCTCACTTTACCTGACAAGGTTAGCCTTAGAGTGATTGAGGGAAGTAAAATAGGAAGTAGGTGAGGAGGGTATCTGGGTCTAACTGGAAACCATTTGATTAAGTATTTTATGGTGTCTTTTCTAGGTCTTTCTACTTCCTTGGTGCACTTATTGAGTCACTGCTAACTATTATGCACTTTAATATATATATATACTCATATGCTCTATTTAATGGTCCCTGGTCTATACCTAGGTTCTGTGGCTTTATTAAAATATTTTATTTATTTTAATGAGAGAAATACAGAGAGAGTCTAGAGCATTATTTATCTCTGGCTTATGATGGTACTGGGACCTTAGAACCTCAGGTATGAAAGTCTTTTGTATAACCATTATGCTATCTCTCTAGTCCTATATTATGATCTTGACATTTTGTGGTTAAAAGATTAATTGGTCAGTTTGAACTTAAGACCTCAATGAACTTTATAAGCTGCATCTACAACTAAATTAAATATTCCTTATTGTGGGCCACTCAGAGCTCATCTGCAAGCACCCGGTCTGTCATATGTGTTCTGAAAATTTAAGCTCAGTGTCCACCACACTGGGGGAAGCTTGGAAGCTTTGGTGCTATGCTCTCTTTCCTTCTCTCTTCCTATCAGGAAGAGAGAGAGAAAAAGGGGGCAGAAGGAAAAGGTCATCTGGAGCAGTAAAGCTTCAGTGATGGCAAAACAGTTATCTTCTTGCTCACCCGACTATATGCCTCTGAGAGTCATAGATCTTAGGCCAGGGAGTTTCCCTGCCTGCAAAGAGGCAGATGAAAGCCCCCACTTGTCCCTACCTCCAACCTATGGGCTGATTCTTTAAGTGGCTGGAGGTACCCAGGAAAACAGCTGCTCACAGTTCAGGAGGAACTTTCATCCAATCACTGTACTTTAAGGCTTTGAATAGGCTGAAGGTACCATGAAGAACTGTGCAAGAGAAATTCTGAATACACAGATTCCAAGACAGAAACCTGAGATGTATTAATGAAAGGATGGGAGGGTGGAGAATTGAATGTATTTAAAACTCCCTGTAGGGCACCAAAGTAAAAACCCTGTGGTGAGGGGAAGGGTAGACATGCGGCTTCCTGGGCTGGAGGGGGGTGGGGTGGGGGTGGATGGGTGGGATGGGACACAGTCTTTTGGTGGTGGGAATGGTGTTTATGTACACTCCTATTAAAGTGTAGTCATATAAATCACTAGTTAATTAATATGAGAGGGGGGAAAATTTATTGTATGTCTCGAACTTTTTAAAACACAGACTGAGTCTTTTTAATATTTAGGCTGTGTCTTTGATATGTGGACTCTCTCAAAAGCCTAGACCAGGGAGAACAGAAGCAATCGGTAGCACAGCTATATACAAGATGCTGGGTATTATACAGCAAACCCTAACAAAGGGACTTTTCAAAGTTAACCCAATTACCAAATAATGTGATAATGATAATAACTATCCATTGTCTTCTTGAACCCTAAGACAGCAGGAACCTCACATTTCCACTATAGAGCCTATATTTCCCCCAGTCCTGGAACCTTAGTGTAGGACCCACTTTCCCACATGCCTCTCCCAATTCATATAAAATAATATTGCATCTACCGATCGCAACGTAATCAATGCAATGATTGCCACCTCAACATGCTTCAGCTCAGACTGTGTCCAGAGACTTCAGGTGTGGAATGACAACCCTTCAGCTTCACTACTCAGGTGAGACCTTTCCTTTCATAGTATTCTCTAATTCCATCCAAGGTGGCTCACTTCCTAACAAAGTCCCAAAACCTAGATATAGACCAGGTTCCAGGAGATAGAGCATATGTTCACAAGTATCCATAAACTAGTGCAAAATATATATCTGAAAGCAGAAGTATACTACTAGAGTTTGCAGTGAGTACCCCCCCCCCAACACTTCCTCTAAACTATTCCAACCTTTGGGTCCATGATTGCTCAACAATTTGTTTGGCTTTGTATGTTAACTCTCTTTTCAGCCACCAGGTTCCAGAAGCCATCAGGATGCTGGCCAGGCTTCCCTGGATTGAAGACCCCACCAATGTGTCCTGGAGCTCTGCTTCCCCAGAGACCCACCCTACAAGGGAAAGAGAGGCAGACTGGGAGTATGGATCGACCAGTCAACGCCCATGTTCAGCGGGGAAGCAATTACAGAAGCCAGACCTTCTTCCTTCTACAACCCACAATGACCCTGGGTCCATGCTCCCAGAGGGATAGAGAATGGGAAAGCTATTGGGGAAGGGGATGGGATATGGAGATAGAGTGGCGGGAATTGTGTGGAGTTGTACCCCTCCTATCCTATTGTTTTGTTAATGATGTCTCCTTTCTTAAATAAAAAAATAAAAATAAAAATAAAAACCTCCCTGAATTTCCAGATGAACACACCACATTAGTCCAGCCAGTGTTCGATCACCTGAGCTCAGGGCATTCAGGAGGAGGTGGGGGATAGGTAGGGGCTGTTTGCAGCCCCTTTGAACTCTGTCCCTATCTCGCTCTCATTTGCAAAAGCAGTGGCACCACCACAGACTGACTCTGCCTGTTCCTCAGCTCTTCTTGGTCCTTAGAACTGGGTGGGACAGAAAAACATGCCTGTCAGGTTTCAGGATGAATCTTTTTTAAAAAATATTTACTTATTCCCTTTTGTTGCCCTTGTTGTTTTTATTGTTATTGATGACATTGCTGTTGAATAGGACAGAGAGAAATGGAGAGAGGAGAGGAAGACAGAGAGGAGGAGAGAAAGATAGACACCTGTAGACCTGCTTCATCACCTGTGAAGTGATTCCCCAGATGAGGAGCTGCCGGGGGCTGGAACCCGGATCCTTACGCCAGTCCTTGCGCTTTGCACCACATGGGCTTAACCCACTGTACTACCGCCCCTCAGGATGAATCTTTATCTGCAGTCTCCCTAGTAACCATTATCAC
The DNA here is from genome assembly GCF_950295315.1 of Erinaceus europaeus. Taxonomy (NCBI): domain Eukaryota; kingdom Metazoa; phylum Chordata; class Mammalia; order Eulipotyphla; family Erinaceidae; genus Erinaceus; species Erinaceus europaeus. The sequence goes on from NC_080177.1 coordinate 33,869,435, forward strand.
TCACTGAGCTCTTATTAGGGATCAGGCCCTAGTGAAGCAACTGACCTGCATGATTAAGCTAACTCAGGGCTGAAGAGACATTACCATTTCCTTTTCCCTGTTCATTCACTGACTTGCTCCCTAACTGTGTAAGTATCATCATTTCCCCTTAGTGACAGGAACCAAGTCTTTTCCACATCTTTGCTCCCACAAAGTTTAGCTGTGGGGCTTACGTTGGGGTGTACGTTAACTGTTGAAAATGTTAAAAACCGCTCGGCGGTAGTGCACCGAGTTAAGCGCCAGTAGTTCAAAGAGCAAGGATCGAGGTTCCAGCCCCAGGCTCCCCACCTGCAGGGAGGAGTTGCTTCACAAAGGATGCAGCAGGTCTGCAGGTGTCTTTCTCTCTCCCTATATGCCCCACCCCTCTCAATTTCTCTCTGTCCTATCCAAAAAGGGGGGGGAATGGCCACAGGAGCAGTGGATTCGTAGTGCAAGCACCATGCTCCAGCGATAACCCTGGCGGCAAAAAAAAAAAAAGTTAAAAACACTCTACTATGTTGCTGAGTGTGACCTACAGACTGCCAGCCACACTCATAGCATTTCCTGCTGACCTGCATAAATGGCCTTGCCTTATCCCAAGGTCAGAAATCTAAGGAGACTCTCCCACAGGCTTTTTCACAGCCCATCATGCATCCCAGAGAAGGAGCTCAAACTTAAACAAAGACTCTTAAGAGCCCATGGCAACAAAGGTAGTAGAAACAAACTGATTGTGTTCACTTGGGCAGCACATATACTACAACTGGAATGATACAGAGAAGATTAGCATGGCTCCTGTGCAAGGATGATATGCAAATTTATAAAGGGTTCCATATTCTTAAAAATTACTAAAAATAGATGTAGATGTTACTAAAAATAGATGTGGGAGGGATGGGACACAGTCTTTTGGTGGTGGGAATGGTGTTATATAAACACCATGTACATACATGTACATTCCTAATGAATTTCTAGTCAATTTTATAAAGAAAAAAGTTACTAAAAAAATTTTTTTTAAAAAGAAACAAGTTGATTCACAAATGTGGTAGAATCTTGGAAGTAAACCACAATGAATGTCATGTATAAGAGGCTAGAGCTATTCCATTATTGAATGATATAACCCCAAGACTTTGTCTAGCTAAAATGACAGTTTATATTTAGGAGCATGTTTACTATTCAACAACTATAGACCAAACGTATAAATTCTGTAAAAGAATATGGGAACATAACCCAAAATGATTTCACAGTGGCAAAAACTAACTACCAGACATAATCTCAACCAACTGATAAAAAAGTAACATCACCTGTAATGGAACAAATAGGCATGTGTCTCCTGACGCCTCCTGACACCTCCTGATGCAATGTACGTAGGAGGATAGGAAGTCAGTTTTGTGGCAGTCCTGTCAAAATGGCACCGTCTGAAACTAGTAATGAGAAGACACTGGACAAGCCCAAATTAGGGAATATTCTCAGAATAACTACCTTACACTCCTCAAAAGTACCAAAGTCATTCTAGACAAAGGGAAGATAAGGAACTGTTCTGGAAGGAAGAAACTAAAAAGACATGACAACTAAATACAATATATAATCCTGGGTTGAACCAGGGTATGGGAAAAACATCTATAATAGATGTCTTGGGATAATAGAGTAAATAGTTGTATTTTATCAATGATATATGCATATTTTTAAATAAGTTTTTAATTTTTTTTTTTTTTGCCACAGGAGTGATGGCTGTTTCTTTCTGCCTGCAAGTGACTCCACCATTCCCAGTGGCCATTTCTTCCTCTTCTTTCTTATTTAGAAGAAAGAGAAAGGGAGAGAAAGAGAGAGATACCTGCAGCATTGCTTCATCACTTGTGAAGTTTCCCCTCTGCAGGTGGGTACCTAGAGCTTTAATCTGGTTCCTGTACTTAGTAATAATGTGTGTGGTTCCTCAATGTCATATATATATATATACATATATATATATATAATTACACTTTCTATTAAAATAATAAATACATTTTAAAAAATATAGAGAGAGTGAAGGGTCAGGGAGATCTCTAAGTGGTGTAGCATAGTCCTTGCATGGATGAAGTCTGAGATCTAATTCCTGATACTGCATATACTAGAGCTGAGTGGTGCCCTGCTGTCTTTCTCATGAAATAAAAATAATCTTTTTTTTTTGAAAGAATATATATGAGTGCTACTTTGTTGGATATTGTGCCTATGTTCTGAACCAGTGATAAGGAAACAATAAGCCACTTATTGTCAATAAGCCAATAGTCCTCTATGAGAGGACTAGAGCATTTTGAAAATTGTACTATGTAAGACAGGACCCTGTAGGGAGTATATTACTAAAAGGCATATGGATATTGGGAGATCAATTAGATGAACTACATATGGGTATCATGAATTATTGCCCAGCGTTCATCTTCTCTTCCTAACTTCTCTCTGACTTAACTTTGAGAAGTCACATATACAACTTTATATTTAGTTGTGGTGTCTTCCCTCTGTGGAGTTAAGAGAAGGATCTATCCTCTAATTAACTTAGTTCCCACTTATTTCTAAGCCAAGTAATTTATCAGCCTTTCTATTAGTCTAGGAACTTCTAGTGATCTTTCTATAGATTTCATTTTTGCTTAAGTTACTGAAAAACAGGATCTAGTACCTGAAAAGGAAGGACCTTAAAGTTCATCCACTAAGTGATATACACTGTGCAAAGTATTTGTATTACATTATCTCAGCAATGTTTACAGCCCTCTACAAGTATCATGTCCCCATATAAGTACATATAGGCTAATTGCTGGCAGCATGAACCACAGAACCCAATTTGGAATTTAACTAATATGGAATGAAATGTAGCATACACATAGATATTACATTAAAAATTAGAGTTGAGGGGGCCAGGCAGTAGCGCACCAGGCCAGAAGCACAAGGACAGGTGTGAGGATCCTGGTTTGAGCCTCCAGTTCCCCACCTGCAGAGAGGTTACTTCACAAGCGGTGAAGCAGATTTGCAGGTGTCAATCTTTCTCTCCCCCTCTGTCTTCCCCTCGTCTTTCAGCTTCTCTCTGCCCTATCCAACAACAACAGCAATGGTAGCAACAGCTGGAAAAAATGGCCACTGGGAGCAGTGGATTTGTAGTGCAGGCACCGAGGCAGAGCAATAAACCTGGAAGAAAAAATAGAATTAGAGTTGATCCTTAGCAAGCAGGTTAAAGGAGAAAAGGCAAGTGTTCTCTCTCCAACCTGTGCCCTGTGTCAAACAAACAAACAAAAAAAAAACAGCTTAGTCTGTTTTCAGCAAAGAAGCTGGGAAAAGTAGAGAGTCAATTGCAGAAGGATGGAGTTGTCCTTCGTACCATATACAACCACTGAATCAAAGACTTAAATTTTAGAGCATAGAATTACTAGAATAATTATGCTCAGTGAAGCAAGTAAGGGGGTGAAGGACAACTACAGAATGGTTTCACTCATATGTGAAATATAGAGAAGTGAACGTACAAATGTGAAAAAAAAGTCAACCTATACCGAAGAATGTGGGGGAACTATAGTGGCTATCTACGGGGGTGGGGATAGAGACACAGACCTTTGGTGACTGGAGTGGTGAAAAAAGACTGTGCTGTAAATCATTATTTAATAAAGCTCTAAAGTTGAAAAAAAAATAGTTAGAATAAAGCACAATTGAAACTCTTCATGACTTTGGAGTCGACAATGATTTTATTAAATATTACTCAAGGGGAGTCGGCAGTAGCGCAGCGGGTAAAGTGCAAGGACCGCCATAAGGATCCGGGTTCAACCCCCCAGCTCCCCACCTGCAGGGGAGTTGCTTCACAGGCGGTGAAGCAGGTCTGCAGGTGTCTACCTTTCTCTCCCCATCTCTGTCTTCCCCTCCTCTCTCCATTTCTCTCTGTCCTACTCAAAAACAATGACAACAATAATAACTACAACAATAAAACAATAAGGCAAACAAAAGGGAATAAGTAAATATTAAAAATAAATAAATAAATAAATAAATATTACTCAAAAAGCACAGACAATAAAATCAATAAATTGGACTTCACCAAAAGTACAAAACTTTCATGCCTCAAGGAATATGACTAAAAGAGTAAAAAGATAATTTATAGAATGGGAGAAAATATTTGTGATTTATCTACCTGATAAGGAATATTCAGAATATACAGAAAATATGACTAAACATATTTTTATTTGCTTTTCCCCCCTTTTGTTGCCCTTGTTGTTTTATTGTTGTAATTATTATTGTTGTTACTGATGTCGTCATTGTTGGATAGGACAGAGAGAAATGGAGAGAGGAAGGGAAGACAGAGAGGGGAAGAGAAAGATAAACACCTGCAGACCTGCTTCACCGCCCATGAAACGACTCCCCCTACAGTTGAGGAGCTGGGGGCTCCAACCGGGGTCTTTATGCCTGTCCTTGCGCTTTGCGCCACCTGCTGTGCTACAGCCCGACCCCCAACTAAACATATTTTTAAAAATAACCAAATTCCCAACTAAAAAATAATTGAAGAATTGAGAGACTTCTCCAAAGAGGATAATGGAATAACATTTGAAGAGATGTTCAAAATCATCAATCATTAGAGAAAGGCAAACCAAAACCACAAGGAGATACCACTGCCCATTCATTAGGATGTCTACTCTTAAACAAGCAGAAAATAAGTGTTGATGAGGATGTGAGGAAATTGGAGCCCTTGTGCTTGAGTGGTTGGAAAATAAAATGGTACAGTTGCTGTGGGAAAATACTGATGGTTTTCATTTTCACGTTGAGCACAGAACTACAGTATGACCCAGCACTTCTATTTTTGCATTTTTATACAAATTAAATGAAAACAAGAATGCAAACTCACATATATGCTCATATCAGAACTCATTGTTTACGATTGCTAAAAGGTGGGGAAAACTCAGCAGCATTCATTATTCATGATTATAAAAAGGTGGGGAAAATTCAGGTGTCCATCACTGGATACTCAAACTGTGATATACTATTCATCAATAAAATGAAATGAAATTCCAACACATGCCACAATACAGATGATCCTTGAAAACATTATGCTAAGTGAAGGCAGGTACAAAAGAATGAATACTGCATTACTTCATTTATAGAAAATATCTAGAATATGTAAATTCCTAGAGAGTAAGCAAAATAGAGGTTGGCAAGGACTGAGGGGAGGAGAGAATGAGAAATTATTGCTTAGTAGATAGTTTCTGTTTGATTAATGAAAAAGCTCTGGATATAGTAATGATGGTTAAACGGTTTTATAAATGTACTTCATAGCAATGATTTTTTTCTTTTTTTTAAACATTTATTCCCTTTTGTTGGCCTTGTTGTTTTATTGTTGTAGTTATTATTGTTGTCGTCGTTGTTAGATAGGACAGAGAGAACTGGAGAGAGGAGAGGAAGACAGAGATGGGGAGAGTGAGATAGACACCTGCAGACCTGCTTCACCACCTGTGAAGCGACTCCCCTGCAGGTGGGGAGCTGGGGGCTCGAACTGGGATCCTTATGGCGGTCCTGGCGCTTTGCGCCACCTGCACTTAACCTGCTGCACTACCACTCAACTCCCCATACCACTAAATTTTATGACTAAAATGGTAAACTTTGCTATATAAATTACCACAATGAAAATTATGTTGAAAGATAGTAAAGCTTGTGAAATCTTCCTTGAGAAGTTAATTTGGGTGGTTAATATTAATAAAAGTTGTTTGAAAAAAATTTTTTCCCAGTTTGAGGATTTTTTTTTTTTTTACTGTTTGTTGGGGGAGGGATTAAAGGTTATTTTAAATTATGGCAGGAAATAAATTTAACATAGTGTCATTACTAGTAATCTTCAAATATTGAATATAAACTATACACATTGTAATTCCCTTTCAAAATACTGTATTTCATGAGAGACACACAGAGAGAAGCCAGAGCATTGAAATGGAAAAACCAGCAGATGAAGAAGGGGAAGGAGGAACCGCCTCAGTTTGGGGGTGGGGAGCTCCACTCTCGAATTCCAATAGGCTGAGAGGGACTACAACCCCACTTGAGGCGTGTTTCCACTTCCACATTTCCATGCCCTAGACTGTTTCCACGTAAGGCCTAGTTCCTGCCACTTTTACTTCTGTCCAATCCACTTACAGTAGAAATCCTGAATGCCACATCTCCTTTTCAAAACCAACAAACAGCCCGAGCCTACAAAGTTAATAAGGTGTACTCCTTCCTCTCCACTGGTTCTCAGTCTCGTTGTTGGCCCAGTCGGAACTATAACAGTATCACCCTGGCATATGTGATGTTGAATTCAGGACCTCATGCTTACAAGTCCAGCACTCTACCGCAGCACAACCTGCAGTGTCGGATTGCATCGCGGGGGAGGGGGGGGGGGGAGACCGAGCAGAGGAGGAACATAAATCTTTATTCATGCATTCATGCGGACACTCCAGAAATGGGCTAGAGCAGAGTGGTTCAGGCCACGGAGCTAGCAAGATGGCCGCCTCCCACTATGTGCAGCAACCCTTCTCTGACTCAGGTCTTGCAAGGGAGGAAAAAGACAAGAGAGAGAAAGGTGGAGAGGGGAGTGCTTTTATGGGAGAAGTTCCGGAAGTGGCAAGTCAGGACAGGATTGGCTAGAAAAAAGGGGGTGGAGAAAACAAGGTACTCTGGGAAGCTAGGGTTTCAGCTCTTGGGGGAATGGGCATACCCTGAGGGTATCTGCACAATTAATTACCCAACACTCCAGCATCACTGCATTAGAATTTCTTTTTTTCTTCTTTTCTTTCTTTCTTTTTTTTTAATTTCTAAAAATATTTAATTTTAATTTTTTTTCTTTCTTTCTTTCTTTCTTTCTTTTTTATTTATAAAAAAGAAACACTGACAAAACCATAGGGCCCTATTCGGGGAGTCCTGAGATTCCCAAATAGACATGATGGGCCTAGACCTCCAATAAATCCCTCTCTCCATTGTTACCTGTCATCTCTATCAGGAACAACAAAACAGACCCCATTTGTGGGCCCCCATTACCCTCAACTTGGATCAACAATGGTAGGGAATGTTCCATTCTCCAAAAGGAGAACGGACAACATACTCTATGCTACACCTGAGGAAGATGGGTCCTGATATTGGGGCAACTTGGAATGTTCCTACTCATGACCACAGATCTACAGGGATGAGCTCAGATCTACAGGGATGCAGAGGACACAGGCTCCTAAGCTGAATCTGGGCCCCAGATCAGATCAAATTGATGGGGTTTACAGTCAACAATATTTATACACCTTTCTCATATTTGGAATCTACTATTTTCACTGATCCAGCTTTCTGCATTAGAATTTCTATTTGTCTTTTCCCCCCTACATCTTTAGAAAATGACTGGAAAGACTGTTAACAAATTTGGAGGCTTACGTTGTCTATTATGCTTTGTTGCAAACAATTCACTCTAGTGTATCAACAAGCCCTGTAAATGAGCGTAGGGATGAATATCTTTATCTTTTCAAATGAGTTGTTTTCATATCTTGCAGACGGATGATTAGAGGTGGAAGTGCTGAATCATAAGGTGTTCTATTTTTAATTTTTTGGAGGAACTTCCATACTGTTTTTCACCAGTCTGTACTAGTAATAGTCCCATTGGTAGTGTACAAAGATTCATACCCTCAATAATACCATTCTCAGTAGCCAAGACATAGAAACTTAAGTTCCCATTAACACATAAGTGATAGAAGAGATATGGCATATATACACAATAAAATAGTATTCATAAATAAGTCTTGCTGCTGTGACTGCATGGATGTAATTTGAGGTGGCTAAGTGAAACGAAATGTCAGAAAAGTACTAAATGGTTTCTCTTAAAACAAAATGTTGCTTACAAAGGGAAAGACCAAGTGGGGTGGGAAGAATGGGTAGAGGGGTCAATTAGACAATGGTGAATGGTACTATAACTTTGGTGGTGGCTATGATGTGGAATATATTAATACAATAGTAGGGTTGTTGTTGTTGTTACCTCCAGGGTTATCGCTGGGACTGGTGCCTGCACTATAAACTCATTGTTCCTGAAAGCTATTTTTTCCCTTTTGTTGCCCTTGTTGTTTATCGTTGTTGTTATTATTGTTGTTGTTGTTGCTGTTGTTGTTGGATAGGACAGAGAGAAATCGAGAAAGGATGGGAATACAGAGAGGGGGAGACAAAGACACCTGCTTCACCGCCTGTGAAGCAATCCTCTGCGGGTGGGGAACCGGGGCTTGAACCAGGATCCTTGCACGGATCATTGCGCTTGGCGACACATGCGCTTAACCCGCTGTGCTACCACCCGACCCCCAATAGTAGGGTTTATGGAGGCATTACTGAAACTTACCTAGCAGGGTAAACAAATAGAACATCAATAAAAAGGGGCCAGGTGGTGGCGCATTTGGTTAAGTGCGCACATTACAGTGCTCAAGGATCCGGGTTCAAGCCCCTGATCTCCACCTGCAGGGGGAAAGCTTCACAAGAGGTGAAGCAGGGCTGCAGCTGTTTCTCTGTCTCTCTCCCACTCTATCTTCCCCTCTCAACTTCTCTGTCTCTATACAATAATAAATAAATAAATAAAACATTAAAATACATTTTAAAAGAACCAATAAAAATAAATAAGCATTACTCATTTTTAATTTTTCAAAAAATTATCTGTATTATTGGATAGAGACAGTCAGAAATCGAGCAGGAGGGGGCGATAGGGAAAGAGACAGAGAGGCACCTGCACCACTGTTTCACCACTCACAAAGCTTTCCCCCTGCTGGCGGGGACCAGGGTCTTTGTGCATTGTAACATGTGCACTGAACCAGGTGTGCTACCATCCAGCCCCTTGTGTTTTTTAAGAAACAAAAACAACCACAACAAAAAGGAGGTTAAGAATTATTACTGAAAAAAGATAAGCCTAAAGTCCATGTACCTGCAAGTCAGAAACATGCAGTAGAGACAGCAAAACTGCCTCTGTGAGCTACCCACAGAGTCTCAAAGGCAAAATGCAAACTACAGGTAAGGATGTCAGTGGAGAGGCCTCACAGGGGCAATATTAGCACAGTTCAGGGCTAGTAATAGTGTGTGTTTGTTTAACAGTTGGTTAATAATTTTACCTAGTTACACTGAACAAGATAATGGGACCAGCAGGAAGATGAGTGAGTTGTGCCTTTCTTTTCTCTGCTTTCTTTCTTCCTTCCTTCACTCCTCTCTTTCTTTCTTTCTTTCTTTCTTTCTTTCTTTCTTTCTTTCTATTTCTTTCCTTTCTTTCTCTCCTCCTTTCTCTCTTTTCTTTCTTTCTTTCTTTCTTTCTTTCTTTCTTTCTTTCTTTCTTTCCTTCTTTCTTTCTTATCACTTAGATTCAGAGAGTTTCTACTCCAAGATTGATTTACCTCAAGTACTAGCCACAAATGATACAGGTTATTTAAAGAAAGTAAGCAGAGCATGTAGGTGAAAAGAAGCTTTTAGGTAAAACAAAGTGTCTTGCAATGTTTGTGGTCAATTTACCACATTCAGAATGAATGAACTTGGGTAGCTGCTTTCTTTAGGAGAAGCTCAAAACAGTCATATAATTATTCATCTTCAGATAGACATCAATAAAGAAACTGCTAAAAGCTCTATCTTATAGTATATCTCTATATTTTTTAATTGCGAAATACTGACTATTGCAAAAAACTTGGAAAATAATTAACCATCAGCTATTTGACTGCTTTTTACTCTAACGCCACCTTCTGCATGTTAATGTCAGTTTGTTTTGGTCTGGAGTGTGGTGGTGGCAGAGGGCAGCAATAGCTGCTGAGCTAGTGCAAACAGGAAACCTCAAGCAGCATTTCATGTGGGCCCGGCCTCTCTGCTCCCATGCACTTGCCTCAAAGTGCACAGTTCAAATTAGAGTATGAATCCTAGCTTGAATCCAAGGTACTAACCAGGCCAGCTAAGTGGGACTCAGCTAAGGTTATGACGAACATTTTCCTTAAAAAAAAATTTTTTTTTAGGGGCCACATGGTGGCACATGTGATTGAGTGCATGTTACAGTACACAGGGACCCAGTTCAACCCCCTGGCCCCCACCTGGAGGAGGAAAGCTTCACAAATGGTGAAGCAATGTTGCAGGTGTCTGTCTCTTTCCCTTTCTATGTCCTCCCTTCCTCTTGACTTCTGGCTGTCTCTATCAAATAAATAAAGATAATAAAATTTTAATTTTTTAGTGATTTAAAATGATTAACATGATTGTAAGATAACAAGGGTACAATTCCATATAGTTCCCACCACCAGAGTTCTGTGTCCCATCCCCCTCTATTGGAAGCTTCCTTATTCTTTATCCCTCTGGGTGTAGCGACCAAAATTATTTCAGGGATAATTATTGCAGAAGGTAATTGCTCCTCTGTTGGACATGAACATTAACAGGTTGATTCATACCCTCAACCTGTTTCTTCCTTTCCTAGTGGGGTAGGGCTCTGGAGAGGTGGGGTTCTGGGACACATTGGTGAGGTTGTCTGCCCAGGGAAGTCAGGATGGCATCATGGTAGCATCTGCAACTTGGTAGCTGAAAGGCAGTATGATATAAAGCAGGCAGATTGTTTAATAAACAGGAACACGAAGGTAGGAATAGAGCAAATGAAACCAGGGGTCTTTGTGTGGGAAGAAGCTAGGAAGTCTGTTTTAGGTATAGCTAACATGCAGGTGGACTAAAAATACTGTCTGGAAAGATGGTGTCAGAGTTGAGAATGGGACTAGAAAGATGGACTAGGTTAGAGAGTAGTTCCCAAATATAAGGAAAGTATATTAATACCATTAACTGTTAACCCCACCAATGTGACCTAGGGATGAAGAGCATTGTCTATGTGGATCTAGAATTAATGCCAAGGCTCTCTACTGTCCGTCTCTCTTCAGCAAACAGCAGAACACTGCATGTGGCTGGAGGACATAACAGATAAATATTTTCAGACAGGGCAATCAGCCAAAATAACTTAAAGACTGCACTGGGCGGTGGAGAGGAGGACAGGTACAATGTGCTACTAAAGTATTAATTTAGAGTAAAGTTGAGTTGAGTTCAGAAATTCTGTCTATTCATTCTCAGGGTATCTACAAACTTAGTGAAAGCTCTTCAAGATGCTAGATGTAAAAAGCAGCCAGACCTTCCACCTTCTGCACCCCAGAATGACCTTGGCCCATACTCCCAGAGGGATAAAGAATAGGAAAGCTATCAAGGGAGGGGATGGGATAGGGAGTTCTGGTGGTGGAAATTGTGTGGAGTTGTACCCCTCTTATCCTATGGTTTCTGTCAGTGTTTCCTTTTTATAAATAAAAATTACATACATTTTTTTTAAAAAGCAGGGTATCTCAGGGACATTCCTTTACCTCAATTTCTCTCAGTCCCCTAAGGGATTTGTGAGTAGGAAGTCCAGCTGAGACCAAGGTACACATTGGCATCAAGTTGTCTTCACCATTAGGTATTTTTCCTTTGCTCACTTATTTCCTCTGCTTGGAAAATCTTGTCCTCCTAGCTTTGCCTATACAAATCTAATCTCAGGAGTCAGGCAGTAGCACAGCGGGTTAAGCATACATGGCACAAAACGCAAGGACCAGTGTAAGGATCCCGGCTTGAGCAGGGGAGTTGCTTCATGAGCGGTGAAGCAGGTCTGTAGGTGTCTTTCTCTCTCCCACCCTGCCTTCTCCTCTTCTCTTCATTTCTCTCTGTCCTATCTAACAATGATGACATCAGTAACAACAACAACAATAACTACAACAACAATATAAAAAGACAAGGGCAACAAAAGGGAAAAATAAATAAATTTTTTTTAAAGTATAAATACAAATCTAATCTTACCCTCAATGCTGACATTCTCCCTTATCTCTAAATAGATACCAGAGCACTGACCTCTACTTATGCTTAGTTAGACTATAAGACTGTGCCTGCCATGTGACTCCAGCCTTTCTGACACTCCAAAGTGCAAAGTTGATATCAGAACATGCCTTCTGGAGTGGACATAACACCAATTTCAAGTATACATATAGGCATAGGTCTATTCAGCCATCAAATGTATATTGGGACCCTATGACTATTTTAAAAAATGATTAATATTTATTTGATAGAGACAGAGAGATATTGAGAGGGGAGGGCAAGATTGAGAGGGAGAGAGAAAGAGAGACACCTGTAGCCCTGCCTGCTTCACCACTTGTGAAGTTTTCTCCCAGCAGGTGGGGGCCAGGGGCTTGGCCCCCAGACCCTATGATTTTTATTAGGGTTCACAAATATTTTTCTTTCTTTCAGGTCTCTCTGGAGTTAGATGCAGAAGGGAGACAACCAAACATTAGAACGCTGATTTACTTGCCTGAGAAGACACTGGTTCAATTCCAGAGATGACTTTATGGCATAGATTACTGGTCTCATCTATTATGAAAATACATCTTTTATCTTTAAAAGAATTTAAATAGGACCTGCTCTGACCAATGAAACCATCCTGGGTAGAGAGAACAGCTAAAGTAAGTGCCATGTAAAGCCCTAGGGTTTGAGTGAGACAGGTCCACTACAGGGACAGCCACGAGGCTCGTGCAGGTAAGACAGAATTGAGAGGTCAGCTCCAGAGGCCACAGGGAACAGAGCATACAGAGGCCTTCGCAGGTCACAGTAAGGACTTTGATTTTACTAAGTGAAACTGCATCTGCTGTAGGATATGAAGCTCTGAAGAAGGGGGAAGCAAAGGGGAAGCAGGATGAGGCCTTCCAGTTTAGCCTTCAGTGCTGAAAAGATTTTAAGTTTCGCAGATCATTCTTTTGCCACTGCAGGCCGGGAACCAGTTTACGAGAACTCCAGGCAACCTATCATAGAAAGAAATTCTGCAGTCCTTATTTTAAACCTCATTTTAATTGTCTCCTTAACCAACCCCCTACAAGTTGCTACTGATATATGAAGTTGGAACATCCCCAATTCTCTTATTATAGGACCTGTATAGAGACATAATGGAGGTAGAACTAAGGGACTTAACTGACTTACTAACAAGTGACACATTATTGACTACTGTAAAATACACAGATGATTTATGAGTTTACATTCCATTTTGAATTTCAGATAAATTATTTTCTTTAATATTTTATTTGTATATATTGGATAGAGACAGAAAGAAATCATCAAGGAATGGGGATCTAGGGAGTGAGAAAGAGACACCTGCAGCACTATTTTACTTGTGAAGCTTCCCTCTCCCTGCTAGTGGGTGCTGGGGGCTTGAATCCAGGTCCTTGTGCATTGTAATATGTGAACTGAACCTGGTGTGCCACAGCTTGGCTCAGAAAAACTATCTTATGTGACTTAGGGTTTTTTTTTTCCTTTATTGTTGTAGTTATTATTGTTGTTGTTATGGATGTCGTCGTTGGATAGGACAGAGAGAAATGGAGTGAGGAGGGGAAGACAGAGGGGGAGAGAAAGACAGACACCTGCAGACCTGCTTCACCACCTATGAAGCGACTCCCCTGCAGGTGGGGAGCTGGGGGCTCGAACCGGGATCCTTATGCCGTCCTTGCACTTTGTGCCACATGCGCTTAACCCACTGCACTACCGCCCGACTCCCAGAAAAACTATTTTATTAATGTGAAGAAAGAGATACCTTGGTTTTCCACTTTAAAACAACCTCCTCTTCTTGCTCCTTGTACCTACTTCCGTTTTCTTCCCCCTCCCTCATATTTCTTTGCCCTTCCTTTGCAAAAAAGAAAAATGTCGATTTCATTAAGTGACTTCAAGTTAAACTCCAAGAAAAATCACAGATCCTGTTTCTTTCTTTTTTTTTTAATACCAGCTCAGCTCTGGTTTATGGTGGTGTGGGGGACTGAACCTGGGACTTTGGAGCCTCAGGCATGAAAGTCTGTTTGCATTATGTTATTTACCCCCTCAAAATCACAGATTCTAAGATTAAAAAGTACAACCATTTTTATATTCATATTTCAAAATTTTCAAGTTTTAACACTTCAACAAATTATTTTTGAACAGAAGTATTTGATTTTTAGTACAATAAAATAAAATAAAGCTAGTTCCAATAGATTTGGAGAACCAACTATGTGATCTTAAGAGCTTGCTACTGCATTCACTCTGATCTCAATTTATGGAGATAACCCTCCAGGAATTTTCCTTCTTGGAATCCTATTCCTCCTGTAATAAAGCTTTTACAGACACCGTGGTTTTGTCAGATACCAAATCTATCTGGTCATGAAGCAGGAAAACCTTTGAAAGTCATTGAACAAATACCACTAGTGAGAGGCACTATGAAGTGGACCTTGAACAGTGGATACTTACATATGTAAGTGTAAGACACTTATAGTTATATTGTCATTAATAGTCCAGTCTATATATGTTATATGAAAATCAGGACAGAACATAGTTTATTAACTCTTATGCTATCTAGGCTGCATAATTCAATGACCTTAGACTTTTCTAAAAAGTATTTATAGAAGTCCTCAATAAGAACGTAACATAGGAACTTGTTGTTTTCTCCAGGCTGGCTTCACGGGCGGGTAACAGACAACCAGAAACACACGGCTGAGCTGAGAACGCAGTTTAATCTTTATTCATGAGCGAGCAAACAGTCCAACACCTAATCACCACACACATCTGTCCTGCATCTTTTTCCTCCTGTGGCAGCAGCAGGAACTCAGGAAGTACGTAGGGTAGGGGGTGGGGAGAAGGAAGAAGCGCGAAACTAGCAAGGGCTAAACCAAATCTCCCAGAGATGGGGGTAGTGAGACCAAACCAATGTAAAAGAAAAGACCATGTAAATAGACCACAATGTCAAGCAATGTAACAGAAGCAGAACTAGATCCCAGAAGCAGAACTAGAAGCATACCAACAATTCCCCCTTTTCTTTTTAACTAATTGACCATAGTATCAGGAGTATGGGGTGAACAGAAACGTATATCGTATAGGCATTTTCAAAAAAGAAACTGGCACAAAGATGGAGGAACAAGTAAGTGAGCAACAAGAACCAGTGTGCTGCCAAGGGAAGGCCTGAGGGAGACGTTTCTTGCCTCTGTGGGCAAGGCTTTATCAAGCTAAAGGACCTTTCCTGTCTCTGTGGGCTTCTCTTGCCTCTGGGGCGTTACTTGCCTCGACGGGCATTTCTTGCCTCTGTGGGCATTACCTAGTAAGGAGGGAGGGGGGTATGGCCTATAAAGTCCCAAGGCAGCTGGCTGCAGTCAGTCTGAGAAACCCAGCAGCGTAAAGGGAAACTGCTGTAAAGTTGTGTAAAGTGTCCAAGAGGTGTACCAGTAAGTCAGATGGAAGTGTCAGTCGAAAGCAGATGACCACAGTAGAAATGCAAGGGGATGAAATGCTGCACGTCTGTCTCGATGGGGAATGTCAGCCATCAGAATTCTGCTTTTCTGTAGAGAACTTGACAGCTGCAATTCACTTACTTATGAAACAAAACTTGTAGCAGGTTAGAAGTTTACCACAATTGATAACTCGATTATTATAATTGGTTTAAGTATCTTTATAAATTTGGAAGGTCTTTTGCATACCAACAGGAACTTCAACACTAAAAAAGGAAAGAGGAGAAAAGAAAAGAAAGAAATTGGTGTATTACATCAAAGTAAAGGGAGTGTTTAAGTCTGGAGCATGACGGTGGAGGACCTAGGTGGGGGGGTTAGAGTGTTACCTGGAAAACTATAACATTATACATGTACCAACTACTGTACTTTCCTATTGACTATAAACCATCAATTCCCCCCATAAAGAAAAAAAACTGCCCATGAGACAGAACACATATGCACATATATCCATAAGTTAGGGGGAAATATACACCTTAAAGCAAAAGTGCACAATAGTTTGCAGTGACCCAAAACAGTAAGCAAGTAGAAAGACCTAAAAAAAAAAAAAAAAAAGACACCATAAAATACTCACATACCTTCCCCATATTTGGGAGCTATTCTGCCCTGATCCACCTGTCTAGTCCTATTTCCAACTATGACAACATCTCCACCTTTGGTCTACCTGCATGTTAGCTCATGGGCCCCTTGGAATATACCTAAAATAGACCTACTAGCTTTTTCCTAAATGGAGACCCTAAATCTTCATCTGCTATATTCTTGCCTTTAGGTTCTTGACTATTAAACAATTTGTTCTGCTTTATATCTTAATGCTTTTTCACCCAAGTTGTAGATGCTATGATGACGCCAACCTGACTTTCCCAGACAGAGGACCTCACCAATGTACCCTGGACCCCCACCTTCCCTAGACCCCTGCCCCACTATGGAAAGATAGAAACAGGCTGGGAGTATGCATCCACCTGTCAACACCCATGTTCAGTGAAGAAGCAATTACAGAAGCCAGGCCTTCCACATTCTGCACCCCATAATGACTATGGATCCTGCTCCCCGAGGGATAAAGAATAGGAAAGTTATCAAGGGAGGGGATGGGATATGGAACTCTGATGGTGGAAATTGTGTAGAATTGTATTAACCTATGGTCTTGTTGATATTTTTTACTTTATAAATAAATAACAATGTAATAATAATTTAGGAGGCTGGGCAGTAGCACACCTGGTAAAGCGCAGAGTACAAAGTGCAAGGACCCACACAAGGATCTGGGGTGGGGGTGCTGCACAGGTGAAACAGGTCTGCAGGTCTCTCTTCCACTCTTCCTCTCTGTCTCCTCCTCTCTCAACTTCCCTCTACCCTATCAAATAATATGGGAAAAAAATAGCTGCCAGGAGCAGTAGATTGGTAGTGCTGGCACTTAGCCCCAGTGATTAAAGGGGGGGGAGAAAATAAAAGATCAAGCAAAACATTGATTTCAGACATGAAAACTAAGAAAGGACATCAAGCGAGTTTGTCATCTGGGCACAGAAGCAGTTTAGTTGCCTATATTAAATGCTAAGCTCTCTATATTTTAATATTATTTTTTATCTCTATATTTTATTAACGATCACTGCATAAAGTGTGAAAATGCATCAAAAAAGCAGATAACAAAAGTTGAATTTTTATCAGTTATATGAAAATTTATATTTGGATAAAGGCAAGTTTAAAGAGTCATTTTCTGGGGGTCGGGCGGTAGCGTAGCAGGTTAAGCGCAATTGGCGTCAGGATCCTGGTTCAAGTCCCCAGCTCCCCACCTGCAGGGGAGTCACCTTGCAGGTCTGCAGGTGTCTGTCTTTCTCTCCTCCTCTCTGTCTTCCCCTCCCCCTCCTCTCTCGATTACTCTCTGTCCTATCCAACAATGAGCGACAACAATAATAACAAGGGGGGAAAAAGAAAAAGGTCTCCAGGAGCAGTGGATTCATGGTGCAGGCACTGAACCCCAGCAATAACCCAGAAGGCAAAAAAAAAAAGTCATTTTCTTCATTTTTTTATTATCTTTATTTATTTATTGGAGAGACAGCCAGAAATCAAGAGGCATGGAGAGAAAGAGAGGGAGAGAGATAGACACTTGCAACACTGCTTCATCCATCACTCACAAAGCTTTCCTGTAGGTGGAGACTAGGGGCTTGAACCTAGATCCTTGTGTACTGTAACATGTGCGCTCGCACCAGGTGCGCCACTACCCAGCCCCAAAAGTAATTTTCCATATGCCTCTAGTAAATCAAATCACAAGAAAATTTAGCTGTTTTGTTAGGAATGCTTTGGAGACTCAGTTAAAAACAAAGTCAGTTTTGTTAGTGACCAATTAAAAGCTAAAGGGCTCAAGTAACTAAAAATATATGTCTACTCTTATAATCATAGATGGGAATATCTTACAATAATATTTTATTTATTAAATAGAATGAGGTATATATTCAAACTTACTATACTGAGGATGTAAAAAACAAAATAATCCTTGGTTTCAGTATGCTAATACAGGCATATATGCAACCTACAACAGTAACAAACTCTTCTAGCAAGCCCTTGAATTCTAATTACTTTACTATTTTAGTTGTTAGCCAAATAAAAACAAATAGCCGGAGTCCGGCTGTAGCGCAGCGGGTTAAGCGCATGTGTCATAAAGCGCAAGGACTGGCAGAACGATCCCTGATCCAGCCCCGGCTCCCCACCTACAGGGGAAGCCCTTCACAGGTGGTGAAGCAGGTATGCAGTGTCTTTCTCTCCCCCTCTCCTGTCTTCCCCTCCACTCTCCATTTTTCTCTGTCCTATCTAACAACGACGACATCAGTAACAACAACAATAATAACTACAACAACAATAAAAAGACAAGGGCAACAAAAGGGAAAATAAGTAATTTTAAAAAATTAAAAAAACAAATAGCAAAATATAACACAAGAAAAGATCTTTAGGAAGGGCATAGCATAGCTATAGACAAAATCAGAACCTAGAACACAGAGGCTTTATCCAGTTCTAACAGAGACTATATTTAAAAGGATCATTATTTTTCAGTGTTATCTTAATCAGAGAATGAATTCTCATCTCCATCCTCAATAAAATGTCAGAAATAACATGTGGAGCTTTCCATTCACTTCAGCTATGGAATATATATATATATATATATATATATATATATATCTTATACTTTGCTAGTGGGGTGAAACATAGGTACAACCCCTCATCTCCTGATGACAGGTATGTAGGTATCTGTAAGATATTCCCCTAGCCTAAGTTCCCATCTCTTTCCCCAGTCCTTGGCTTTGGTGCAATACACCATAACCAGTCCCAGTTTCAACTTATGCTTTCCCTTACTGTCCTTAAAAATATAATCTTGGAGTCAGACAGTAGTGCAGTGGGTTAAGCACATGTGGCACAAAGCGCAAGGACGGGCGTGAGGATCCCGGTTTGAGCCCCCGGCCCCCCACCTGCAGGGGAGCTGCTTCACAGGCGGTGAAGCAGGTCTGCAGGTGTCTGTCTTTCTCTCCCTCCTCTGTCTTCCCCTCCTCTCTCCATTTCTCTCTGTCCTAACAATGATGGCATCAATAGCAACAATAACTACAACAATAAAAAGCAAGGGCAACAAAAGGCAAAATAAAAAAAATATTTTAAAAATATATCATCTTAAATCATATCCCATGTATATCTTTATGCTTTGTTATAATCCACCCCCCCCATTTAAATTTGTAATTTTCCCTAGGTCACTGTTGATATTAACTTATCTGATTCCAATGTCTAAGCAATAAATTGACCTAATACTAAAGCACTTTGTAGGAGCCCTATGAAAAGAATGCTAGTAAATAAAATTTGATGAGATAACTCACATAGACAGTGTTCTGCTTTGCCATGTGCACAATACAGGCTTAAGCCTGGCCCCCACTGCACTGAAGGAAGTTTTGGTTCTGTGATCTTTTTTGTTTTCTGCCTTAATAATAATAGGGTCAGGCGGTAGTGCAGCAGGTTAAATGGCACGAAGCTTAAGGACCGGCATAAGAATCCCGGTTCAAGCCCCTGGCTCCCCACCTGAGGAGGGGGGAGAGTGTCACTTCACAAGCGATGAAGCAGGTCTGCAGGTGTCTTTCTCTCCCCCTCTATGTCTTCCCCTCCTCCATTTCTCTGCCCTATCTAACAATGACATCACCACCAACAATAACTACAACAATAAAAACAAGGGCAACAAAAGGGAAAATAAATTTAAAAAATAACAATACTTTTTAAAGTTAGCTAAAAGCTTTCTTTTAAATTTCAACATAAAAGGTAATTTGGCATTGTATCTATTTTATTGAACTTTGTATTTTCAATTTTGATACATATTTTTTTCCTTTGAACCAATCATCCAGTTCTAAGGAGACATGAGACATGCTTACATTGAAATACAAATGATAACTTGAAATGTGATCATACAAGAACTAATTTCAGAAACCAAGTTGAATCAGATAAAATTTCCATTTTCTTTTTAAGATAGAGGCAGAAAGGATGAGAAAGACACCACAGCACCAAAGTCCCCTTCAATGTGGTGGGGACTAGGCTTGAACCTGGGTTGTGCACATAGCAAAGTAGCCAACTACGCAAGTGAACTATTCCACAGTACCAAAATATGTTTGTTAGTAGATTAAAAATGTGAAGAGTGGAAGCAAACTAAATGCCCACTGACAGAAAACGAGATGAAGTTAAGGATACTATTCTGCAATTGAAAAAGACAGAATTGTGTCCTTTGGGATAAAATGAGTGAAACTCGGGAGTCTGTAGCGCAGCGGGTTAAGCTCAGGTGGCGCAAAGCACAAGGACCGGCATAAGGATCCCGGTTGGAACCCCAGCTCCCCACCTGCAGGGGAGTCGCTTCACAGGCAGTGAAGCAGGTCTGCAGGTGTCTAGCTTTCTCTCCTCCTGTCTTCCCCTCCTCTCTCCATTTCTCTCTGACCTATCCAACAACGACTACAACAATAAAGCAAGGGCAACAAAAGGGAATAAATAAATAAAATAAATATTTTTTAAAAATGGATGAAACTGGAGGTGATTATGCTTAGTGAAGTTAGGTGACAACTATCAGATGGTTTCATTCATATGTGGAATATAGGGAATTGAAACATTATGATTTTTTTTTTTTAAGAAAAGGGACCAAACTGTCTCTAAGACTTTGTAAGTTGTGGGGGGGTGACCATAATACTTTGGTGGTGGGGGCCAGATGGTGGCGCACCTGGTTAAGCACACACATTACAGTGCACAAGGATCCGGGTTCAAGTCCCTGGTCCCCACCTGCAGGGGGAAGGCTTCACGAGTGGTGGAGCAGATCTGCAGGTTTCTCTCTGTCTCTCTTCCGCACTATTCGCCCTCCCCTCACAATTTCTTTGTCTCTATTCAAAATCAATAAAGATAAAAAAAAAGAAAAAAAAAAGAACTTTGGTGGTGGGTAAGGTGTGGAACTACACTATAAACTTTTGTTTGTTTTCAGGGTTATTGCTGTGGCTCAGTGCCTGCGCCTCCAATCCACTGCTCCTGGAGGCTATTTTTTCCCCTTGTTATCATTATTATTGTTGTTATTGCTGCCATTGTTGGATAGGACAGAGAGAAATGGAGAGAGGAGGGGCAGACAGAGAGGGGAGGAGAAAGACAACTGCAGACCTGCTTCACCATTTGTGAAGCGACCCCCCTGCAGGTGGGGAGCCAGGAGCTTGAACTGGGATCCTTACGCAGATCCTTGCGCTTTCCTCCATATGCGCTTAACCCGCTGTGCTACCGCCCGACCCCACAACACTATAATCTTGCAAACCACTATTGATTCATTTAAAAAAAAAAAAAGTGGGAATTGGGCAGTAGTGCAGCAGGTTAAGCGCGCACGTGGCGCGAAGCGCAAGGACCCCAGAAGGATCCCGGTTTGAGGCCCTGGCTCCCCACCTGCAGGGGACTCGCTTTACAGGCGGTGAAGCAGGTCTGCAGGTGTCTTATTTTTTTCTCCCTCTCTCTGTCTTCCCCTCCTCTCTCCATTTCTCTGTCCTATCTAACGATGACATCAATAACAATAACAATAAAATTTTTAAAAAGACAAGGGGGATTCGGGCGGTGGCGCAGCGGGTTAAGCGCAAGTGGCGCAAATCGCAAGGACCTGCGTAAGGATCCCAGTTCGAGCCCCTCCCCTCCCCACCTGCAGGGGATTTGCTTCACAAGTGAAGAAGGTCTGCAGGTGTCTGTCTTTCTCTCCCCCTCTCTGTCTTCCCCTCCTCTCACCATTTCTCCTTGTCCTATCCAACAACGACATTAATAACCACAACAATGTTAAACAACAAGGGCAACAAAAGGGAAAATAAATATAAAAAAAGACAACAAGGGAAACAAAAGGGGAAATAATTTTTTTAAAAAAGTGTTCCAGTACTTAAGTATTGATAATTTCATTGTTCCAAAATAAGATCTGGAAAAACTTTTGTATAGCTATAAAGCTTAAGGGCTCAAGTAACTAAAATATATATAAATCTACTCTTATAATGATGGCAATTTTTTACAAAAACATTTTATTAAATAGAAGAGGTACATATTTAAAGTTACTATACTGAGGATATAAAAAAAAACCAAAATAATCCATAAGAAAATTATAAAAAGTGTAATTGGGGAATTCTGCTTCTTGCATTGCATTTATTTTCGCTTAAATCACCAAATCAATGTACTAAAAAATTCCTCTATGCAGCTTTTAAATATAAGACATTTTCAGATAGGAATATATGGTACAGGTAGTAGAACTAATGATCAAAATTAGCAGAAGACACAAGCATCCTATACACATACAATCTTCCACTGTGAAGTACACACAATACTAGGGATTCTTTTTTTCTGCAATATTAGATAAGATTCAGAAATATTAATCTGAACTCTTTTACTATGTATATAGCTAGATACAAAATTAAACATACATGCACAAGGGTGTCTGTTCACTGATATAGAGTGGATACATATATTTCCAAGAGGGTCCATAATAGTGACTATCTTGAAAGCAAGAAGTGCACTTAATGCCCAGAAACTGATTTCTGAATACCACAATTCAATATAAAGAATCACGTCTCCTTAAACAAAGGGTGAATGTAGAAAAAAAAAATACAAGACGGGGTCTGAGAATATTGCAGTTCCATAAAATAAATAAGTGGGGGGGGGGGGAGGAAGTTAAAGGAATCAACAAACTTAAAATTTCCAGTGGCACAAGTTATAGTTTGAGCAACAAAATAAATATAGCCTTGTAATGTAGCTGAAAAGATAAAACAGATATTGATGAGCCTACACTTAAGTAAATAAGAACTTCTTTTTCATAGAGAAATTCCAATTAATACATTCAGACAGAATGAGCAAACTAGAAAATTATGCCTAGAACACCACAGTTCTAACTGCTACAGGCAACATGTACTCATGCTAAAACTGGTGGGTCAGAATTTAAGGAGAAATTTTGCATCATCACAAATTATCTTTTCCCAAAATATTTACTGATTACTGTTTTTTGTTTGTTTTGATTTTAATCATATGTCCATGACTAATTAGGGATTCTAGAAGAAAGTTCCTTCCCCGAGATTACTTCTAATTCCACTCCCAATATTTGAAGGGAGTAAGAGATACCATCTGAAGACGACAAATGGGAATAATCTTGACAAAGAGATTCAAGTTCTGGATCCTTTATTTTTAAAATGTTTTCATGAAAATAGCCATTTAAACACAAACTTCCTGGCTTTCTGTAATCTTCCTAAAATCAAGAAAGGACATGTCTAGTTAAATTGTACTGTGAGATCTTTTAAAAACTTAAATTAACCAAGTATAGTTAAAAATATTTTAGGTTCTCCTGATAACCAACTTAAATATTTCCAAGATTCTAGGCAGAACAAAAATGTTTCTTGCAAAACCAACCAATCATAAGTAAACACACATTATGCAACTGCCTGTTTATTCAGTGGCATTAGCTTTGTAAAGGAGAATTTTTTTGTACTTTCATCTCATATACAATCTGCAACCATTCATAGGCTGGATGCAGCTCCTTCAATTGATTTGAAAACAAAAAGTACATTCTCAAGGTTAGAACTGAATTCACATATTTTCTTTGGACCAGGGAATAGTACATAATACAAAATATACATTTTGGAATTTTTTAAAAAGTGTAGATCACATAAAATGCAAACAGTGGATTAGTTGCTGTGGAGAATTTTGCTATATACTGTTTAAGAAAAATAGTTCTGCAGTTGTATTAGTCTTACACTTTTTATTTTAAAAAATGAATCCATACATA
Source organism: Erinaceus europaeus (assembly GCF_950295315.1). Classification (NCBI taxonomy): domain Eukaryota; kingdom Metazoa; phylum Chordata; class Mammalia; order Eulipotyphla; family Erinaceidae; genus Erinaceus; species Erinaceus europaeus. The sequence continues at coordinate 33,893,003 of NC_080177.1, forward strand.
ATTCAACATGCTTCTAACATATACACACTCCACTCATAACGTTTATACAAATTAAGCGAGATAAATCATGTTAAGAGTGAATCTAACCAGTATTGGGACATACTAGTACAAACAAGATATTTTCCTGTATATGCTAGGGCTAGCCAGGTAAGAAAATGGTATCTTGTATTTCAGAATTCCTCACAATTTGAATAAAAGTATCTGGGAATCAAATTTTGCAACAAATGCAAAGAGTTAATTTGTAGAAATGACATTTAGTAGAAATCTCATAAACCATGTACATGGTGGCTAGAGGTTATACCCCACTTTAACATTCTGTATTGGTAAGCAGATACCTAATTTCTAAATACCTGAAATAAATTAAACATTTATGACATCTAATATTTGAAATGCTGAGTGAAAAATTTGACAGTTTGTGAATACATCTTACATTATACAGGTTAGAAACCTTCCAGAATATTCACGATGTAGTTTGATTCTTTTCTGCTGAATTTCTAAAATGGCAGAGATGTGTGTTAGAACCATCTTTTCACCATTAGCCAATCTCCTGTATCCCCAAAATACAACCATTAAAAAACTTTCTAAATATCAAGATTCCAGCCTAGCCCCCAACCACCTCTTAAGTGCAACAATTTCTTAAAATTGACACAAATTATTTTGTTGTCCTTGAAATATTTTTGGTGGACTTTGCAGGAAAAAGGCAGATGTCCTATTATGTTGTAGTATGAGATCTTAACCCTCTAGAGGGCCTGTTTGTCACTGCAATAATATTATAAACTTTGGGGACCTATGTACATTATATACATATTCTTGGATGATGTCCCCAAGACTCAAGAGTCTCAAAGGGCCTATAACTCTAAAAAGTTAAGAACCACTGCTAAGTGAAGTTGTGCCAGTTACTGTAACTAAAGACATACTACTAATTTTGTTCTGCAGCTACCCAATTTCCTACAGAAATCTAACTTATTTTAGATAGTACCATGCAAATACAAGTGTTATGAAACAGTGCTTTACTGGACCAGAAGGACTATGGAAAAACTCAACATTTTTTCCATTTAGTTCAGTGAGAAAGCTACTAGAAAACTGGGAGTTGGAACAATAAAAAGAACCAAAGGATCAGGTTTTGAAGGGAAGAAATAGTACCTTTATTTTCTTGTTTCTATGTTGAAGCAGTAATTTTTCTCATTATCTCCCATGCTAGAGGTATCAAATTACCTGAAGAAACAGACTGATTCAAGCTGGTTTATATGACATGAGAATTCTTACTCATATGCAGCTGGCTTCAAGGAAGACCTTCATATGGCTTTCTAGGTAATCAAGAGTACGCGTCTTCTGCTCTCTCCACAGCTGTCCCCTTACCCACTCCTCCATCTCCCAAGCTTTCTTATTTGGCTTTGGTTAAAGTATATACTCCTCATACTTCCTTGCTCAAGAAAATGGAATTGGGCTTGCTTTAATTTGAAGGCAGAGAAACCACCAAGAAAGCAGAAGAAATGAAGCAACATTTTGTGCAGGACAAGGGAAAAAAGTATCAACTACAATTTCAATACATCTTTGTTTTTCTAATTGGCACATTCCTGCCTGCTGCTAAGAAAAATAGAGGCTGCCTGATAGAAAAAACAAACAAACAAACAAACAAAACAGGCAAAAGGAATCTGCTGAGGTGAACAAAAGTGGAAATGTTCATTTGATAATAAAGTGGCACCAAATGCCTCTAGTTATTTCTATATAACATTCTATCAGTAATAACTAGTACGTACTATTCTAACAATACCATATTAAACTTTACATAACATTCAGTTAATGTTTTCTTAAATATTTCAAGCATATTCTGAAGTAATGTATAATTTAAAACAAACACAATTCAAAACTCATGGCACATTGTTGATGGAAATAAAGCAGGCTTCTAAAAATTTTTAAAATTTAAGCAATAAATAAGTCTTCCTAATGCTTGAAAGGAAAACTTATTAGAAAACTAAATCACTCAATTAAAAATGGTCATTTCACCAGCAGAAATCTGTAAGCAAAAGTATAGGAATCTCTTCAAGTTTCCTTCAAAGAAAAACCCCAAACAATAAATATTTACAGTTATTTTTTTTACATATTTCTAATACCAAAGTCTCACATAATACTTTACAAATACAACCTAAACATCAAAAGGTTAAGCCTCATTTTCAAACTTCATGAATTTAACTCAAAATTAAAATGAAAATCAACCAATACCCAATTTTATCAGTTCTTTCTGAAATCACAAATTGAATTTTCATGAATTTTTCTACTAAAGATGTTCAGTGAAATTATTTATAAAATTCACACATCAAAGGGCAAAATATTAATAGTGGCTGTGTGTTTTATCATATACTTAACAAGTTTATATACTTAGAAATGAGGTAAATATTAGACATATTTTGAATTCAAAAGCCTTAAATTCAAAGCTCCAGTAATGTTTCCAGGGCTGGAGAATTTTAGGAGGCTTATTACCTATTTCAGACTTGTTAAGCAAAAGAGTACAAGGCTATTTGTTATAGCCAATCAAGCACACTGAATAGACTTAAGCCTCATTAGTCTATTAGTCTTTCCTGTGCTGAGCAAAATATTTCCTTTGAGTAAGATTTTTAACTAGGGGGAGAAGAAAGTAAACAAAGGAAAATAATTCTCAAGATAAAGGAAGTACAAACAATCTCTCTTTAGGGAAAAGAAATGCCATTTTTAGGAAAAATGCCTGGTAGACAATAGGTGGGCAATACTTTTTTTTTGACTTTTTTAAAAATATTTATTTATTCATTCATTTTCCCTTTGGGTTTCTTTGCCCTTGTTTTATTGTTGTGGTTATTATTGTTGTTATTGATGTCTTTGTTATTGGATAGGACAGAGAGAAATGGAGAGAGGAGGGGGAGACAGAGAGGGGGAGAGAAAGATAAGACACCTGCAGACCTACTTCACCGCTTGTGAAGGGACTACCCTGCAGGTGGGGCTTGAACCGGGATCCTATTGCCGGTTCTTGTGCTTTGCGCCACCTGCACTTAACCGCTGCGCTACCGCCTGACTCCCTATAATTTTTTAAAGAGATCCAGTTATAACATACATTAGGTTATAAGTTCAACTTAAATGCAAATTCGAGGGCAAAATCTGATTCATTTCATCATAGTTCCCAGGTGTTTAGCATAAAGACTATGGTAACAAATTTTTACAGGTAACAGTGCTTTTGGTGAAATAGTAGTTCCTTGCTAGACTAACATATGGTTAAAAAATGATTTCTGTAAGTACTTCTGTTAATCAGAATATTACTGATTTTGTTCTTTAATTCAAATTTCTTAATGTTAAGTTAGTAAAAAAAAAAACATGGAGTGGTTGGAGCAGTACATTAATTGCATAGTACTCTTAGCAAGTTGATGCATTATAATTAAGATATTCTGCAACAGTTCTAAAGATAAAATAAGTTTGACTTTTTAAAGTCAATGCTAATAGTGAGAACTGCTTGTTATCATTAAATCATATTCCCTAAGAAAGTAGAAATTAAAGAGATCTTACCTTACCAAAACGATAGCGCAATAAAAAAAATTATATTAGGGTGACAAGTATCTTGTTATATAAACTAGATTTCCTATTAAAAGCAGAAAATTTACTTCATCTTATATGTAAATGGAAGTACATTTTAGATAGTATATTTTCCTTCTGAACAATATACAACACATCACAAAATTTTGAGGCATTGCCCTGAGATGCTAACTAGCACACAGAAAGAGGTGTGAGGTCAAGTGGTACAAAAAAATGAAGCACACAACAGAGGTAACGAAAGTGCCCATTCAAAGTGGTTGATCCCCACCCCCACCCTCAGGAGTCAAGAACACATACAGTCTTTTGTTATAATGTATAATTCCTTCCTGTATTGTTACTAATTAAAAAAAGACATGTATCTAGTATGGCAATGCAAACTCATGTGGAATAGATTTAATCTTCTTAGATCAAACTTCAAGTTTTCTCTCACTTCTAAAACTAATCTCAGTACAGATAAATGTAACAGAAGAATACCTTAATTTCTTCTTAATTAAAGATTCACTTAAACAAATGTTGTAAATGTGCTATTATTGTTGGAACTACAGTTTCCCACATTTCACATGTGATCTAGGATTCTTTATGGCAAAATCCAACTGTAGTTTTGAAATTCCCAGTACTAAAATCTTCAGTCTACTTAAAAATTAAGAACCCATCTCATTGTAGGGATTCAGTAGTAGTATGTCCAGTAATCAATCTATGCAATAAATACTGGCAGTCACTAAACTAATTAAATGTACATTTAGATGCTCACAAAACTGTAATTTGAACATTATCATACTTTGCAGTCTACCACCGATTCAGCCATTAAGCATTTATTTCTAAGTATGGAATTGATTCTATAATTCCAAATTGTTAAGAATTTCTAAATAAATAGTATTTTTCTTCATTCATGCTGGATTAAGATATAAATTAAAAAAACAATTAAGTTACATTTAATCACCTCACAAAGAAGAGGGATAATGAAAAGATTGCTGGTATATAACTACTTAAATCTGAGACATTTCACATTACTTTACCCACTACTTCCCTAACTTTACATCAGTCTTAAGGCAATATATACAAATATGTATATTTCCAAGTTAGGGAAAAAACAAATATGACAAAACTGATTATACTAACTTTTATACACAAAGCTTTAATTTTTGTAGTTAATGTTGTATTTTAATCTTACATTTTAATAGATTTCTAGAGGGGAGTCTGTCTACTAAATGATAAAATTACATGGTGATAAATACAATATTCATCCTAGAGACAAAATACAGAAGGGCACAGTACAGTAGTCTTTTCATTGTGACAGATTTTAAAACTTACTTTCACATGCTTAATAAGAGGAATTTATGCCTTAAATTAGGTTGTTTTTGTATCTACAATTCTTTAAGCTTTGAAAGTTATTTTAAAGGCCAACAGCTAAATATTATCAACATGCTACACTTCAAATCACATCTTACTACTTGGATTCTAAAGATATGGGCCAATTAAAAATCACAAGCAAAGACACACTCACAAATACATACACACACACACACACACACACACCCCTACCATAGAGTGTTAAGATTGTCACACTTTGACAATTTTTTAAACAGTAGGTAAATTCACGCTGATACATATCTTAGTGGAGAAAAAAAAAAAAGAGAAAAAAAGAAAACAAAAATGTATTTAAAAATATATTAAGGAACAGAAACTAATCTTTTAGTCTTTCTAATGGGAGGGAATTAGTTCCATCTATGCTTTAACAGTACTTTCAATTAAGAGACTATATCTTTCCCCATGAGAAATTTTCATTTATAATGGCATGGTGTTTTAAAAGGGAAGGGTTGAAGGAGGAACTACACATACATGATTAAATTTAATTGTTTGTTAAATCAAGCTTTATTGGTAAAATCGAATTCAGAATATCTTACTAGGAACAGCAGCAGGCCCAGCTAATCATGATAGCAAAAATGTGGCAGTCTCCTACTATATATAGGAAGCTGCTGCTTATCAATTAGTAATTAAATGTAAGGACTTGTAAAGAATCAAGGCATTCTAGCCCCAAGATTGATATTCTGATGAATGAATATACTGTATTACCTGCAATACTCATGGCAACAAAAAGTGAACTAGGAACCTAAAAGACAGTTAAATGAAGGGACCAGTTTTATCAACAATGCCAATTTCACTATCACAAACACTAGGATACTTTTTCAATAGCTCTGGATGTTCTGGCTTGGTAATGACTTTGGAATTCTCCATAATTACATATACATTTGAGCATATAGTGACATGGCTGCTGCTCTCCTCATCTCACCCCATGTCCAAACACAAAGTGACTTGAGGGGTATTTATAATCTTTTGCATCAAACAAAGCAAGCATTTCTTATAACTTTGATAGTGATCTTAAAGCAGTTCATAATTAAATATGAGCATTTTGTACAAAGACAATTATACTTTACAAAAACAAAATCATACAACAAAAATTGCTGGAGTCTGATTTACAACATGAATTATGGTTTGAAATCATGTTTACATAAGTCTCAAATTTACAAAAAAAAAAAAAAAGTTCTGGGCTAGCTGTTGTTCTGCTGAAGTTCACTGGTGTGGCCACTCTCACCCATCACATGCCCTTCTTTAAAGTTGAGGATGGACATTTAAAAGGTCCACTGAAGTTGACTTGTACACTCCTTTGGAGGTGAAGGTAAATTCCATAGCTAGATGAGCAGTTTTACCACATATCATCAGTTGATGTAGAGTCCTTTAAAAACAGAAACAAAGCAAAAATAATAAACTAAAGCTTAGAAATGACAACATAAGGCTTTATAAAGATGACTTCTAGAATATAAATGTTGCAAAGTGTGCGTGTGCGTGTGCAATACCAATGTTTAATCTGTTCGAAGAACTGATAAACTTTTGTGCTATTTTGGAACATTATCTAAAACATAACTTTACCATAAGATCTACCAAGTGCATTTCTAAAACAATACTAAAATTAAATTTTCCTTCTCAACAAAATCTTTAGAACACTACATTTATAAACTTAGAACAGAATAAGACTTCAAATAGGGTCTGGGAGATATCACAGTATTTATGTAACAGATGTTCATGTCTAAGGCTTGGAGATCAGAATGACTGTGCTGCCACTTTTCTGTAAGCATCATACTACAACAGAATTTTAACACTTTTAACAGGAAAGTTAATTCAAAATATGGAATTCTAGTGCCTACATCTATAGATAGATTTAATTTAAATAAAGTATATACTTCAGGAATCTGAGAAAAGGTATATCCACCATAATAATATTTGGTGGGGTGGAGGGTAGATAGCATAATGGTTATGCAAAGAGACTCTCATGCCTGAGGCTCCAAAGCCCCAGGTTTAATCCCCCGCACCACCATAAGCCAGAGCTGAACAATGCTCTGGGGGGGGGGGGGGGGTGAAAATGGGAATCAACAAGTTCTGTTGTAGTTGTTTACAAAATTCAGACTCAAGATTTTGAGTAGAGCTATTGTTCCCAATTTCAAAAAAAACATTTGAAGGCAAACCTGATGTTGATTTCTAGCAAAGAATTTAAAAGCCCAGAATAACTCAAAGAATTATCTTTTCTTTGAAAGAGGACACTCATGATTAATCACTCACTCTAACTGTGGTACAAACACAGTTCAAAAGAACCAAGGAGTGTGCAGTGAACACTTCTGCAAAACACAGGTAGAAAGAATACAGAGTGGAGAGGAAGGGAAAGCAGAATGAGCTAAGATGTTACTTACAGTGTCATCGTTTTTGTAGGGATTCAGTCTATTGTAAACGGCTTCAATTACATTCCGCCTAAATTGTTTAAAAAATGCAGGAAGTTAATTCTTCACAGAAAAAACTGTTTAATAACTCACAGTCAGGTGTTCATTCAAATGTCAAAGAAAATCTTAGACTTTTCCTTTTTTAGTGTTTTTTTTTTTTTTCTTATTATAAGTGAGTTATGTAGTAAGATATCTGGGCTGCTATGTGAAGGCATATGCTATGCTATGTGAGTATATATATATATATATGCTATGTGAGTATACTCTGAAATCTAACATACCACCAATCAATTAATATAAGATTAAAAGTCACAAATTTTGGGAAAAAATATATGGAACCTACTTCTATTTGAAATGGCTATCTGACTATACATCAGCAATGATGATGCAATTCCTAAGATATAATACTAAATATTCTTATTAAGTGTTACACACTGTTACTTTTGAATAATTTAACATCCATTGTAATAAAACAAGTCGATACACTTAACATTTAAATTTCTACTTTTTATAATGCCTCTTTTAAAAAGCTCTATTAAAACTTACAGATGGCAAACACATTTTCCTGAGAAGTCTAGGAATAAATTTTTGAATACTGTTTTCTTAAAAAGTGGTATTTCTGAGCTATAATCAACCTACTTCAAAATTTATTTGAAGCAATTTTTATAGACAGTCATTTCACAAAAGGTGATGCTGGAAGAAAATGTTTGTGGAAAAAAAATCCTTCAAACAGGATTTTTTAAAACACAAATTACTACTTCATAAAATGATGAAGAACATAGGTACACTTGAAAAAAAAATAAACGGGAGAATCAATGAAGAGTGTATGTGTGTGTGTGTTTTGGAGGGGAGTCATTACTAGGGCGTCACCACTCTGAGCAAACTTCTTTCAGACAGACAGAAAGGAAAGAAAGACACCAAATCAATGAAGCTTCCTCCAGCGTGGTGGGGACTGGGCTCAAATGTGGGTTGCATGCATGATAAAGCAGGCATGTTATCCAGGTGAACTATCTTATTCACCCAGTCAGTCTATTTTTGTAGGTCAATTATATGAATATCTGAGGTAAAAAACCAACTCAGCCACAAATAAACAAACAGTGGGAAATCCAGAGGTAGGAAAATGGCCAGATGCTCACCTGTGGGGTATTATCCAGTGATTAACAAAATCTAATTATAATAAAAGGGATATTTGTAACAGAAATTGTAGTACTGTGTATTTTTTAAAAATACTTTCATTATATTATCTCACTGATATTATATGAGGAAATCAGTGTAACCAATATCTCCATTAAAGACAGACTTCAGTACAATTAATTACAAAGAATGACAGCACAGACAAACCATGAACCACAGGTTAAGCATTTTGAACATGCAGCTAATTATATCATTTTAGAAATTAGGTAAATATATGTTTGATCAATAGACACCTGACATGAGTTAAGGTAAATAAGAGCATGTTAAGTGTAACTTACTTGCTTGCCAATTCACCTCCAGGTGGGAGGCTAGGAATGTTCTCACTGGCTAATGTGCGCATCACATGGACTAAGTCAGGAACGCCTTCCCCCTGCTTCTTTATGATTTCTGGGAATCAGAAGTACTTTTTTTATAAGTGTTATCCAAACAAATTAAAAAAAAAAAAACTGAAACAAAGACAACTTAGGTTTTAAAGATGGCATTATATTACATCTGAGACTTTTCTAAACCAGTTTAAGAAAAAAAAAATTCAAGTTGACCTTTAAAAATTTATGACAAAGGGATACACAAAATGATACAAATGATGAGTTCTTTTCCAGACGAACTTCAAAGAACGAAAATAAAGGCAAAAGTATGAAAAAGTTGTTAAAAATCAATATATTACATTACATTAATCAGGAATATGTGTGTATAAAGAGAATATTCTTCTTCAGATGCCAATTAGTTACTTCTGAAGAGACCAATTCCTCTCTTTGGACTGGAAACATGTTTTTTGAACGTTGCCCTGAAAATATACTGCACAAAATTTTAAAAATAATTTCAATATGTGAAAAAAAAATCCTTCAAGTACTGGAGAATTTACTGATTGTACATTAACATAAATCAATTTTACATTTATATTTGCAAAATGATCCTTAAGTAGCATCTGCAGATCAAATTATATGTCCGAACACTAATTTCAGCTAACCTAGGTAGATAATACCATTTCCTTAGTTAATTATTGGAACAAAGCTTCAGGAATGGAAATCTAGATTTCATAGCAAAACAAAACTACATTTAAAATTATTAATTACAAAATATCTAGTTATTAAGTGGGTGTAAAGACATAATCTGCAGTGTTGCCATGCAGATATATATTATTATTGATACCACGGCGATTATGTACAAACAACTTAAAAGATGTTCAAACTAACTACTTAAAGCACCAGAAGTCTTTACTTGCAATTTTAGTATATTTATTTTAAATGCAAGATCATGCCATAGATATTTTATACATTCAAGCTTTGTTCAGTTGTGTTTGGCAATGCTCATAGGATGAAAATTTCACTGTCAGTATAATAATAAAAAAATTATCTTTCTAGTTCTCAGTTTGTAAATACCTTTGCAAATAACAATGGATCTTTCATTCTTTAGTAAAGCCTAAAGAAACTAATTCATCATTAAAACCACATTAAGACAGACACTGCTACCCATATTTCTATAGAGGACTTAAGTTGTTCTTTCAGAATAAGGCCAAATTTTACCACCTACTATTTTTTTGCCTTAAAAAAAGTCTTAAATCTGAACAAAAAGCAAGGATCTCAGATTTGGTTTGCCAAGTTCCTTTATTGTTTAATCTTTAACATCTAGTATATTTGCTCTACATGGTTCTAATTGCTGGAAATCTGCTATACAAAAATAAAGGGATTTGGTTTACCTATGCTGCACAATTTCACAATCTAAAGTTGTAATACACTTAACATACAGTCTCTACTAAGCCAATACAATTATTGGATAATTAACTAGATACAATAGAAATGAACAGTGATAATAAATTCAATCAATGATGATTTCCAGGCCTTAAAAACATCACCTTGCATCCTATATATTTACTGTATCTTACATCTTCTCTGATAAAATATAAACTAGGATATTTTAATTGTGAAAATTATAGGAAGACAAATTCTTTTCAAAAATAATGTAAGGCTTTCAAAAAACAGTTAATATGTCCTATCTGCATGGGACAAAACCTTTAAGCTATGTGACCACTAATTCTATACTAGTTTTGATACTTCTTTAAAACAAGGAAATAAATTTATAAAATATTCTTTTAATTGCTTTGGACAAACACTTCAGAGTTATAAAATGTCTAAATGCTAAGAATGTGTGTGTGTGTGCGTGTGTGTGCGCGCATATGTAGAGAAGATCTATCCACATACACATAATAGAACACATTCTGTTCCTCCCCAATCCTTTTCACCAAATCTGAGGGATTCTATCAATAATTTCCAAATTAACAACTCTCAAGTTTGGCCAGTCAGTAGTAAATACTTAAAATGTGTGTGTGTGTGTGTGTGTGTGTGTGTGTGTGTGTGTGTGTGTATACACACAAGTATACTCTTAGAAAAAAATCACAGATTTAAGAAGCTTGATTTAAATTATGAGCTGACTTTTTTTAACTCCCCAAAGAATCAAGTTTTAGGACACAGTAAGAGGTGGAAAAAAAAAAAAAAAAAAACCTTTTTACTATTTTATAGAATGAAAGCAAATAGTATTCAAAACAAATAAAATGTAGTTTAATAAGTCTAGCAATTTAGTGAAGGCATCTATTTGGAAAAAAGCTATTTATCTCCTATTTTAGAAGCTAACTTTTGCTTTTTTTTACTTTTTAAGACACGTAACAACTTTTAAAATGCAAACAGTTACATTCTTTCTGTGTTTTAAAATATAGCAGCAGTGTAATTTAATATTTATTCTCTAGTTGCAGTCTCATCAAACCTACTTCAGTAGAGAATGTCAATATTTAATTCATAACATAATGGATATATGACACAATATATGGCTCCAATTGAATAGTACAAGTTAACAAAATCTCAAAATTTATAAAAAAATAGTTATATTAATATGAACTCTATCTAAATGGCAAGTCTTGCTTGATAATAAGCAGTATAAAACTTAATACTGTTAATATAAATGTATATATGTAGAAAGCAATTCTCTAGAATTGCATAAAAAATTAAGATGTACACTCAAGGGAAAATAGCAGTTCACTACGGAAACTTGATCCCTTTTACTAAATAAAACTATTCTTATTTCTTTAAGTCAATAACAAAACATTATGTCCAAGTTAAAGTGCTAATAAATAACAGCTTACCCAAATACATATTTTATGTATGGTTTCAAATTTATTTACTAGCCAGCAGATTGAACCAATATGGTATAACTTAGCAGCATTCTAAATATTTTATTATATATAATTTAGATTGAAATGATTATTAAAATATAAAAATTCCAAGGTAGTAGGAAGAAAACAAATTCATTGCGTAGTGTGTTCAATAATGAAATACTAAGTAGTACACATACATTACAGACATATCACTATCAAGTGGGGAGAGCAATAAAAAGAAAATAGCTTGAAATACTATTAAAAATCAAAACAAATCATGATTGTAGTAAGAGACTAGCTATCATTGATATTACATAGTAAGATGGGTCGAAATAAGGTGTAAGTGCACATTAATTTAATAATGTAGGCATAGCAGAATCTAGTAGTATGTAGTACTTACATGTGAAGGTCTTTAACATGCAAACTAATGACATTAGAAGCCCCCAAATGTAGCATTATTATAGGCATATCAAAATGTTTCTGCTTAAAGAAACTATAGAGAATCTACTGCACATATGCAGTAACAGGAACTCACTGGGAAAACTCAGTATTTCTACCAAGTGGTATCTATATGAACGATCATTTAAATTTTCTGAAATAAAGACATTTTACTACACTTGAAAGTTACAAATGTTTTTCTATTTATCTCAAAATAATTTACAGGATTATAATAAATATACTACTGGAATTCCCAATTTACTTTTTCATTTATTTAGCATTTATATTTCTGCCAGGTAGAGAGACCTAGTATCTCTTCAATTCAGGTCTATATTACTTTGGTGAGGAAATTTATGGCTTGGGCAGAATCCTTAAAGGACTTTATTTTGCTAGGGGGGCTTTGCACTCTAGCAGATTTTTTTTTTTCAGAGAAAAAGAGACAGAGACAAAGAGAGACTACAGTACTAAAGCTTCCCTCTGGGCTGGGGGAGGGGGAGGCTGAGGGAATTGAACCTGGTGATACACACAGCAAAGAAAGCAAGCACCTTAACAAGTGAGTTATCTCCACCAGCCCTCGACTTTAAACATAAAAAAATAATAATAGTACACAAAAATTGCTAATAATGAGGCTGTGATCGTCAAGTTAGTTCTTCAGAAAAATTCATATACACAGCTTTATACTGAAAGATAGTACTCATTGATCACCATCATAATGTTTATAGAGTACAAATCATAGTTTCCTGGCAGATCATTACTAATGCTAATAAATTCATCAAGACTTTTAAAGCATACAACACTTACAACCTTTTTAAACAAAAGTGTCCTGTACTGGGTAGACAGGACCACACTACTTATTTCTAATAATTGTTATAAGACAATCATATGCATCTAAATATTAACTACAGAAATGCTCTTTCCTACTTTTATACACCAATCACTAAATGTCAAAGGCATGTAAACAACTAAAACAAAAATGTTTAAAGTTTGATTGTGCTGAGGCTTTTAATAAAGCTACTTATTTTTTGTTAAATGATCCACCTTCTACTCTGCTTTCCAGGTACTTGTCCAAGTCTGCTTCCTTCTTCACTGCTTCAGGTGATACTTTGGGTGCATTTGGAAAACAGATCAATATCACACTCATGTTGTCTCGACTTCCCTGGGAAGAAAAAGTTTGAGAAGATATTTTGTTTTTTTTTTTTTTCTTTTCTTAGCTCTTCAAAGATCTGAAAACCTTTTAAATCTTGCTAATTGCACCTGTTCTGGTGTATGAGGGAGTATCTTTTTTTTTTGCCTCCAGGGTTACTGCTGGGGTTCGGTACTAGAAGCTATTTTTCCCCCTTTTTATTGCCCTTATTATTAATGTTGTTGTTGCTATTACTGTTATTATTATTGATGTCATCATTGTTGGATAGGACAAAGAGAAATGGAGAGAGGAGGGGAAGACAGAGATGGAGAGAAAGACAGACACCTGTAGACCTGCTTCACCGCTTGTGAAGTGACCCCTCTGCAGGTGGGGAGCCAGGGCTCAAATCAGGATCCTTATGCTGGTCCTTGCGCTTTGCGCCACGTGCGCTTAACCTGCTGTGCTACCACCCAAACACTGAGGGATTATCTTTTAAGGAAGAAAAAAGATGTATATATTGTCAGGTACCTCCCCCAATTTTGGTTAAGATATATCCATATATGTATGGATATATATAAGATCGTATACTGACATTCTAAAGACAGGAAATGACAGGAGAGTAATGCAAGTTTAAAGTGAACTGCTACAGTAATTTTTCAAAATTATACAAAACAAAAACATCTCTAATCATATACTGGTGGTCTACTTAAGTTAACTTGAAATAACAACAAAGATAGACACACACATACATTTTGACAAAACAAAATTCTAATGGTGTTCTATTCAATGAGTACATGCATAGCTGACAAATTTACATTTATAATTGTGGGGCTAATTAGTTTAAACAGAAACACAGAGTTAGAAGAAAATTTTATGTATAAAGTTTATAAACGTGGGATCGGGCGGGCGGTGGTGCACCGGGTTCAGCGCACATAGTAGGGAGTGCAAGGACCTGCACAAGGATCCTGGTTTGAGTCCCCAGTTTCCCACCTGCAGGGTAGCCACTTCACAAGCAGTGAAGCAGGTCTGCAGGTGTCTTTCTCTCCCCCTTTTTATCTCCCCTCCCCTCTCAATTTCTCTCTGCCCTATCCAATAAAGCAGGGGGAAAAAATGACCACCAGGAGTAGTGGATCCGTAGTGCCCAACTGAACCCAGCAATAACCCTGGAGGCAAAAAAAAAAAAAAGTTTATAATATAGTTTAAAAATGTACTTATTAGGAATTGCACTAATTTTAAAAGGCATAGTATTCAAAATGCTATAGTCAGACTATCTGAAGTAACGCTGGCTTCCCTAAACTCCCCTGTTAGTAGCTGGAACTAACTTTCATGTTTTAAATTTTTCATTTTGCTTACATTGTTAAATAATTCAAAAAATTATATTAAAATAATCTTGGGGGAAATTATGTGAAAGGTAACAAATAATAAACTAAAAATGTTAATAGGGTAGGATGTAGAAGAGAAAATAGAATCTGAGCAATAAGTTACTAATGTCTAAATCTGACAATTGTCTCAAGAAAACAGCTTTAAATTTACGTAGAGCAGTGCTATGGTAACTTCCTTTCTGTCTCTAGGTAAGAAAAATATTAGCTAGGAAGGCTGTTTGGTGGCATTACACAAATACGAGGTCCTGGGTTAATTTTCTGTACCTCATTAAGACAAATAACAAGTGTTTTTTAAATTCAAAGAATAAGTTGAATTCTTGACAAATAAATCAATGTGACAGAGCACTAAGCCGAAGTCAATGACTTTATTCTAGTCCTAATGCTGTTACTAAAAAGTAAGTTGAGTAACTGTAAAGGTCCCTGCTCTCTAGGAAAGGGAGCAAGTAACATGTATCTGCTAAACTAGGTACTTCATGTATACATTAGCCTGCTTATAACGTCCTATGAGCTAGACATTATTATCTCCTTACAAAAGCCAGGAAGGGTCAATTTATCTAACACTATAATGTCCAAAAGTAAGAGCTAATTCTTGATTCTGGATCTGTCTGAATCAAATCCTTCTCTAGTTTTAGATTCCTCATCTGTATAAGCAAACTAGTTAGTTTACATATACATGATCCTATTTGATGATCTATGATACAACCATGGGGGAAAAAAAACTTTTGTTTTCTTATTCACACTAAAAGAAACTGATTTTCTACATAATGTAAACAACTTACCTGATGTCATACAGTTTCCATACCCAGTTCTTCTGACTTCTCATCATCCAGGCTAAAATTTCTATTAGCACACCAAATGATCCACTAAAGTCTTTTTTGTTGGTGTTACGGGTCATTAGACCATAGTCACAAAGCATTTCCACAATATACTAAGATATCACATGGTAAAAATAAAGTATTAAAATTCTTTTTTTTTATACTTTTTTTTAGTTTTTTTAAAATGTATTTGTTTATTCCCTTTTGTTGCCCTTGTTTTATTGTTGTTGTTACTGATGTCATTGTTGTTGGATGGGACAGAGAGAAATGGAGAGATGAGGGAAAGACAGAGAGGGGGAGAGAAGGTCAGACATCTGCATACCTGCTTCACCGCCTGTGAAGCGATTCCCCTGCAGGTGGGAAGCCAGGGACACGAACCGGGATCCTTACGCCGGTTCTTGCACTTTGCACCACGTGCGCTTAACCCTCTGTGCTACCGCCCGACTCCCAAAGTATTGAAATTCTAAAGGGCTTTTCACTTACATAAACTGGGAGTTATCCTCCCCACTTTCTTATTAAGACATGCACTTTGACAGTGTTTTTGCCTTTAATAATCATCTATAATACTAAAACACAGCCTTCATTTCTAAAAGACTGACCATTGAGATTACAGTTGTGTATTTGCTAATTGGGCAATCTGGGGGCTGGACAGTGACATACCCAGTTAAGTGCACATAGAACTATGGGCAGGACCCAGATTCGAGCCCCTGCTCCTCATCTGTAGCAGAAACGCATCATGAATGGTGAAGTAGGTCTGCAGGTGTCTTTCTTTTTCTCCCTCTCTGCCTACCCTCCCCTCTCAATCTCTCTTTGTTCTATCAATGAAAATAAAAGGGGGGGAAGGAAAAATGGTCACCAGGCGCAGTGGGTTCATAGTGCCAGCACTGGGCCCCAGTGATAACCAGGGGGTGGAACGAGTCATTTCGTAAATTTTTTTTTTTTTTTTTTTGAGCTAGGGCTTCATGCATGAGCAGTATCACTACTCTGGGCTACCTTTTCAGTCAGGAGAGATACCACAGCACTGGAGCTTTGTCCACTGTGGTACTGGGGCTAGAACCTGGGCTGTGTATAGCAATACAGGTGTCCTGCCTGAAAAGCTGTATTTCTGACCCAAAAATAGTCATTTATTTTTTTATGAGAGCAAAAACAATAAGGTGGGACCAGGGACTGAACCTGGGACCTCTGGGCCTCAGAACTGCGAATCTTAAATACCCTAACACATTAAAATAGTAAATGGTAAAAATTAGGTATTAAAATTCTGAAGTACTTTTCACTTAGATACACTGAGGACTAGCCTTCTCACTTTCTTATTAAGACATATACTTTGGGGCAGGGGTAGATAGCATAATGGTTATGCAAACAGACTGTCATGCCTGAGGCTTCCCAGGTTCAATCCCCTGCGCCACCATAAACCAGAGCTGATCAGTGTTCTGGTAAAATAAATAAATAAATAAAATAAAAGACATATACTTCGATAGTCTTCTTTTCTGTAATGATCATCTATAATACTAAAAAGCAGTCTTCATTACTAAAAGACTGAACAACATTGAGATTATATTCACCCTTGTCCCTAACTATTTCTAAGAACTGTAAGTTCAAAGACAATTATATACTACAGTAATTAAAATAATAAAAGATTTTTTGTTAAGAAAAAAAATCTAGCTACCTTATACAAACAGGTGTCAACTACTTCATTGCAAACTTTCTCAAGGTCATCAGTGACTTCAAGTCTGGATCTTACAAAATCACAGAGCTCTTCATTTCCCATTACATCCCAAATACCATCACATGCGAGGATAATGAACTGATCATCTTCTTCAGATCGCTCAATATCGTGGACTTCAGGCTCTGGTGAGACAAGCTGCTCTGTCGGACCTTTTCCATGGACACATTTATAATCAAAGTCCCCAAGGGCCCTGGACACAGCCAGAGAGCCATTCACACGCTGAATCATTACAGAACCACCTGCATTCTGAATTCGTTCTTTTTCCAGAGGATTACTTGGTTTGTGATCTTGTGTGAAGAAGTGAACTTTCCTGTTCCTACAAAGTAAACCTCTTGAGTCTCCACAGTTAATGAAATAAGTGTGTTGAGGAGAAATTAAGACACCCACTGCCGTTGACCCACTTCTATCTGCACCATGTTTCTTCTCTGACATAACTCTCATGTGTTCATCAATCTCCAGAAAACCTGTTCTGATTCCATTCTTTACGTTTTCCACAGAAGGTGCTCCTGTAGACCCTTTAAAATCCTGGTTATTGGTGATGTGATCTAACAAATGCTCACAGCAGTATTTGGCAACCTGAGAGCCAGCATGCCCATCATACACAGCAAAGAATGACCATGTTTCAAGTCCACTTGGCAAACCAATCACAGCTGTATGCGCATCTTCCATTTCAACTCGCCAGCCTTGCATGCTGCTTAGCCCATAACGCAACCCATTACCCTGCCCCTGGGCATTATGCTTTTCCATCTTTGGCTTGTCTAAAAATGCTCCCATTATGTCTTTATTCTTTTGTTCTGCAAAGGAAGAGAAATAGGAAAGTTGTAACTACCATATTTACAAAGAAGCATACCCAACATCTTTAATGAGAGATACAAAAAAGTTTAAAATAAAAATACAAAACTCTTGTGATAAGCTAACACTACTTTTTACTGATTTGGAACCTGGAGATTAACAAGAGGGAACTGGAGCAAAGGCTGACCAGGCACAACACAGAATGAAACAGGCCAAAAGAATTAAAATTTCAGGATACAGTTAGCTGATCTTCAAGGTATAATTACTTAAGGTAGAAGAGATTTATCAGTCTCTTCATGCCATCAATTTACATGAGCAGGTTAAGCATTTAAGGACACACTGGACATAATAAATCACTTAGGGAACCTCAGAATTAAGTGTATATGTTTACCAATAAATAAAAGTCAAATGAATCCACAGAACACACTTAAAGTCTACTACTATAAAACATGTTAAAGTGATCTGGGAGGTGGCGCAGTGGATAAAGCAATGGATTTTCCAGCATGAGTTCAATTCCCGACAGCACATGTACCAGTTATGTCTGGTTCTTTGTCTCTCTCCCCCATCTTTCTCATTAATAAATAAATAAATTCTTTTAAAAAATAAAACATGTTAAATATATGGATTTTGGATTTTAATTCCAAACGCCTATTTAAAAACTTACTGGGGGAGAGAGTATATTAATGGATTATGGTTACAGTTGTTGAAACTCAACAACTTGGACAAATTGTACAGTTGTATAATTTCTCATCTTGCTGTGATAGGCATCTGCAAACACACTCTCACTCTCAATTTAGATCCTTCTATGCCATTATGCACCAGAACATCAAAGCTGCTTCAGATCCCTGCATTCCCATCCTTCTACAGTCCTGTGCATTGGTGCCATATACCACATTTAGTTCAAGTTTAACTGTGTCTTCCTTTTCTGTCCTTGTTTCCCCAGTTCCACCTATGAGCGAGATCGTCTAATGTTTATCCTTCTCATTTAGGTTTATCTCACTTCACACGATTCCTTCAAACTCTATCCAAGGTGAAGCAAAGGAGATGATCTTGTCATTTTTAATAGCTGAGTAGTATTTACTCTTACTATATATTTTTTCTCTCTTTATTGGGATGGGGTTAGTGGTTTAGTTGACAGTAAAATACAATAGTCTGTACATGTGTAACATTTCTCAGTTTACTACATTATTCTATACTATAGCAACCTTCTGAAATAGTAAAAAATGAGCTACTCACAATGATCCAAACTTGTTAGCTCTTTCCTCTTTTACTCATATTAGTCCCCTTAACTGGAATCCTTTCCCTCTCCTCCCTTACAGAAAAGTATAGCTACCCTTTAAAGTCTGTATCAAATTTTCTCTTTTCCATGAGGTTTCCCAAGTTTTTACTAAGTTATTAAATTATTGTAACTGGCCTATCCTCAATTTTCAAGTTGCAAGGCAACAAAATATATACTAACAGGGATTATGAATAAATATAAAAGAACTAATCTGCTAATGTTATATAATTCTAAAGATAATAACATATCATTATTCTACATCAAAAGATCTAGGGACAAACTTGTGGGCAAGCATGAAGGCTTAACCAATATAATCTTTCCCCAATAAAGAAAAGCTAAAGGCCCAAGTCTATTAAGAGCCCACACAAGGCAGGGGAATACTGGGTTAGGAATTATGTGGCATCTACTTGAGTAATAGCTTAGGAATGTAGAGGTAAGGTCCAATTATTAATGAATCACAACTGAACATAAAACAATCAGAAAGAATAGGTATAATGAAAGGTGATTGAGTGATGAAGGGGTGGGGAAAATCGTTGGGCAAATCAGAATGCTGATTATGAGACCAGGTTGACTGATTTTAGCGATGTTAAATTCAGAGAAGCTGGGACCAAAGTAGCATGCTGAGAGTAGGGCGGTAGTGCAGTGGGCTAAGCACACGTGGCGCAAAGCGCAAGGTCCGGTGTAAGGATCCGGGTTTGAGCCCCGGCTTCCCACCTGTATGGGGTTCCCTTCACAGGCGGTGAAGCAGACAAGTGTCTGTCTTTCTAGCCCCCTCTCTGTCTTCCCCTCCTCTCGCCATTTCTCTCTGTCCTATCCAACAACAATGACATCAATAACTACAACAATAAAACAACAAGGGCAACAAAAGGAAATAAATATTCTTAAAAAAAAAAACAAAAAACAGTAGTATGCCGGAGTCGGGCAGTAAGGAAGCAGGTTAAGCGCAGGTGGTGCAAAGCATAAGGATCCAGGTTCGAGCCCCCGGATCCCCATCTGCAGGTAATGCTTCACAAGCGGTAAAGCAGGTCTGCAAGTATCTATCTTTCTCTCCCCCCAGTCCTGTCTTCCCTTCCTCTCTCCATTTCTCTCTGTCCTATCTAACAACAATGACATCAATAACAACAATAACTATAACAGCAATTTAAAAAAAGGGCAACAAAAGGAAAAGTAAATATTTTTTTAAAAAAGTAGCATGCCTATTCCTCTTATCTCTATTATCATCCCACTAATGGAAGAGAAATACTAAGGCTAACAGTGATGACACCTTGTCTGTAATGTTGAGGAAAAATTCTCAATTATTCTACTAAATGTTTTGCAAGTATTACTATCAGTCTATTCAACAATATGAGTACTGAACTTAATCTCCAATTTGTAGATGAACCTCAACAAGACTGAACAGACTGATAACAAAGTCACTCAACATGTAAGTTTATAGGAATGAGGACACTTATTCAAGCCAACCAAACTCTAATGCACTTTTAACCATCAAGGAAATGGGTCCTGTTATAACTGTGCAAAACAGTGGTGGACTGCTTGAAATATTAAGATTAGTAGTCACCTGCTGAAGGCTAACAGCAAGTTTCTTCATCTATGTATCTCAATCATTTTAGAATTAAACCAGAAGGGAGGAGAAAAATATCATACTTAATAGATATGCTACATATTAACCTAGCATTCCTCATCTAGAAGGTATATTAACAAATGTTGCTAAATGGTTTAAGTGAGAATGTCTGCAAAGTAGACAGTGTCTGGTAAACAAATAGAAATGATTACCTATTCCAATACACACACCTATAGTAGTATCTGATATTACTAATAAGGGCCTTATTCTCTCTTATATTCAGTAATAATAATAGCTATCATTATTATTACTATTATTAGCCTACAGGGTTATAGCTAGGGCTCAGTGCCAACACTACAAATCCACTGCTCCTGGTGGCCATTTTTTCCATTTTTTTGGATAAGACAGAGATAAATTGAGAAGGGAAAGGAAGATAGAAAGGGAGAGAGAAAGATAAGAGACTTGCAGAACAGCTTCGCCACTTGTGAAGCGGGCCCCTGCAGCTGGGGAGCAGGAACTTGAACCTGGATCCTTGGACGCATCCTTGAGCTTTCTACTATGTGTACTTAACTGGGCGCACCACCCACTCATACCCATCTCAATAATTTTTCCAGGCACACATATGAAAGTGCCAAATGAATTATTCTTTGAAAAAAGGATTTTGGAAAGCAGAGCGTACACCTTTGAAAAGTAAGTGTTAGAACTGTAAATACTGTAGCAAACCAAGTCAACCATCTGGTGAAATTTAGGCTCAACTAAGATGTACACAGCAAACGTAAAAATATAAACAGCAAATTAATAATTCTGTTTTGGGGCCATGCTGAAAATGAAGGTGATTCAGAAATCTTACCTCCTTGGATTCTAATAGCTGTGGCAGTCAACTCTAGCTACATGAAGTACAACAGGTAGTTACGAAAATAAAATGTGACCAGAAATTACTTACTCACAAATACTACAGTAACATAGCCACTTTCTATTAAAGACCATTTCATCTAATCAAGTAAGTTAGTTGGTCTATACCTATCTATAAATAGTATATCCAAGGGGTTTAACTTGTTCATCAAAGTGTGAGACAGTTTGAGAGAAATATACCTAGAATCTTAAATCTACTCTGAGAATGCACTGGGTTCTCATTCCCAACACTAGTATTACCAGCTAACCTGACCATTTTAAAAGAAAGTACTGTAACAGTCATAAAATTAAACTCATCTTTGATACAATCAAATTGGTGAGCATTTTTGTCTTTTAATACCAAACCAATTTCTAAATTGAAAAATTCTAAGGGTAAGACAGAAAATCTGTAATAAAAATTTAGCCACTTCCTTTTATTGAACAAAACTGACCTCATAATTTTAAGAAGAACTACCTCATTCATTCTACTCACCAACCCACAGTGGGTAATTCTGACCCTTACCATACTACTACTCCCCATTCCCTGCCACCCCAAGCCCAAAAGCAAGCAATCAAACAAAAATAAAACAGGGGCCAGGCGGTGGCACACAAGGTTAAGTGTACACATTGGCATGCACACAGACCTGGGTTCAAGCCTACTCCCAACCACTTCACAAGTGGTGAAGCAGGTCTGCAGGTATCTATCTTTCTTTCTCCCTACCTCTCCTTCCTTTCTTAATTTCTCTGTCCTATCCAATTAAAAAAAAAAAAAAAAGCTGCCAGGAGCAGTGGATTTATAGTGCTGGCACCAAGCCCCAGCAATAACCCTGGTGACAATTAAAACCAAGCCTCTATATATCCTATTGTTAAGGGGAAAAAAACTGAATAAAACTTTCAATTTATCTATTAAAACATAATTCAAGACATTATCTTATAATTTTGTAAAGAACTAATAAAAATAAGTAAAATATTTTTTTTAATTGGCATAAAAGGTTAGACATATTTTCTCTTCTTAAAAAGTATTTGTATTTATTTATTATTGGATAGAGACACAGAGAAATTGAGAGGGGAGAGGTAGTGAGAGACAGAGAGATATCTTTAGCCCTGGTTCACCATTTGTGAAGCTTTCCCCCTGCAGGTGGGGACAAGGGGCTTGAACCTGGATCCTCGTGCACTGTAATGTGTGCGCTTGACCAGGTGCACCACTGCCTAGCCCTATGTTTCCTCTTCTCATTCTATGCTGGTGCTTTTCTACTTTTTCATGCATTTGCTGCTTTGCTAGTGAATGGGACCATCAATCATCAAACTAAATAGAAACCAAGGGTATATCCTTGACACCTCTATTTCACTGCCCATTAATCAAGTCCCACAAGTTAAAATTTGCTAAATTTTCACAAATCTACCCATTTTTTTCTTAAACATCATCTTTTTCAAGGTACTTTCATTTCTCTCTACATTATTCTATACCAGCCTCCTGTTGTAACTGCCCAAATACAAACATGACAGCCTCCTTCCAATTTATTCTAGAAAGTGCACCCTCAGTATACTTTTTATAATATGTAGTTCACCATATCACTTGTGTACTAGAGGTTATTTAAAGGCTTTCTACTGTTTGACAGATGAAAGAACTGCTTGATATGGCTCACCTGCAGGTTCTACGTGGTTGAGACTCCCACCTATTGAAAGTTTATAGTAGATTCCATTTTTTGATGTTTCTTCTATTACATACTGAACCTAACCTAACAGCTTTCTTGTAGTACCTACTACTTTTCTACAAAACAAACAAACTCCACCAAAACAAAAATTTAAGTTCATTCCTATGACTTATCAGTAGTGTAATTCTTGAATAACATTACAGGAAAAGTTAGAAGATGCTTCTGAAAAATAACACACCTAAAAGAAAACCCCAAATAAAAAGCAAGATAACTTAAGAGAATTAAACATTAATGGCCCAGGAGGTAGTGCAGTGGATAAGGTGTGGGACTTGAAAGCATGGGTTCAGTCCCAGCATTGCATATGCCAGCATGCCAATTCTTCTCTGACCCTTGGCCTCACTGATAAAAGTAGATCTTTTAAGAAAATAAAATAAAGGGAGTTGGGCGGTAGCACAGAGGTTAAGCACAGGTGGCGCAAAGCACAAGTACTGGTGTAAAGATCCCGGTTCAAGCCCCCAGCTTCCCACCTACAGGGGAGTTGCTTCACAGGAGGTGAAGCAGGTCTGCAGGTGTCTTTCTCTCCCACTCTGTCTTCCCCTCCTCTCTCCATTTCTCTCTGTCCTATCCAATGATGATGACATCAATAACAACAACACTGAAACATCAAGGGTAACAAAAGGGAATAAATAAAAAAATATATTAAAAAATAATAAATTAAATAAAATAGAAAGAAAATGAACTTTGGACTAGGGGTAGCACAATGCTTATGCAAATAAACTGTCATGCCAAAGATCTCAGGTTCAATTCCCAGCACCACCATAAGCTGGAACTAAACAGTGCTCTGGTGGAAAAAAAAATAAATAAAATAAAAAGATTTTAAATCGGTAATTCTGGTAGAGAACAATAACTGTGACAGTGTATCACATATAAGGATTTTTTCCGCCTTTTTGTAGTGGTGCTAGAGGCTTTGTGCATGCATAACTCCATAGCTTGCAAACCAACATTTTTTTCCTCCAATTTTATTCCCAGGAAAAACAGTGAGAGGGAGAGAGACACAACAGCACTGTTCCACCATCTGTGGAGCTTCACTTGGTGCCACTGTGCTCTCCTGTGCTGTAAGGCAAGTGCTTCACTGGGTGAGCTGTCTCCCGAGTAGATTTATTCGAATCTGACTTTTCACTAACTGGCCAAAGTAACGAAACAAACAAAAAAAATTTAGTAAGAAATAATGGCTCCGAAGCTAATCAGGTCCCAATCCCGTGACATCTTATCTGGAAAAAGGCTTGTCAGATATGACTAAATTAAGGATACTGTGATGAAGAGATTACGGCAAATTATCCAGAGGCCTATAAGTACAATCACAAGTGTCCTTTTGAGAGAGAGGCAGAGAAGATTTGACACACAGATTAAACACAAGTAGAGGAGGGGATGTGAATAAAGAGCAGAAATACAAAGATGTTGGTCTTAAAGAGTGAACTGAGGGGCTGGGAAGAGGCACACCAGGTTGAGAGCATAGGTTATTATGCACAAGGACCCTGAGCTAAAGCCTCCAGGCCCAACCTGCAGGGGAGAAGCTTTCACAAGTGGTGAAGCAGTGCTAAAGTGTCTCTCTCCCCCTTACTCTACTCTCGCAATTTCTCTCTATTCCATAAAATAAGTAAAAGAAAAACAACGTCCACCAGGAGCAGTGGATCCATCATGCAGACACGGAGCTCCAGCAATAACCCTAATGGCAATAATAATAATAACAACAACAACAACAACCCTGATGTGCCTACAATCTAAAGGATGTCAACATCCACAAGAAGGTGGGAAAGCAAGGAATGTAAGCTTAAAGTCCCTACAGTGAGGAAACTCCTGAGAACAGCTTAATTACAGTTCAGTGAAACCAACTTTAAACTTATGACCTCCACAACTATATAACAATAAGTGTGTATGAAAAATTAAAGAGTAGGGAGTTGGGGCTGTAGCGCAGCGGGTTAAGCGCAGGTGGCGCAAAATGCAAGGACTGGTGTAAGGATCCCGGTTCAAGCTACCAGCTCCCCACCTGCAGGGGAGTCGTTTCACAAGCGGTGAAGCAGGTCTGCAGGTGTCTATCTTTCTCTCCCCCTCTCTGTCTTCCCCTCCTCTCTCCATTTCTCTCTGTCCTATCCAACAACAACAACATCAGTGATGACTACAACAGTAAAAACAGCAAGGGCAACAATAGGGAATAAATAAATAAATATAAAATTTAAAAAAAAAAAGTAGCAGGAGGAAGGTTTCATAAGTGGAAGCAGGGCTGCAGGTGTCTCTGTCTCTGTCCCTCTCTCCCTTCTGCTAAATTTCTGGCTGTCTCTATCCAATAAATAAATAAATAAAATAAAAAGTTTAAAAAAGGGGGGGTCAGGCGGTGGCTCAGTGGGTTAAGCGCACGTGGCGCAAAGTGCAAGGATCGGCATAAGGATGGAGGCCCCGGCTCCCCACCCACAGGGGAGTCGCTTCACAGGTGGTGAAGCATGTCTGCAGGTGTCTTTCTCTCCCCCTCTGTCTTCCCCTCCTCTCTCCATTTCTCTCTGTCTTATCCAACAATGAACAACATCAACAATGGTAATAATAATAACCACAACGAAGCTACAACAACAAGGGCAACAAAAGGGGGAAAAAATGGCCTCCAGGAGCGGTGGATTCATGGTGCAGGCACCGAGGCAGCAATAACCCTGGAGGAGGGGAAAAAAAAAAGTTAAAAAAGAAAAAGAAAAAAACCTAGAATATAAAAAATATTTAACAGAGCCCAGGGGAAATTTTGAGAGAGAAGTTACTGTAACCCCCACACCTATGGACATCTAATCTTTGATAAGGGGTCCCAAAGTATTAAATGGAGAAAGGAGGTTCTCTTCAATAAATGGCTCTGGGAAAACTGGGTCAAAACATGCAGAAGAATGAAACTGAACCACCTTATCTCACAAGAAACAAAAATCAACTCCAAATGAATCAAGGACCTGGATGTTAGACCAGAAATTATCAAATACTTAGAGGAAAACATTGGTAGAACACTTTCCCACTTAAACCTCAAGGACGTCTTTGATGATACAAACCCAACTGCAAGGCAGACTAAAGCAGAAACAAATCAATGGGACTACATCAAATTGAAAAGCTTCTGCACAGCCAAAGAAACTATCTAACAAGGAGACCCTTCACAGAATGGGAGAAGATCTTCACATGCCATACATTAGACAAAAGACTAATCACCAAAATATAAAAAGAGCTCAGCAAACATAGCAACAAAAAAACAAATGGCCCCATTCAAAAATGGGCAGAGGATATGAACAGAACATTCACTACAGAAGAGATCAAAAAGGCTAACAAACACATGAAAAACTGCTCCAGGTCACTGATTGTCAGAGAAATGCAAATAAAGACAACACTGAGATACCACCTCACTCACCCCTGTGAGAATGGCATACATCAAAAAGGACAGCAGCAACAAATGCTGGAGAGGCTGTGGGGACAGAGGAACCCTTCTGCACTGCTGGTGGGAATAAAAATTGGTCCAATCTCTGTGGAGAGCAGTCTGGAGAACTCTCACAAGGCTGGACATGGATCTTCCATGACCCAGTAATTCCTCTCTTGGGGATATATCCCAAGGACTACGTAACATCCAACCAAAAAGTTATGTATACACTTATATTCATAGCAGCACAATTTGTTAATAGCTAAAACCTGAAAGCAACCCAGATGCCCAACAACAGATGAGTGGCTGAGAAAGTTGTGGTACATATACACAATGGAATACTATGCAGCTATTAAGAACAATGAACCCACCTTCTCTGACTTATCTTGGACAGAGCTAGAAGGGATTTTGTTAAGTGAGCTAAGACAGGAAGATAAAGATGAGTATGGGATTATCCCACTCATCAACATAAGTTGAGAAAGAAGAACAAAAAGGGAAACTCAAAGCAGGGTTTGACTAAATCTGGAGTAGGGCACCAAAGTAAAAACCCTGGGGTGAGGGTGGATATTCGGCTTCCTGGGACGGCAGGAGGGTCAGGGTGGGTGGGAGGGATGGGACACAGTCTTTTGGTGGTGGGAATGGTGTTTATGTACACTCCTATTAATTTGTAGTCATATAAATCACTAGTTAGTGAGGGGAAAATTTATTGTATGTCTCAAACTTTTAAAAGCACAGACTGAGTCTTTTTAATACATAGGCTGAGTCTTTGATATGTTGACTCTCTCAAAAGCCTAAGCCACGGAGAACAGAAGCAACTAGTGGCACAGCTATATATAAATAATATCAAAGGACATAAATTATGGTGATGTTGGGTATTATACAGCAAATCCTAACAAAAGGATTTTTCAAAGTTAACCCAATTACCAAATAATGTGATGATAACAATAACTATCTATTGTCTTCTTGAACCCTAAGACAGCAGGAACCTCACATTTCCACTATAGAGCCTGTATTTCCCCCAGTCCTGGACCCTCTAGGGTAGGGTGCACTTTCCTGCATGCTTCTCTCAATTCATACCAAATAATATGGCATCCACCGATCCCAATCTAATCAACACAATGAATACCACTTCAGCATGCTTCACTTCAGACTGTGTCCAGACTTCAGGTGTGGAATGACAACCCTTCAGCTTCATTACTCGGGTGAGACCTTTCCTTTCATAGTATTCTCTAATTTCATTCCAGGTGGTTCACTTCCTAACAAAGTCCCAAAACCTAGATATAGACCAGGTCCCATGAGACAGAGCATATGTTCACACGAATCCATAAACTAGGGCAAAATATATACCTGAAAGTAAAAGTACACAATAGTTTGCAATGTGTCAGTATAAAGTTCCTAATGAAATAGTATCTAATTAGACTTAGATACCCTCCTCACCTACTTCCTATTACAGTTTTCTCACTTACTCCAAAGCTAACCTTATCAAAGCCAAGGACTACAAAAGCTGAATAAGGGCAAGAGACTGGCATACTTTAACAATGACTCTTTAGTCATTATCAGGCCACCCTATCAGCTGGGGCCCTATTCGGGGAGTGCTGAGATTCCCAAATAGACATGATGGGCCTACACCTTGAATAAATCCCTCTCTCCATTGTTATTGGTCATCTCTATCAGGAACAACAAAATAAACCCCTCTGTGGGCTCCCCATAGGTCCTTGCACTCAACTTGGATCAACAATGGTAGAGAATGTTCCATCCTCTGAAGGGAGGATGGACAACATACTCTTAAGTCACACCTGAGGAAGATGGGTCCTGATATTGCGGCAGCTTGGAATGTTCCTACTCATGACCACAGAGTGTGAGCTCAGATCTACAAGGATACAGAGGTAACATAGGCTCCTAAGCTGAATATGGGGCCCAGATCACATCAAATCGATGAGGTTTACAGACAATATTTATACCCCTCCCCCATTATTAGGGAGCTACTCTCTTCCCTGATCCAGCTTTCTGTCCCTTTTCCAGCCATGACATCACCTCTCCAGACAATAACTTGGATACACCTGCATATCAGATTTCAGGCTGAGAAAAAAACAAACAAAAAACTAGTATAGCTACAGGCCCTTTGAAATATAACTAAAACATGCCTACTAGCTATCTATAAAATGGAGGACCCCCCCCCAACACTCCATCTGCACTATTCCAGCCTTTAGGTCCATAATTGTTCAACAATTTGTTTGGCTTTGTATGTTAACTCTCTTTTCAGCCACCAGGTTCCAGATGCTAGCAGGATGCCAACCAGAATTCCCTGGACTGACAACCCCACCAGTGTGCCCTGGAGCTCCGATTCCCCAGAGCCCTACCCTACCAGGGAAAGAGAGAGGCAGGCTGGGAGTATGGATGGACCTGTCAAGGCCCATGTTCAGCAGGGAAGCAATTCCAGAAGCCAGACCTTCCACTTTCTGCATCCCACAGTGACCTTGGGTCCATACTCCCAGAGGGATAAATATTAGGAAAGTTATCAGGGGAGGGAATGGGATACGGAGATCTGGTGGTGGGAATTGTGTGGAGTTGTACCCTTCTTATCCTATGGATTTGTTAATTAATTTGTTAATTTCTCCTTTTGAAATAAATAAAAAAAAATTTTAAGTTACTGTAGCGGGGTAGATAGTAGATAATGGTTATGCAAAGAGACTCTCATGCCTGAGGCTCCATAGTCCCAGGTTCAATCCCCTGCACCACCCACAAGCCAGAGCTGAGCAGTGCTTTGATAGGAAAAAAAAAAAGAAGTTACCGTATTTGGGGAGTCGGGCAGTAGCACAGTGGGTTAAGTGCAGGTGGTGCAATGTGCAAGGACCGGTGTGAGGATCCTGGTTCAAGCCCCTGACTCCCCACCTGCAGGGGAGTCACTTCACAGGTGGTGAAGCAGATCTGCAAGTGTCTTTCTTTCCCCTTCTCTGTCTTCTCCTCCTCTCTCCATTTCTCTTGTGCCATCCAACAACCATGACATCAACAACAATAATAACTACAACAACAATAAAAACAAAAAGGCCAACAAAAAGGAAATAAATAAATATTTTTAAAAAAGAAGTTATTATTGTTATTGCTATCGTTGTTGGGTAGGACAGAGAGAAACTGAGAGGAGGGGGGGACAGAGAGGAGAAGAGAAACACATACACCTGCAGATCTGCTTCACGCTTGTGAAACGAGCCCCCTGCAGATGGGGAGACGGGTTCGAACCAGGATCCTTAACACTTCACCCATGTGCAGTTAACCCACTTCGCTACTGCCAGGCCCCCTACATCACCATCTATTTTTTAAAGTTCAAAGGAAAGAAAGCATATGATCTTTCCTTCACATGCTAACAAGAATTTGATAAAATTTCATTTCATGAAATGAAGGCAGGAATAATTAGAATAACCCCCAGATAATAATCAGGAACAAGAATAGCCATTCTACTTAAATATTTTACTTATTAGATACAGAGAGACATTGATAGGGAAGGGAGAGACAGAAAGGGAGAGGGAGAGAGAGAGAATTTTATCACCGCTTCAGTGCTCATGAAGCTTTTCCACCATAGCTAGTCTCGGGGGTTGAACCAGCTTTGCACATTGTACTGTATGCACTCTACCAGGTGCATCGTCTCCTGTTCCAAGGATAACCACTCTTTTTTAAAAAAAAAAAATTTATTTATGGGAGTCAGGCGGTAGGTAGCACAGCGGGTTAAGCGTACATGGCATAAAGTGCAAGGACCAGCATAAGGATCCAGGTTCCAGCCCCCGGCTCCCCACATGCAGGGGTGTCACTTTACAGGTGGTGAAGCAGGTCTGCAGGTTGCCTTTATCGCCCCCTCTGTCTTCCCCTCCTCTCTCCATTTCTCTCTGTCCTATCTGACATCAACAACAACAATAATAACTACTACAACAATGAAAAACAGCAAGGGCAACAAAAGGGAAAATAAATAAATTTTAAAATTGTTTATTCATTTATTCCCTTTCTGTTGCCTTTGTTTTATTGTTGTAGTTATTATTGTTGTCTGTCTTCGTTGTTGGATAGGACAGAGAGAAATGGAGGGAGGAGGGAAAGACGGGGAGAGAAAGATAGACTTGCAGACCTGCTTTACCTCTGGTGAAGCAACTCCCCTAGAGGTGGGGATCCTAACACCCATCCTTGTACTTTGTACCACATGGATAACCACTCTTATCCCTACTGGTGAACAATGTCTAGAAACCATAACAGATGTAGCAAAGCCAAGATTTTTTAAAAGTCAACACCACTGCTCCAGTTCAATTCCCCCCAGCCCCCACCCACAACCCAAAATCAACTTGTTATTTACAGATGACAAGACTATATGATCACAAACTCAAAATCTAAAATATTATTGGGAAAAAAATGTTTAGGGACCAGACAATAGCTCACATGTGCAAGGCTGGAGCCACTACACTTCATGGGAGCGCTAAAACACCAGGCAGAAGCTCCATAATGGCTCACTGCAGGCAAAGGAGTAAAAAGTATACTTGCAGGTAGAAGAGTAAACTTGGCACCTGAAGGATACATAAAAAACAGGTTAGTTTTTAAAAGCTGACCTTTATTTAAATGTTTTTCTATATTCTCACATTTACTTCTGCTTTTAAGTTTGGTCCAAAACATATTTTAAAGATAAGATTAACTACAAAGTAGAAAATTAAGAAGACCAAGTCACCTGCTAAAGATAAAAATGTGAGCCACCCACACTTAAATAACAGACAAACCCACATCCTGTAGGAATAACAGGGACTAAAAATGCCGCCATGCAAGATTAAGATCCAGTCTTACTGAAACTAATGTCTGTAAAAGGATCTGGGAAAAGATATTACTATAGACATTACCTAGAGCTATAGATGAACCTAAGTATAGACCACAGTTTGTTTCTTATTATTAGAAATATAAACCTGATGGTACTATAGAGAATAGGAAAAACCAAGGTTTCAATTTAAGACATGTTTTTAGAATGAGTAGCCTAACGGTATGATGAGGTGCATGTAAAAACACTGAATACAAAGAAAGAAAACATACACAAAATTTCTACTTGAGGTGAGAATGCAAAACCAAACTCCCAAAGAAGTAAAACTAAAATAGGATGGACTGCCAACAAAATCAACTATTATAGTAATTCTGGAAGAAAAAAACCATGAAAACAGCATAAAATGTATACATTCAGGATTCTGTCAAAGTTAACAAGTACAACAGACATGAAAGGGGAATTAAACAAACACAGAATATGAACATTAAAAAAAAAAAGAGAGAGAGACTCATAGGAAAACAAAAACTGAGGCCACATAAACTCTTGCTGAACAAAGTCAAAGTTATGATAAAACAGCAAACATGAACATTTAACACTTAAAAGAACCAAGGCTCTGTGGTGGGGAAGTGGCACAACAGTAAAAGGCAGGAATTGCATGAGGTCGAGTTGCATGAGTTTGATCCTTGACACCCACATATGCAGGATGATGATCTAGTTTTCTCTCCCTTAAATAAATCCTTTCTTCTCCTTCACCTTCTTTTTCTTTTGCACCAGGGCTTCACCAGGTCTCTGCACCTGCATGATTTCACTACAACCAGCAGACTCCTTCCTTCTTTTCCAGATATTGGGGAAGATAAGGAATGACACCACAATACCACTTCACTGTTCACAAAGCTTCCCCCTTGTGTGGGGATCCTATATAGGAACCAGAGGCTTGACCCAGGGTTCTCACACATGGTAACATGGGCACATTATCAGGTGCGCTATCTCCTGGTGTCACAATAAATAGTGCTAACAGGATACAATTTTTAAAGACCTTTTTAAAAGCTGCTAGAAAGGTAAAAAATATTTACAAAGGTATAAAAATTAGGTAGAAACCAGACTTCTCAGAGATCCAAGCCACCCAAATTTCATAACACAGTATCATGAGAGTGGTATGAAAAAGGAAAGCTATTAACTAAGATTCTTTGCTGGAAAAAAAAAATGTGCTTTTGGACAAAAACTAAGCATATTTACAAACCACATTTTCTTTCTTTTTAATATTTAGCTTTTCTTGGTTTATTTTGTGTTAGACATATACGTTTCTTTTTTAATTATTTAAATTATCTTTATTTATTTATTGGATAGAGACAGTCAGAAATCGAGAGAGAAGGGGGAGATAGAAAGAGAAACACCTGCAGCACTCAACGCTTCACCACTCGCAAAGCTTTCCCCCTGTAAGTGGAAACTCAAACCCAGGTCCCTGTGAATTGTACACTCCAGCAGATGTGCCACCAACCAACCCCCAAACCACATTTTCTTACTAAAAAAAAATTATACTGAAAGATACACTTTATCAAAAGAGAAGGGTGAACCAAGAAGTACAATGTAAGGAATTTTTAGTATTGGAACTGGTAGCACACACGGCTGATTAAATTAGGTATCAATTATAAAGAAGAAATGAAATTTTATGTGACTGAAGGGGGATATAAGATTATGGGGAATTATACAGAAGAATCGTTAGTGTATAATCAAATATAAGCTCATAAAAATCAAATATACATGAAGCAAACTGTCATAATAGGAGCTGATTCCCTTAAGACTTAAGATATTGGAATTAGTGAGTTTACAATGCTAAGTAATTATGATGAAACGCTTAACAAGATTTAAAAAAAGAACACAGAATGAAAAATTATTTTAAAAGTTATTAGGCAAATTGGGGAAGAATTAAATATCACTTTTAAAAAATATATTGATATTAAAATCTCAAGGGATGACTTAACAAACATGTTACAAGCACAGTTAATGAGGTCGTTGAGGTAGAGAAATAAAACTGAATTGTGTTCACTTCAAAACTAGAACACTAGAGCTGGGGAGGTAGCTCAGCCTGTCAGAGTGCAATTTGCAATCCTAAGGCCCCCGATTTTATGCAAGAACTGAACAGTGCTCTTTTTATAATAAATAAATAAATAAATAAATAAGTCTTTAAAAAAAAGACTTACACCACCAAATAATAGGGGGAAGCAGAAAAATAAACAAAATTCCTTAAGAATAGTAGCATACACTCCACAGATTAAGTTCTAAGAAATTTAAGACTAATGTCTCTTCATTGTCAACTTCATGGAATGTGGCAATAATAGCAAAAGTACTCTAGACTAGCATTAGTATTTTTTCCACCAAGAAAATTAGAAAACTCCAAAGATACAAAGGTACTTTTTGCTGAAATGCCTCGTTAAATAGTCTTTTAATAATGTTCAATCATAAATCACTCAAATTAACATTATTTCTCTTATATCCTCTAGAACAATTATGAAAATTTACAACTTTTAAAAAGTTATGTATACATTTTGTAGACATGTCTGAGACTAAAAGTATTCATTTAAGTAACATTCTAAAAGATAACATATTTTATGTTAATCGAAACTTCTAAATAAAAGCCAACTTCAACTACTTGCTCTTTAAAAAGTAGATATAAGATATTACATTATTGGGAGTCGGAGGTGGCGCAGCCGGTTAAGCACACGTGGCAGGAAGCACAAGGACCAGAGTAAGGATCCCAGTTTGAGCCCCTGTCTCCCCACCTGCAGGGGGAGCCGCTTCACAAACAGTGAAGCAGGTCTGCAGGTGTCTTTCTCTCCTGTGTCTTCCCCTCCTCTCTCCATTTCTCTGTCTTCTCCAACAACAATCAATCACAACAACAATAAGACAACAAGGGCAGCAAAAGGGAATAAATAAATAAATATTTTTTTAAAAGATACTATACTGTTTCTGAAAAGTAACTTTTAATACAGACTTTTAAACACATCATCTAAGCAGTCAAGTACAAGTATTTAACAGTTTCCACTAATTTGCACTCCACTGCTTTCTGTATTACAAGATTTTACTGGTTGTGTATGGAATTCTGGCTCCTAGGGGATGCTTTTTACTCATTTTTTCCCCCTAAAATCTCCTAACAAGTCTTCAACAAATCACAAAAGACTTCATTAGCAGTGGTTACTTCTCAATTTGTGGCTAATGCTAGAACCACGTGGCACACCTATGGGAGCACCCATAAAAAAATTCTGTCACTCCCCATTCTGAAGTTTAGGACAATGCTATTTAGTGATCTGTGTGGTTTCTATAAAGCACAATCCCTCACTGACATGGTTCTCCCACGTTGTACTGGTTCAAACTCAAAGTTCTTCTGTCAAAAAAAAAAAAAAAAGACCA
The DNA here is from genome assembly GCF_950295315.1 of Erinaceus europaeus. NCBI lineage: Eukaryota > Metazoa > Chordata > Mammalia > Eulipotyphla > Erinaceidae > Erinaceus > Erinaceus europaeus. Next base: position 33,927,953 of record NC_080177.1, read on the forward strand.
ACTGAGATTCAGCTGCAAAATTCCTAGAGTTCTGGAAAGTAAATCAAGGTTACTAACCTAACTAGAAAAAAATGAATTATCATTATTCTATACAGATGACTACACTTAGAACTAGTTTTAAAAATTACTATCTTGGGAGTCGGGCCGTAGCGCAACGGGTTAAGCGCCAGTGGCACAAAGCGCAAGGACGGGCCTAAGGATCTCGGTTAGAGTCCCTGGCCCCCCACCTGCAGGGGAGTCGCTTCACAGGCGGTGAAGCAGGTCTGCAGGTGTCTATCTTTCTGTCTTCCCCTCCTCTCTCCATTTCTCTCTGTCCTATCCAACAACAATGACATCAACAACAATAATAACTACAACAGCAATAAAAGCAAGAGCAACAAAAAGGAAATATTTAAAAAATCTTTAAAAATTGCTATCTTGGGAGTTGGCCTGTAGCGCAGCGGGTTAAGCGCAGGTGGCGCAAAGCACAAGGACCGGCATAAGGATCCCGGTTCGAACCGGCTCCCCACCTGCAAGGGGAGTCGCTTCACAGGCGGTGAAGCAGGTCTGCAGGTGTCTATCTTTCTCTCCTCCTCTCTGTCTTCCCCTCCTCTCTCCATTTCTCTCTGTCCTATCCAACAACGACAACAACAATAATAGCTACAACAATAAAACAACAAGGGCAACAAAAGGGAATAAATAAAATAAATATTTTTTTAAAAATTGCTATCTTATCTTCTACTATATTATAACATGTTTGCCTTCTGTTCCCTTTAAGTATTATTCTTTCCTAAATAGCCTCTAAATTTTATTCTTTTGTCCACTAGTTAATGTTTGCTTGCAAAGTTTATACCCTTGTATTCCTGCACTTAACCACCTTGCATCCAATCCTAAACAATGTTTTTCTTTTATTTTATTTTTCTTGCTTTTAACTCTTCCTCATTCTTGGATTTAGGGGAGTAAGAAGGTAGAATTCAGGCAAGTTAGCATCACATGGAAACATTTCAGTGATAAGAGACAGAAGAGAAATGGCTATTACTGAACATTGTAGAGAAAGCTGGGGAGAGGAGAGACTACTGAGCAACCCGTGGTGCTAAGCACTACTGGAGGTAAGGACTCACTAGTAAGGAATCTGATATTTGGTTTAAATTTGGATATGGGGCTGGAGAGATTAGCTCACTGGTAGAGTACATGTCTTGCCAAGCAGGGCCCAGGTTTAAGCCCTGGAACCCTTTGATAAAGGGAGTGCTACAGTACCAAAGGGAGCTCTGGTGGTGTTCTGTCTCCACCTCCACCTCTCATCTGAATGTAAAAGCATCTCAGAAAGGTGAAACCACAAATGTGTAAGGCTTGGCAAAACAGCTGGATAGTCTTCCAATTAGAGGTTCCTCCCCTGCCCCCTGCCCCCAGTCAGGAAGTCACTATTTAAACAATAAAAAAAGAAGATAAATATTTTTTGCAACTGGTTACTCCAGCACACGTAAAAATCACGAATCAAAAAGAGACTTCTCATGCCTGAGGCACCTGAAGTCTCAGGTTCAATCCCCCACACCACCATAAGCTAGAGCTGAGCAGTGCTCTGGTAAAATAAATAAAAATTATGGCTGGGGTAGATAGCACAATGGTTATGCAAAGAGACTCTCATGCCTGAGGCTCCAAAGTCTCAGGTTCAATCCCCCGCACCACCATAAGCCAGAGCTGCTGAGCAGTGCTCTGGTAAAAAAAAAAAAAAAAAAGAAAAAAGAAAAAGAAGAAGAAGAAGAAAGAAAAGAAAAATCTAAAGTTGTGTTTTGGAAAAGAAAAAATTACAAGTTACCTGAAAATTTATGTTTTTCAGTATTCCATCTTATAGCTTCAACTAAAATTTACTTCAATTTTCAATTTTTATTTAACTTCCTCCAAATACAGACTTAATCTAAATGAGTTGTGTTTTTTTTTTTAAACAGAGCACTGCTCAGCTCTGATTTACAGTGGTACAGGGATTGAACCTGGGACCCTGGGGCCTCAGGCGTGAGAATCTCTTTGTATAACCAGTTATCTACCCCTGCCCTTAAATACAAATGTTACTGAGTTACTCTAATTTAAGTACCCTAAGTCAAAGATTTAAAATGAGGAGGTTAGCCCCAGCACACCCAGTCCAGCACCTATGATACAATATAAGGACCCCCGTTCAAGTCCCTGGCTCCCACCTGCAGAGGGAAAGCTTCACAAACAGTAAAACAGTGCTACAAATGTCTCTGTCTTTCTCCTTCCCAATGTCCCCTTTTCCTCTCAATTTCTGTCTCTATCAAATCAATTAATTAAATATTTAAAAACTTGTAAACAAGTCAGATAAGCTTGCCTACGCTAAAGAGTACCTCCATAATGTTCATGACACAAGTCATGCTCTTTTTTTAAAAGTATTTTATTTATTTTTATTTATTGGGTAAAGACAGAGAAATCAGGAGAGAAAGGGGAAACAGAAAGGCAGAGAGAGACCTGAAGCACTGCTTCACTGTTTGAGATATGCATTTCAACATGTGCAGTCTACCAGGTGCACCACTATCTGGCGCCCCACAAATAATTTTCTAACAAAAAAATGTATTAAAATAATCAATCTTTGCTGAATTATGTTAATATATACCCAAACCATAGTAATTTTACACAGATTATCAGCACTATTTAAATTTCACAAAGTATATGTGATGTAACTTGCCATTTTTGTGTTTAATTAATGTTTCATAATTTTAATTATCAAGATCTCCTAGTCATGAACTGTGATCTATAACATACTCCATACAGTAATTTTCTTATATTTCTAGAGATATGAATTGCACATTTTAAAATGTAAACATAAGAAGCACGTAACTGACTAGTTGGGAGTGTTCTAGAGACTATAAAAATGAGATACTGACCTATTTACACTACCAATTATAGTATGAGCTAAACACTACAAAGATATAGATGGTATAGTCACTTAAAAGCCAATAATTTTATTTACCTTATATTTCCCAACAGTTAATGATTCTGTTTTGAAGAATTTTTAGGCTGAAAAAAAAAATCTCCTAAAAACTTAGACCAGGGAAAGCAGAAGCAACTAGTGGTATTACTTTATAAGATACAGCTATATGTAAATAGCATAAAAGGACATAAACTATGGTGAGGTCGTGTATGATACAGCAAGTCCTAACAGTGGGATTTTCAAAGTTAACTCATTTGCCAAATAATCTGGTTATAGAAATAACTATCTATTGCCTTCTTAAACCCTGACAGCAGGAACCCTCCCCTTTCTCTATAAAGCCCATATTTCTCCCAGGCCTGGAACTTCTAGGGTGGGGGCTCACTTTCCTGCATGCTTCTCTCAATTCCTACTAGCTGACACTGCATCTGCTGATCCCAACCTAAGCAATCTTCTTCTTCTTCTAGCGTTTGCCCTTCTTCCGTAGCCAGTCAACAGCATCAGGTTGAGCCTGATGTAAAGTTTCGAGACCTCCTTTGAATCTGGAGAGGTGGCAGTCATTGACTATGTGGGTCATAGTCTGTCTGGAGCCGCAGGGGCAATTTGGGTCGTCTCTGGCTCCCCAGAGATGGAACATAGCGGCGCACCTGCCATGGCCTGTTCGATAGCGATTGAGGAGGGCCCAATCATAATGTGCTAGGTCAAAGCCGGGTTGACGCCTGCAGGGGTCTGTGATGAGGTGTTTGTTCTTTACCTCAGCTGACTGCCAACTCTGTTTCCAAGAGACTGGAACAAAGAAGTTCAGTGTAGGCGTAGGGGACCAGATTGGGTGACGAGACGTCAAGCATTGAACAGGGTGGGCGAAGATATCCGCATATATTGGCAGGTCCGGTCGAGCGTAGACGTGGGAAATGAGCTTAGATGATGCCGCATCCCGACGAATATCTGGCGGGGTGATGTTGCTAAGAACTGGCAGCCATGGAACCAGGGTGGAATGGATGGTTCCAGAAATTATCCTCATGGAGGAATATAATTTGGAATCGACCAAGTGGACATGGGGGCTATGGAACCATACTGGGGCACAGTATTCTGCAGTGGAAGAGCATAATGCCAGAGATGATGATCGTAGTATGGAAGTGCTTGCGCCCCATGAGGAGCTGGCCAGTCTTGCAATGATGTTATTCCTCGCGCCCACCTTTGCTGCAGTTTTTATGAGATGTTTGTGAAATGACAGAGTGCGATTGAGAGTAACGCCAAGATAGACTGGCTGGGCTTCATGCCGGATTCTCGTACCGCCAAGCTGCACATTAAGCTCACGCGAGGCCGAGGCATGGTGTAGATGGAAAACTCCTTGAGAGGCTGCTTCTGTCACGTATTTCTCATCTTACAGAGAAATTCCTATCACCCGCCCAAGCTGGTTTCCGCCCAGGAAGATCTACCTGCGAACAAGCCCTGGCCCTCTCAACTTACATCGAAAATGGATTCCAGAAGAATTTAAAGACAGGTGCTGTCTTTGTTGATCTCACAGCAGCCTATGACACGGTCTGGCACCGTGGTCTCCTAGTCAAGACCTCAAGATGCCTGCCTCCATGGGTGGCCAACACTATATTGTTTCTTCTCCAAAACAGAAGATTCCGGGTGCATCTGGGTGACAAGTCTAGCAGATGGAGACCTGTCTCAAGTGGCCTCCCCTAGGGCTCTGTTCTGGCTCCTACGCTATTTAATATTTACATCAATGACCTCCCAGAAACTTCTTCAAGGAAGTTCATCTACACCGATGACATCTGCTGTGCAACTCAGGCATCCAAGTTCCACATCCTCGAGGAAACACTCATGAAAGACATGTCTCTGATATCTGATTACTGTAAAAAATGGCGACTAATCCCTAGCACTGCAAAAACGGTATATCATCTGTTTTCCATCTACCTAAGCAATGCAACCAAGTATCACCTCGGCATGTTTCATTTCAGACCGCGTCCAGAGACGTAAGGTGTGGAATATCAACCCTTCAGCTTAATTACTCTGGTGAGACCTTTCCTAGCTCATAGGACTCTTTAATTCCATTTTGGGTGGTGCATTTCTTAACAAAATCTCAAAACCTAGATATAGACCAGGGCTCATGAGATAGGGCGTGTGTACATATGTATCCACAAGTTGGGGGAAAGCAAAGTGCACAATAGTTTGCAGTGAGTCAATAAACGAAGCAAGCAAGTAGAAAGACCCAAAAAGACACCATAAAGGGGGTCGAGCAGGTTAAGAGCACATGGCGTGAAGCGCAAGGACCAGCATAAGGATCCGGTTCGAGCCCATGGCTCTCCCCACGTACAAGGGGGGTCGCTTCACAAGCGGTGAAGCAGGTCTGCAGGTGTGTCTATCTTTCTCTCCCCCCTCTGTCTTCCCCTCCTCGCTCCATTTTTCTGTCCTATCCAACAACGACATCAATAACAATAACAACAACAACAACCATAAAACAAAGGCAACAAAAAGGGAGGAAAATGGTCTCCAGGAGCAGTGGATCCGTGGTGTAGGCATCTAGCCTCAGCAATAAGCCTGGAGGCAAAAAAAAAAAAACCCGGCCAGGGGAGACAGCATAATGGTTATGCAAACAGACTCTTATGCCTGAGGCTCCTAAATCCTAAATCCCCTGCACCACCATAAGCCAGAGCTGAGCAATGCTCTGGTGTTTCTCTGTGTGTGTGTCTCTCTCTACAACTCTCAAAAATAAAATTAATAAAAATAAAAATTAAAAAATTAAAACACCATAAAGTACCTAATGAAATAGTTTCTATTTAGACCTAGACACCTACCTCCTATTACACGTCCTATTACACGTTTCTATTTAGACCTCACCTACCTCCTATTACACGTCCCTCAATCACTCCAAAGCTAAAAAGACAAAAGCAAGACAAAGCAAGGACTACAAAAGCTGAATAAGGGCAATAGACTGGCATACTTTAATGATGACTCTTTAGTCACTATCAGACCACCCCATCACCTGGGACCCTTAGTCAGGGAGTCCTGGGACTTCCACATGGACATGATGGACCTAGACCTCTAACAGATCCTTCTTGCCATGGTCACTGGTCATTTCCATCAGCAAAAACATAATGAACCTTTTTAGGGTGCTCTATAGGTCCTTCTCCTCAATGTGGATCAACAATGGTAGGGACTGTTCCATTCTCCAAAGGGAGGTTGGACAGCATACTCTACCTACCACCCAAAGAAGATGGGTCCTGAAATTAGTGCAGCCTGGAATGTTTCTAGCCATGACCACAGAATGTGAACTCAGCCCTAGAGGGATGCAGAGGTTACATGAGCTCCTATGCTGAATATGGGTCCCAGATCAAATCAATGGGGTTTACAGTTAACAATATTTATACACTTTTCCCATATTTGGGAGCTACTCTCTTCCCTGATCCAGCTTTCTAGCCCATTTTCCAACTATGACACCACCTCCCCAGACAATAACCTGGGTTCCCCTGCATATTAGATGTCAGGCTCAGGCAAAAACTAGTAAAATTCCCCTTGGAATACACCTAAAATAGACCAACTAGCTCTTTCCAAAATGGAGACCCCAAATCTTCATCTACAATAGTCCAGCCTTTAGGTTCATGATTAGTCAACAATTTATTCTGCTTTGTATCTTAACTCTTTTTCAGCCACCAGGTTCCAGATGCTACCATAATGCCAACCTGACTTCCCTGGCAGATGACCCCACCAATGTGTCCTGGAGCCCCACTTCCCCAGAGCCCTGTTCCACTAAGGAAAGAGAGACAGGCTGGGAGTATGGATTGAACCGCCAATGCTCATGTTCAGTGGGGAACAATTACAGAAGCCAGACCTTCCACCTTCTGCACCCCATAATGACCCTGGGTCCATATTCTGAGGGATAAAGACTAGGAAAGCTATCAAGGAAGGGTATGGGATATAGAATTCTGGTGGTGGGAACTGTGTGGAATTTTACCCCTCTTATCCTATGGTCTTGTCAATATTTCCATCTTATAAATAATAAAAAAAAAATGCTAACCTAAAAAAATGATTTTTTTTTTCCAAACACTATGACAATCCTTCATTTTTAATTGTCCATGGCCAAACTCTCAAGGTACCCTTTCACCTACTCAAGGTTATTATTCCACAAAGCAGTATTTCAGTATACTCTTAACACTTCATATTTTTCCCTCTCTATTGGATCATCCCTGTTGGTTATGAATATGCTTTATTTTATATTAAATTTTTAAAATAAGAGTTAGGGCAATAGCTCAGTCTGCGAGTGCACCAACTGCACATCTGAGGGCGAGGGGCTACATCTTCAATTCAGAGCATTGCTCCAACTGTGCAATGCTCTGACCACTATCTCTCCTAAAAAGTAAAAATCTTAAAGACAAAACTCAAAAGTGTTATAACTGCTTTTCAAGCACTCCTTTTAAAAATGAAATAAAACAGTAAGATAAACTCTCCTTCAGCTACCCAGTATTTCTCATCCTTTTTTTTTTTTTTAAGAAAAACTTTAGTATTTTAGGAAAACATTCTTTACTGTCTCAGAAGTCAGTCTTCAATCCTTTCTCCTATTCACTTCATTCTTATATAGCAGTTCTTGAGCACATTCTTTAAATAAAGCTAAGTCACATACAGCATGGTATGTGATACAGCAAAACCCTGTTTACGAACATCTCTGCCTAAAACAGTTATAGAAGATGAATACAAAGCACCAGCCTAAATTTAAACCAGGTTAAGCATGATTTATGTTCTCTCACATTCTATTATATTTCTTTTATTCAATTTCCTGTCACACCAGAAAATAAATAGGAATCTACTAAGACTATATAATTATATATTGAGCACTGTGAAAAAACTAATAAAGTTTGGTCCCTGCTTTCTTTTTTTTTTTTTTTTTAAATATTTTATTTATTTTATTTTTGAGAGAGATACAGAGAGAGACACAGAGAGAAATACCAGAGCACTGCTCAGCTCTGGTTTATGGTGGTATGGGGGATTGAACCTGGGACTTTGGAGCCTCAGGCATGAGAGTCTGTTTGCATAACCATTATGCTATTTCCCCCACCCTGGTCCCTGCTTTCAAGAAATTATTTTTTAACATTGAGATGTTTCATCTATAGTATATTCCCTATTATAGGCCCAAAACTCACTAAGAATTTTATTTGAATAAAGCTGATGAAATCACTTGTCAGTGGGTTTTAAAGTAGAGAACATGAATAAGTCATAAAAAAATTATCTATGACTTGTGAAACTAATTATATTATAGTCACATGCTTTTTATATTAAAAGATTTAATAGCTGTCCTTGGTGAAAAGCTCTAAAGAGAGCCGACAACACATAATTCTGAGTTACTCAAATTTATTGTATATTTCTACCTCAGACTCCAACCCAATTATAAAATCCACTCTCTGGGTAAAGCGGAATTCGGTCATATTCTTAATACACAAATATTTTCTTATTTTTTTTAAAAAAGCTGATCCAATAATTTCAACTATTATTTTAACATGTTTTCCAACTTTAGTTTAGAAGACATACATACATTTAACATCCTTTTCACATTAATGCATGACTTACAGAATTCTTAATATCTGATACATTATTGAAACAGATAATTTGGAGCTAGTATTTTATATAAATATGAAAAACTACAAGATGCATTTCAAATAGGTAGAGTCCTATTTAGAAGGCAGTGTTAAGTCTTCACAATATGACTCTGTACAATGAACTGTTGGAATTTCCAAAATCTGAAAAGTCCAAATAGAGCATAAATGCAAAACTATCTTAAAAATCCTACTAGATCGGGGGTATAGCATAATGGTTATGCAAAGAGACTTTCATGCCTGAGGCTCTCAAGTCTCAGGTTCAATCCCCCACACCACCATAAGCCAGAGCTGAGCAGTGCTCTGGTAAAAAAAATAAATAAAAGAAATTCCTAATCTTTAAAAAAAAAAAATTAAAAAAAAAAATCCTACTAGATCTTTGGTCTTCCTACATTGAATGGATTTTTTTTTTTTTTTGGCTCCAGGGTTATTGCTGGGGCTCGATCGGTGTTTGTACTCCACTGCTCCCGGAGGCTATTTTTTCCATTTTGTTGCCCTTGTTGTTTATCATTGTTATTATTATTGTCGTTATTGCTATCATTGTTGTTGGATAGGACAGAGAGAAATCAAGAGAGGAGGGGAAAACAGAGGGGGGTGAGAAAGGCAGACACCTGCAGACCTGCTTCACTGCTTGTGAAACGACCCCCTGCAGGTGGGGAGGGGGGTGTGGTGCCCTCAAACCGGGATCCTTAAGCTGCTCCTTGTGCTTTGCCCCATGTGTCCCGTGGCCCACTGAGCTATTGCAAGGCCCCCACTGAATGATTTTTTTAACTTTTTTTTTTCACCTCCAGGGTTATTGCTGGGGCTCAGTGCCTGCACTATGAATCCACTGCTCTTGATGGCCATCTTTTTTCCATTGTTGTTACTGTTATTGTTGCTGCTGTTGTTGTTAGATAGGACAGAGAAACAGAGAGGAGGGAGAGGGGTAGAGAAAGACAGATACCTGCAGAGCTGCTTCAATCATGAAGCAATCCCCTGCAGGTGGGGGGGGCTCGCTTTGCACCATGTGCACTTAACCACCCGGTTTTTAATATTTTTAAAGAATTTATTTATTTATTTATTCATGAAAAAGATAGGAGGAGATAAAGAACCAGACATCACTCTGGTATATGTGCTGCCTGGGATCGAACTCCATTGAGAATACAATGCTTTATCCACTACACCACCTCCCAGACCAAGGTTTTTTAACATTTTATGCAAATGTTTTCTATACAAAGATTTTATAATCCATCACAACTGTCAACAGGTTTTCTTTCAGTAGCAGCAAAAAAATCCACGGTATAACTATCACTGATAAATCCAAGGACATGTCTTTGGTTCCATAGCGCACTCTGAAACCTTGGGCAATGAATAGATTCAATCTCAACCCCCCCACCTCATTGTACAGGTAATAATAGTAACGAACATGTAATGAGATAGTAGGCAGGTTTTTTTTACAATACTTACCATGTACATATTACTAAATAATGGTTAAATATCATTGTTGTTAGCTAATAGGAAAACTTAAGAGGCACATAAAAAAAACAAATTCTTCATTCTAGTCTCATATGTATTATACTCCAATAAATGAATCTAAACAGTCTATGTAAAATTAATTTAAAATTCAATAAAGAAACTTTCACTGTTTTTTGCAATACTAAAAACAGTTAGTTTGACATAGTTTAGAGATTTACATGGATACAGATATCAGACATTTATTTGGTTCAAGTTAACTGTTATTACCCTCTACCTAATTATTGACTTCCAAATTACTTTTATTTATTATTATTATTATTTTAATTGCCACCAGGGTTGTCGCTGGGGTTCGGTGCTGGCACTACGAACCTACCACTCCTGGTGGCATTTTCCCCCCACCCTTTCTATTTCACTGATAGGCTAGAGAGGAAACGAAAGGGAGAGACAGACAGACGAATACACAGCACATATAGATGCAGGGACATACAGCAGGCCTGCTTCACTGCCTGTGAAACTCCCCCCCCAACCCCCGTAGGTGGGGAGCCTTAGCTTGAACCTGAGTCCTTGAGCATGTAATGGTGGACCCAGAGCACCACCACCCCACCTCCATTTTTATTTTAAAGATGTATTTATTTAGTGAGAATGGGAAAAAAAATAGAAAACAATATTACCTTTTATGAAGACTTTAGCAGAGAGCTGAGTTAATTAGAATAATTTATTTTCCTTGCATCTTTTCTGGTAGCAATATCTTCTTGCCCATTTCTATTCATGAATTATAATAGCTATACAAAACATCAACCTTTGTCCTTCCTCACAGATCACAACGTTCACCTTTATTATTCTTACTCTTTAGACTCTATTTACCCATCTATTCCCACCTAATCATTAACTCCAAACCCATGATTTCTTCCCAGCTTTAAACAGTCATAAGTCTCACAGGCAACTTTCTCCTCTTCTGTCTATACTACTTCTTCTAATATGGTTTACAATATCACTGTTAAAACTACACTGAAAGACAACTCAAATACCCATTAAGTCTTATTTCCCTAATCATCTCCAGAATTCATATATTGTCCTCCTAGCAGTTTTCTTTGGCCCTTCTTCAAGGCAGAAAATATGTCAACTGCATTACACAACTAACTTACTTTATCTTCAAGATTATTTCAATGAGAACAGCTCTTTCCATTGGATAGAGGAAGCTAAGCCTTAGGAAATCAAGTAGCTTGGCCAAGATTACCCCATTAGGAAGTTTTACCTTATTTTCTCACATGCTTTCAATGTGACTCTGATGACTATATATGTGCTCAGAAATATCATCCTTATTCCTTCGCTAGGAGTATTACTATTTGAGAGTTAATATCAAGCCCATCACTGAATATGAATGACTGTTGACACTTTTTTTTTTTAACCAGAGCCCTAATCAGCTCAGGCTTATGGGGGAGGGGGAGAGGTGGGGAATTGAACCTGAGACTTGGGAGCCTCAGGCATGAGAGACTCTCTGCCTAACCATTATGCTATCTACCCTGGCTCCAAGACACAATTTTTAAGCTCCTGGTGTTGATTTTTGAAACTTTGAGAGTGACAAAATGAACTCAGAGTTCCTTACTTTTTATGAATGTTTAAGAAAAGATCTTTGCATTGGAAAACTTGACTACATAATTACAAGATCTTTTATTCTAGGACCCTCAATAAGCAGAGTTAGCATTCAGTTTTTCAATTATGGATTCCTAGGAACAAAAAGGCTCATCACTAACTGGGGAAAATCCACCCAGGAATATTTTGAAAATAATTGCATACATACCCTGATCCTAGTGTGTTATTTAGATTCTGAGTTCATTATTTCTTCATTAATGAAGGATGGTATCACATATTTTAGTGATAGTCGTGAAAAAAAAAAGCCTGATGCAAATAAATAAGTCAATAAATTGTAAATTTTATTATTTGGTTTCTAATAGACACATAATTTCATCTTTTAATTCAATATCATATTATTTTAACTGCAATCATGTCAGTTATAACTCCTAGTGACTTTTCTGTCCAGATTCTAAACATGAATACTGAATAAATTTAGCAAAAAAAAAAAAAATTCAAGTAAACATATTGAGAGCATACATATATGTGTTCTCAATATGTTTACTTGGGTTTTAGTAATATATATATATTACTAAAATCCATCATAAGCCACAGCTGAGCTCTCTGGTGTCTCATTAAATAAAAATTAAAAAAAAAAAAAAAAAAAAGAACTCAAGTTCCTTCTTTTACTAAAAAAAAAAAAAAAAACTACTCACACATTTAACACTTTCTATAAAGCTATCAATAGTCTACTTTACTAATACATATTCATATCCAGTATCTTATCTCAATTTCTTACAAAAACTCTAACGCCTCTTATATTTTAAATGTCTACAGAAGCTCACTTCTCTTAATCTTTACTTTCTCTAGCTCCTCTTACCAGCCTCAGCAAAAGAAAAGCTAGGTAAAGAGATTATCTAGGTAGGGCAAAAAATAGGACATGCAGAGAATATATTCTGGACACTGATAATAAAAAGTAAAATTGTTACTTGTGTGACATGTAGCAAACTAGAGCAGAAAGAAAATTTTATTTAATCTTTGATAGAGGTTAACTCATGTTTCTTTCATATCAAGGTTTAATAATTCTAGGCAGAAATTCAGAGAATACACAATCCTGACTAGTAATAAAATAATAAGTGAAGTTACTAACACTTTTTTCCCCAATAATATTTTAGATGGAAGAGAAAATATCCTACCATAAAGCTACTACTAAGTATATAAGGAGAAACAAACTTTTGCCTAGTTGCCTTACAACACCTTTCTCTCCCCCAAGATCCACATATTTACAGGGCCACACCCTGTTATATCGTCTTGCTAAACTCTCACAAGACTCCACTTGAGTTAATTTTTTCTTCTAAGACTTCCTTGCTAGGATCTGGTTAAAGAGAGCATGTAATGAAGAGAATCTAAAAGAGTATCTACATTTAGAATAGATGAGAGTTAGATGGACATTTGAGGGGATCATCAAAACACCTTGTAATTAATTATTTCTATATGATCACAGGCTTACACTGTAAATTAATCCAAGTCTCCTGGGTAAGCATTTTAGGGATAACAAGTTCCCTGTGGACATGTCCGTCTTGTTTTTAGATACTAAATAAGTATTCATAAATTAAGCCAGAATAGCTACATATTCTACTATTCATTTTAATAAATAGTCTAGGTAAAATCTGAACAAATTCAAAGACTGGGTTTTGAATAACTGCTTGACAAGAAAACCTGCTTGACAAGATATTGCTATAGATTTCTTTCAGGACGAAAATATTATGGAACTCATTTTCTTTTCTTTTCAAATTTATCCATGTATCATAAGCAAGAAAAAGACATCGGCTCTGGAGTAAGATGGTGCTGAAGATTGGAACTAGGGCCTCTGGCATGCAAATTGAACTATATCCCAAGTCTGGAACTAATTTTCAAATAAAGGTTTATTAACAAGTCAAGATAAGCAAGACTCAGCATGAACTGACAGAAAAGCCTTCATAATGTGTTCTTAATATCAAACTTCATAAGACAGCAAGCTTGTTGAAACCTGTAGTTTCAACCACTCTTTACTGTGGAATCTTCATACTCTTCCTCCCAAAAGGCTTTTCTAAATTTTCTAATCCCAACAGGGGAAAAAAAAATTAATAAAGGCTACCTATAGGAATTTCTTTCCTGAAGAACAATCACCAACTTGAAAGTTGTTTTAAGGCACAACCAACAGAAAAAAATTTCAGTTTTGGAATGTCGAACTATCTAAGCACCTGGGATGTATAAGACAAAACAAAGAGAATGAAAAGATAAATAACTCAACAGTAAATATGATAATATAGCCTACTCCTATGGATTTCCTGATTTGTAAGCTGAAGCTCAAAGGTTAAAGGACTTCCATGAACACATGTATTCTGGAGAACAGCTATGACTAAACAGTTCTTGTCTCCAATAGCAGTGTTCCCTTCAACAGGTTATTCTGTAATTATAGTCATCACTTCATCCCTTCAAACTAAAATATAAAGATACACCACACAACGTGTAAAGTGAAATTTTGATGGCTTCAGCATTTAACTCTGTTATTTCTCAAGTATATATTTGAGAAAGCTAGTCAAACTACATCAGTATTACTCTATCTCATCTATAATTACTGATGTGAAAAAATGTTTAATGATATAAAATTAAAAATATCTCAAGCAATTTCTAGCAAGCACAGTTCATTAGTTTCAATTTGCTTGCAGGCTGAAAGTAATCATTCCTACAGATTCAGTATTTAATCAACTACTTGTGAATTAAGCATATGGCAGAATCAGAGTGGACCGAGTAAGAAATGTTACTTTGTACTTGAAACTACTTAATGGCAAAAGAAACATTAAATCAATAAAAATAATACCTATAACTAGAATGTACGAGTTGGAGGGGGTGATGTCCCTAGTCAACTGTCTAATTTGCAGTTACAGAAATACAATCTTTGGAAAATACCCAGTACATAAAAAAGTAAAAATGTTCTAGGTAAAAAGCTGGGTGGAGGGAGCGCTGTTGAACTCATGGGAGATCAGAGCATTGTTTAGATAAGTTCTTGGACTCTTCAGAGCTCTTCCCAACGCTCTCATCGTTTAAAATCCTAAAGCTCTAGTTTGAAAGGTCAAGTTTGTTTTTTTTTTCTTAGAACATTAAAAAAATATTCTAGGAGTCTGGCGGTAGCGCAGTGGGTTAAGCGCAGGTGGCGCAAAGCACAAGGACGGGTCAAGGATCCCGGTTCGAGCCCCCGACTCCCCACCTGCAGGGGAGTCGCTTCACAAGCGGTGAAGCAGGTCTGCAGGTGTCTGTCTTTCTCTCCCCCCTCTGTCTTCCCCTCCTTTCTCCATTTCTCTCTGCCCTATCCAACAACAGTAACTACAACAATAAAACAACAAGTGCAACAAAAGGGAATAAATAAATATTCTAAATGTTTTCAATAATGCTCTTTACTCTGGAAAAACACTACCTACCTCCTACACAAGTCTACACCGCCCATACTCTTCCCACCTTGTAAAACTGCATTCAACTTACTCCAATTAGAAATTTTAGGACTGAATGGGGAGTGTAGAGAGATGCAAATATATCTTGGTTTGACCTACTGATGTGACCTCTGTGAGTTTCTCATTTTTAAGTACCATGCGGTGCTTTAGAACAGAGGCGGGGGGGGGGGGGGGCGGCTTTTGGCAACCAGTGTTCAAAACATACCTAAAACTGAGGTTGACAAAAGGCTCTGCACTGCAAGCTGCCCTTCAAGAAAGCATTTTAAATCTACAAGAGTAGAGCCATACCTCAACCAAACTCTAAAACCAACTTTTTAAAAAACTCAATTTAGAGAGTAAAAAAGGAGGGGGCAAGTCAATGTAAGTTACTGATCTGGTAGGTGCCTCAACAGTGAATGAAGGCATCATCACTGACGAGTTCTGGAGGAGCCTCACGCCCATTTCTACCCCGACACTCCCGCCGCCCCTAAAATCCACAGCTAATTCTCCAGAATCCCGGGTCTGGGGGTTCAGTTCGCCTCAAAGGACGCTTCCTCCCTCCGTTCAGCCGGGCTCTCCACTAGAGGTTGGAGCCCATGGCGCCCCGGAAGGCGCGGCCTGGAGGGCAGGAACCCAGGGCTCGGCCAAGCCCCCTCCCCGCCCGGGAAAAGTTCCGTCGGTCGCTTTCGGGCCACGCCGCCCCCCGGCCCTCGCCCGCGTTGCCGCCGCCAACACTCCGCCCGGAGGGTCGCGCCCCCTCGCAGCCCAGCCGCCTCCAACACCCGCCCCCGCCCTCCGGCCGCGTTAACCCCTAGCAGCCCGCCGCGGGCTCCGGGAGGAGGCTGGGCCAGGGGGTGGAGTTCTCGCGTCTCCTCCCAGGAGCGCCCGGGCAGACGCCCGGCTTGTTTACAGGCCCCAGGCCCCAGGCCAGGCCGCCGTCGCCGCAGCCGCCGCCGCCGCGCAGGCCCGCGCTGCCCGCCCGCCCTCGGCCCGAGCGTCGCGCTTACCCGGAGCAGCCGCGGGCGGGCAGGTCCCAGGTCGGCCGAGGCGGCGACGGCGGCCGGGGAGGGGGCGAGAAGGGGGTCACCACGGCGGCAGTCGACCAGGTCGGGCCGGGGACGGGACGGAGGAGAGGAGGAGCCGGGTTGCGTCCGGGCCCCCGGCTCTCGGCGCCCTCGCGGCTCAGATCATCCGGGCGTTGGAGCGGGAGGCGGAGAGCGGGTCCCGGAGGAGGAGGAAGAGCCGAAGATTCATCGCTTTCGCGCCCCACCTGCCTGGCCCCCCACCCCCCTCCCCAACCTGCCGTTCCGGCGCTGCAGCCGCCCGAGCACCCGAAGCTGCGGGCCGGGCCGGCGCCGAGACCACTGCTCCCTCGCTCCCGCGCGCGCTCCCGCCCCTAGCGCCGCCGCCGCCGCCGCCGCCACCACCACCGCCTGGAGCGCGTCCCCGCGCAGACGCGTTCACGATGGCGCTTGCCGCTCCTCCCCCGCTCCTCCGTTCGCCCCGCCCCGCCGGCTTAGCCGTCCCTACAGCTGCGGAGCGGTGGAGCAGCTAGAGAGACCCGGATGTCGCTAAGCAGGAACTGCGGCGCGGGCTGGTGGGCGGGGGAGGGGCGGCCATGGGTGACGTCACTGCCCTGCCCAGCTTCTGTCGCCTGTGCCGCCTCGCGGCCGCAGCCCTAAACCGTGACGGAAAAGAATATCCGAATACCGGAACCAGGACTGGGTTCTGTACAGAGCATATGATTCTTAGGAGCCGCGGGAAGCGAGTGTCCCTCCAAACAGCTGGGACTCTGGAGTGCCCTCCTGGGCGTCCTCGCCTCCTGCCCCATGCGCTTCTACCTGTACGCAAATACACCTCCCTTACCGGAAGGGCGAAGACTTCCACTGAGCCCGGAGGACTGTGCTCTGACTTTTGACCTCTCTCAAGCGCAGTCGTGGCCTGGTCGCGGCCTTGTCCCTGGTTCTAAAGCACGCTCTGTCCCAGGCCATCCTCCAAGAGGATCCCAGAGGCCAATTCAGCCGCACACCTCGTGTAGCACACCTCGTGTAGCACCACTCCGCCCACCCCATCCCCCCCCACACAACACACGGGAGTGCAGCTGAGACATGCACTGCACGGGGCACATGCTCCGTCTGAGTTTCTGGCAGATTATCCCTCTGTGGCTCGTGGGATCCCACATTGTATTTATTAGCACGTGTTAGACAGTCACGTGGTTCTGTCACAGAAGCCCTCCTACGATCTCCATGAGGTTAAAAGAAAGGATTTTTCCCCAAAAAAATCTGGATGTTGATCAAAACGTAACTGCTGCTTCTATTAAGAGTGAGAGAGCAACTAAACCTAATTTCAACTGCACGTGCAGGCGGCCAAAATCCAGTTTAGCTAGCTAGACTACGGAAAACCCGACCCACGCTGTTTGCAGACGCCGGGGATAGAATGACAAACGCAAGGCGGCCAATGAATCAGAACCCGAGAGCAGTGCATCACCAGCACGGGTTCTCATTGGTTGCGATGCCTTTCCCTCTCTCAGGCTTCTCTTGAGGCTTAACCTGTTCGTGGATTTGACCTACACCACATTCTCAGAAAAAGTAGTTTAAAAGAAAATTACATGTTTTGAAAAATACATCCATGTAAATACAAAGAAAAACCAAATACTTAATTGTATAAGCCTAGTACTTTTAAAAGAACATCTGAAAATAACTAACCAAACGGTGTGCCTGATAAAAAGGTAAAGTTGTTGCCATTTACTATAGCAATTTATACACAGCTACTTTGTATTTCCCTAAAACTGTCTTATTAATCTACTCTTAAAAGAAACTTGTTTTGACTTTCTGACCTTCAGTAAACATTTTCAAAGTTAAAATCCACTCCAGCTTTTTTTTCTTTTTTCTTTCAATGTAACAGTTTGGGGAATGTTCTACACTTTTCACATTTAGGCTAAGGTTCTAACAAAGATTAAATAGTATCACCAAATGGTCACTGGCCGACCAAATCTTAAAGGAATCCAAAATCACACCCAATATCTGTAAGGTCAAAATTTCTTAGAGTAAAATGAAGATGGATCAAATCCAGGTAATCAAAGTAAAAATAATATTCACTTACGCATTAGATCCCAGTATCATCTAAGGACACATTTCCTAATTACTTCTCAATACACCTGCAAAAAAAAAATGGATCAAAGATCTTTGAAATTGCCTTATAGGAGTCCTTAATACTTCAAACAAGTAGCAACATAGTTAACATGATCAATACCATTCTGAAATAGCAACATAGTTAACATGATCAATACCATTCTGAAACAGAAAAGCTTATATGGCAATCACTATTTGGACAGCCCTTAGAAAACAAACTTTCTTTTTTTAAAAATTTATTTCTTTATTGGGCAATTAATGTTTTACATTCAACAGTAAATACAATAGTTTGTACATGCATAACATTCCCCAGTTTCCCATTTAACAATACAACCCCCACTATGTCATTTATCATCCTTCATGGACCTGTATTCTCCCCACCCACCCACCCCAGAGTCTTTTGCTTTGGTGCAATATGCCAATTCCATTTCAGGTTTTACTTGTGAGAAAACAAACTTTCTTATTCAGAACCTGTGTCACCAGTGGCAGTAATGGACCATAGAGAACTTGGTCTTACTGTTTTCTGCTTCTTTCTTTTGGGCTTTGATACATTTGTAGGACAATCTGGGTCAATTGTAACAGAAGAGAGAAAAAGTAGTGTGGGAGGAGTCTGCATAGGAAACTTACGGGTTATAAGGTTAACATTTCAAATATGTAACAGATAACCTTATTTTATGAATAAACTTGATATTTAATATTCCCTTCCTTTTACTAAATACTATATTCACTAAATATCCTAAATACTCCTCAAATATCATGTGAGGGGAGGGGCAGGGGATTGGGGCTTAATATTTTAGAAAATATGGAAAGGATACACACACACACACACACACACATATATATGAGTCTGCTTGGACCTTCTACACATATTTGGGGTATTCGTAGTAAAAAAAAAAGTGTGTGGACTGCCAGTGAGAATATATATCACCAGTAATACATGTAATCACTTTATAAGTAATTTATGACATGACTGCTTTGTAAATCTGTTCTATTTGAGTTACAAGAGAAGAAGAAGATTTTCTA
Source organism: Erinaceus europaeus (assembly GCF_950295315.1). Classification (NCBI taxonomy): domain Eukaryota; kingdom Metazoa; phylum Chordata; class Mammalia; order Eulipotyphla; family Erinaceidae; genus Erinaceus; species Erinaceus europaeus. The sequence continues at coordinate 33,947,118 of NC_080177.1, forward strand.
AACAATTTAGCTTTCAAGTCTTGAGTTTAACTGCATGTTATTAGCTTAATTATTGGAAGGCCTGGTTTCAGGATGCGGATGGTAGTGTAGTAAAAAATCTAGAACTCTTTTTTTATTTTAATTTTTTTATATTTATTTATTATCCCCTTTGTTGTCCTTGTTGTTTAACATTGTTGTGGTTACTGATGTTGTTTTGGAGGATAGGACAGAGAGAAATAGAGAGAGGAGGGGAAGACAGAGAGGGGGAAAGAAAGACAGACACCTGCAGATCTGTTTCACCACCTGTGAAGAGACGCCCCTGCAGGTGGGGAGCCGGGGGGCTCAAACCAGGATTTATGCTGGTCCTTGCACTTTGTGCCACGTGCACTTAACCCGCTGCGCCACCGCCTGACTCCCTAGAACTCAATCTATTCAGCAATACTCTCTCCTCTACAATCATTAATATCGGGGTTTGAAGAAAATTCCTTCAGTAACAATAACATTCCTTGTTCCCATATTACAATTGTGAACCCAACCAAGAAAAGCACTCTTGAAGACTGCCTGGATTGGACTTCTTAACATATTTATCTCAGCAGAAAATGACCCCCCCACCCACCACCACCACCACCCAGTTCCTCAGAAGGAATACCTAAGAATCCCTTTCACCTATGTCATTCACCCTTTCATACTGAAGCTAACCACTACCCAAGAGTTACAAGCCAAGCAGAAAATGGATTTAACTCTCCCTTCTACTTCACTACCTATTTCATTATTCTTTCTCACAGATACCATCTTCATTGGTCCTCCTTTTCTTTTTTCCTTTTCTTATGGTTCTTCTCACTTTCTCCTGTTCTCTTTTTACCTCCTTTACCCTTCTTTTCCCCATTTCTCTCCTTTTTTTTTTTTTTTTTTTGTCTCCAGGGTTATTGCTGGGGCTCAGTGCCTGCACCATGAATCCACTACTCCTGGAGGCCATTTTTTTTCCCCTTTTGTTGCCCTTGTTGTAGCCTTGTTGTGGTTATTATTGTTCTTGATGATGTCATTGCTGTTGGATAAGACAGAGAGAAATGGAGAGAGGAGGGGAAGACAGAGATGGGGAGAGAAAGATAGACACCTGCAGACCTGCTTCACCGCCTGTGAAGCAACTCCCCAGGTGGGGAGCCCAGGGCTCTAATCCTTAGGCAGGTCCTTGCTCTTTATGCCACATGCACTTAACCCACTGTGCTACTTCCTGACCCCCCTCTTCTTTTTCTTTAACTGAGTCCAAATTACACCTTCTGCTACTTACTTTCTCTTCAAGCAGTACATATGAGTAGATAGTATACCTAAAACAATTTTGTTGGGGGGTGGATATATCAGAGGGCTGTGCCCCCCTCCTCCCCACCCTCTATGTCACCTGTTTAAAGTACAGTTAACAGAATGAGAACCCTGTTCTGTATAGCATCACTGACTAGTCCCTTTAGGTTGGGGCAAAGGAGAGTCAGTCAGCAATCTTGGGCTACCACCATGGTTCCTCCTGGACCTTTAGAGAAATGTACATTAGTCTAAACACCACAGAGTAGTCCCTGAAGAGACAAACAATGCACTCTTGCTTCAAGAGAGTTGGAGATGACCAAAATCCTACAATATTGGTTGGATTTTGTCAGACTAGTTAATTTGCTCAACAGATAGTCTCAGTGGGCACAATGATGGTGGGGGTGGGGGGAGTGTACACTAATGACATTAGTGGGAAAAACTCTAGTCCCCAAGTTGATGACATTATAATAAAGGAAAATGATTAGATAGATAGATGATAGATAGATGAGTGTGATCAATGCTGTGAAGAAAATGGATTTGGGAAATTACTTAAAATTGAAATAAGTGCTTAGACTTACTTCAAGTAGCATTTTCAGTAGCATTAAGATACTGACTTCACAAAGAATCAAGGGAGAATTTCCCACTTAGAGGGATTCAGTGTGGACAAACTGAAGCAAAAACAGCTTAGCAGAGAAGAGTTGTCTACAGCAAATATCTTATAAAGTTGCTCAAGTTTAGTGAGGGTTTCAATTCAGGATATTTGGAGCACTTGATCTGACTTACAGATAGGATAACATTTTGAGCAGAGGAGTAAAAGTCTATACAATATAGCTTAGTGAAAAAAAAAAAAAAAACAATATAGCTTAGTGAATTTGTATGATCCCCCCCAGCAAATATTTTTTTTAAAAATTAGTATGAAAACACAAAGGTCCTCTGTGTAAAAACTGATATCTAGAAGAATTCTGCAAGTCTAGAATGAGATCCCTTCAGATAATGGTGGCTAGGAATGAATAAACTATAAGCTTGGAAAAATTAGTTTTTATCCCTATACAGAAAGCCATATTTTTAGAGAGCCATGAGAAAGACTAACCAAAACAAACAAGCTGAATGGACTTCTTGAAAACACTTCTTTTAAGTGTGTACTAGTTGATTTTATTGGGTTTTCAGAGAAATCCTGATTTTTTTTCCTCCAGGGTTATTGCTGGGGCTCAGTACAGGCTGACATATTTTCATATGTTTTTCTATGCAAAAGTGTGTCATGGCTTTCCCAACAACCCAACAGAAGATATTAAACTTACATATCTTTTTTTTTTCACAAAGGGTTAGCATATATCGACTAGATGATAATTTATTTGTTGGGTGCCTTTTTACATCTGAAAAGTGACAAAACATGAGCATCTCAAAAAAAGTTGTTTCTTTTTAATTGGGGTATTAATATTTTGTGTTTGACAGTAAATACAATAGTTTGTACATGCATAACATTTCCCAGTTTTCCACATAACAATACAACCCCACTCGGTCCTCTGCCATCATGCTCCAGGACCTGAACCCTTCCCCGCACCACCCCAGAGTCTTTTACTTTAGTGCAGTACACCAACTTCATTCCAAGTTCTGCTTAGTGTTTTCTCTTCTGATCTTGTTTTTCAACTTCTGCCTATGAGTGATATCATCCCATGTTCATCCTTCTGTTCTGACTTATTTCACTTAACATGATTTCTTCAAGCTCTATCCAAGATGATCTGAAAATGGTGAAATCACCATTTTTAATACCTGAGTAGTATTTTATTGTGTTTATATACCACAACTTGTTCATCCACTCATCTGTTGTTGGACATCTGGGTTGCTTCCAGGTTTTGGCTATTACAAATTGTGCTGCCAAGAACATATGTGTACACAGATCTTTATGGATGGTTGTGTTGGGTTCCTTAGGATATATCCCCAGGAGAGGAATTTCAGGATCATAGTGTAGGTCCATTTCTAGCCTTCTCCAGACTGTTTTTCACAGGGGTTGAACTAATTTACATTCCCACCAGCAGTGCAGAAGGGTTCCTTTGTCCCCCACAGCCTCTCCATCATTTGTTGCTGCTACCTTTTCTGATGTATGACATTCTCACAGGAGTGAAGTGGTATCTTATTGTTGTCTTTATTTGCATTTTGCTGACAATCAATGACTTGGAGCATTTTTTTTTCATATGTTTCTCTGTATTTTAGACCTCTTCTATGATAAATATTCTGTCCATGTCCTCTCCCCATTTTTGGATGGGGTCATTTATTTTCTTGCTGCTGAGTTTGGCAAGCTCTTTATATATTTTGGTTATTAAAATCTTGTTTGATATATGGCATGTAAAGATCTTCCCCCATTCTGTGAGGGGTCTCTTGGTTTGGGTATTGGTTTCTTTTGCTGTGCAGAAGCTTTTTAACTTGATGTAGTCCCATTGGTTTATTTTTGCCTTAGTCTTCTTGGTAATTGGATTTATTTCATTGAAGATGTCTTTAAAATTTATATGGAAAAGAGTTCTGCCAGTATTTTCCTCTAATTATTTGGTAGCTTCTGGTCTAAGTGGTCCTTGATTCACTTGGAATTTACTTTTGTGTTTGGTAAAATATAGTGGTTCAGATTCATTTTTCTGCATGTTTCAACTCAGTTTTTCCAACACCATTCACTGAAGAGTCTGTCCTTTCCCCATTTAATAGTTTGGGCACCTTTGTCAAAGATTAGATGTCCATAGGTGTGGGAGCTTACTTCTGGGCTCTCAGTTCTATTCCGCTGGTCAGTGTGTCTATTCATGTTCCAGTACCAAGCAGTTTTGATTACAATGGACCTATAATACAATTACTTACATACCTTTCAACACTGCACCACATTTTGCATTCTTAACAATGGTAGCCTGGCTAAACAACAGTGTTGAAATGATCTTCATAGTAAAGACTTTTTTTTTATTTTATTTATTCCCTTTTGTTGCCCTTGTTGTTTTATTGTTGTAGTTATTATTGTTGTTGTCGTTGTTGGATAGGACAGAGAGAAATGGAGAGAGGAGGGGAAGACAAAGAGGAGGAGAGAAAGATAGACACCTGCAGACCTGCTTCACCGCCTGTGAAGCGACTCCCCTGCAGGTGGGGAGCCTGGGTTCGAACAGGGATCCTTATGCCGGTCCTTGTGCTTTGCGCCACCTGCGCTTAACCCGCTGCGCTACAGCCCGACTCCCAATAGTAAAGACTTTCATCTGTATCTGGCTCTGCATTTCACAAAGCACTGTCACTTAACCCAGTCTATTTAGTCCTCACAACAGTCCTATGGGCTGGTTCACCAAAGGCTGTTATTTTCATTCTTTGCAGAAACTAAGTGTCTGAGAGGGTAAAACTAGCAATCTATCAAAATCAATGATTGGTACTTAGATCTTTCCCTATGGATTGTCACTAGCTTTTAGGTACCAATAATAATAAGTGTATCATGGAAATCCGGATGTAGAACAGGATTTACTTTATTTATTTAAAAATAAAATTGGTATGATCTTTTTTTGGCTAGAGACAGCCAGAAATTTGGAGGGAAGGAGGTGATAGAGGGAGAGACATAGAGACGCTTGCAACCCTGCTTCACCACTGACAAAGCTTTCCCTCTACAAATGGGGACTGGGAGCTCAAACCCAGGTCCTTGTGCATTGTAACGTGCTCTCAACCAGGTGCACCACCACCCGGCCCCGAGGATTTACTTTAATAACAGTGTTGTATAGAGTTGACCTGTATCAGTTCCTAAGTAGAGATGCTCACATTTCCAGGAACATTGTTAGCTGTTTGTTCAATGTAGTCATTATTAAAATTAAGTTATGTAACCTTTTAATTAAATAAAATTTAAAGGTAATATATAGTAAAAACACATCACTTCCAGATTATTTTACTTTATCCTACTATTATTATTACTACATATACTCAAGTCTATCTATATATGCTATGTATGTTGATGATACAAGAGGAATGGCATGTGGTCCGGGAGGTGGTGCAGTGGATAAAGCATCGGACTCTCAAGCATGAGGTCCTGAGTTCAATCCCCAGCAGCACATGTACCAGAGTGATGTCTGGCTCTTTCTCTCTCCTCCTATGTTTCTCATAAATAAATAAATAAATAAATAAATACAAGGGCAACAAAAGGAAATAAATAAATAAGCAAGAGGAATGGCACAAGATATCCAATTCAGCAAAGAAATAATTTACATTACTGATAAGTGGGTTCCCCTGTATATCTCTGTTATTTCACCTTTATCTTACAATAAAATATATCTTACAATAAAATATATCTTATAATCTTCTTCTTCTAGCGTTTGCCCTTCTTCTGTAGCCAGTCAACAGCGTCAGGTTGAGCCTGATGTAGAGTTTCGAGACCTCCTTTGAATCTGGAGAGGTGGCAGTCGTTGACTATGTGGGTCATAGTCTGTCTGTAGCCGCAGGGGCAGTTCAGGTCGTCTCAGGCTCCCCAGCGATGGAACATAGCGGCGCACAGGCCATGGCCTGTTTGATAGCAATTGAGGAGGGCCCAATCATAACGTGCTAGGTCAAAGCCGGGTTGACTCTTGCAGGGGTCTGTGATGAGGTGTTTGTTCTTTACCTCAGCTGACTGCCAGCTTTGTTTCCAAGAGTCTGGAACAGAGAAGTTCAGTGTAGGCATAGGGGACCAGATTGGGTGACGAGACGTCAAGCGTTGGACAGGGTGGGCGAAGATATCCGCGTATATTGGCAGGTCCGGTCGAGCGTAGACGTGGGAAATGAACTTAGATGATGCTGCATCCCGACGAATATCTGGCGGGGCGATGTTGCTAAGAACTGGCAGCCATGGAACCGGGGTGGAACGGATGGTTCCAGAAATGATCCTCATGGAGGAATATAATTTGGAATCGACCAAGTGGACATGGGGGCTACAGAACCATACTGGGGCACAGTATTCTGCAGTGGAATAGCATAATGCCAGGGATGATGATCGTAGTGTGGAAGCGCTCGCGCCCCATGAGGAGCTGGCCAGTCTTGCAATGATGTTATTCCTCGCGCCCACCTTTGCTGCAGTTTTTATGAGATGTTCGTGAAATGACAGAGTGTGATCGAGAATAACGCCAAGATAGACTGGCTGGGCTTCATGCCGGATTCTCATATCGCCAAGCTGCACATTAAGCTCACGCGAGGCCGAGGCATGGTGTAGATGGAAAACAGATGATACTGTTTTTGCAGTGCTAGGGATTAGTCGCCATTTTTTACAGTAATCAGATATCAGAGACATGTCTTTCGTGAGTGTTTCCTCGAGGATGTGGAACTTGGATGCCTGAGTTGCACAGCAGATGTCATCGGCGTAGATGAACTTCCTTGAAGAAGTTTCTGGGAGGTCATTGATGTAAATATTAAATAGCATAGGAAATCTTATAATAAAACATTGTCTTACAATAAAATAATAAATATATTAGCTAACAGATGTGTCAAAACTATGGATATATTTGAACCTCTTGTTAAGCACTGACCACTAGTTTGTTGTTTTTTTTTAATATTTTTATTTATCTATGTATTCCCTTTTGTTGCCCTTGTTTTATTGTTGTACTTATTATTGTTGTTGTTATTGATGTCATCGTTGTTAAGACAGAGAGAGAAATGAAGAGAGGAGGGGAAAACAAAGAGGGGGAGAGAAAGATAGGCACCTGCAGACCTGCTTCACTGCTTGTGAAGCAACTCCCCTGCAGGCGGGGAGCTGGGGGCTCAAACTGGGATCCTTATGCTGGTCCTTATGCTTTGTGCTACTTGCGCTTAACCCGCTGCGCTACTGCCCAACTCCCAGACCACTAGTTTTGCCTCCCCTATGCTATATGGGCCATTTGCTGACTCTGACTTTAAACTAGTCTATTAAATTATTAGTCGCAGTTCATTACGCACAAAATGCTTCCTCTCAAGGTACCCTGAGAATTCAAGTAGAAGAAGCATCCTTGACCACCATGTCCTTCTTTCTCATGGGTAGGCCCTTTCTTTATTAGAGTTTGAATTAAGAAACATGGTCTCCTGCTCTCCCTGTAACACAGAGCATTTTCCTGATCTTCCTGGAAGCTCACACTGATGTGTCCTGAATGGCGCTGATGTAACAAGTCTTTGATCTATTTAAGCTCTTAGGCTATTTGAGTGAGACTTAGTGGCTGACGTTCAGAAATGGTCTAGTTACAAACAACCATACCCATTCTTTTTTCCTGTCTAAAAAAATATTTATTTATTTATTTATTTATTATTGGAGAGAGACAGAGAAAAGTTATGGGGAGGGCAGGTAGAAGGGGAGAGAGACAGAGACACCTGCAGCCCTGCTTCACCACTTGTGAAGTTTTCTTTCCTGCAGGTGAGGACCGGGGCCTTGAACCTGCATCCTTTTAGTATGTGTGCTTAACCAGGTATACCAGAACACTATTTTTTAATTTTTGTCATGATGTGGAAACTTGGGAATCAGTAGCTCAAGACATGTGATAGAATTCTAACCAATAGAACCTGAGGTGAAGTCTTGGGGAAATGGTTCTGGGAAAGCTTTTCCTCGCTAATGAAAAAAAAAAAAAAAATCACATGAGAGAAAATGGCTTCTGCTGCCATATATTATTACAAGATATGTTGTAAACAAGTCTGGAGTTTTTGGGTCACTTTACAAAGAACCAATGTCAATTGGAGAAAAAGGAATTGTAGTAAGAAACTGGGCCCTTCACATTGAGCCACCCTGCAATTGTCTAGCTTGGGGACTTAAGTGTTTAGGAGTAGATAATAAATGTCCCATATTGTTTATGCTACTTTTGGTTTTGCATTTAGTTGACTGTAGCTGAAAGCACCCAGATAGAGCAGAATAATTATGTATATCCCTGATTCTTAGTGAACACTCAGTAATGTTAATCACCAAATTAGATACCCTCCCTATAGAAAAGTTGTTGTGATGTGTCCCTTAGTACCATGAATCTTGATCATGGTCTTTCTTAAAAGTGCAGTAAGAACAATAATTGAGAAGTGAAGTCATTTTAAGTCTAAGAGCAATTAATTAACGTGTGTTTTCTTTTCCTAAAAGATCAAGACAAGCTAGAGCTGTAATGAATGAAAAATATGGTAGACTCCCTTCATATTCTACAGAGTAAAACTGGAATCAATTCATGGGAATAAGAAGAAATGAGAGATCATTTTAGTTCAATGTGAAAATAAGGTAACAAACTTGGTTTGGACTGTGCCAAGCTCCATCCCAGGCACTTTGGGGTATTGCTTAACTCTCACAGTAACTTTGAAAACAAGAATGACTCTGTTCCCATTTAAAGAAAGAAAATTGAATTGAGAAAAGAAAGAAAGAAAAAAAACGCTCTATGTAGAGTCTCTGCTTTTATTGTTGTTGCAAAAGCTGTCTGGGCTTTCTGGAAGGCATGTTCTTTTTATGAAGCCCTTTACACACAGTTTCCCAACTAAGAAGAAGAAAAAAGAGAGAGAGAGAATAATTCCAACAGTGGTACTCTTATGGAAAATGTCTTACTGAGACAGGAGAGAAGTTGCATTGCACATGACAATGCAAAGTATTTCACAAGCTCCATGTAAAACCCTCACTTTTCCTAGAGTTTTACTTCCAGCTATCACTTTCTTCATTCTCCTGATCTCTTCACACAAGGAAATTTTCTCTTGTGTCTCTCCTAACACAATGCCCTTTCTTTTTGGCACACTTTTTTTTTTTTCTTTTTGGTAGTGGATCTAGAGATGGCACACTTTGTTGAGCACACAGGTTGCCATGAGCAAAGACCTGGGTTCAAGCCCCCAGTCCCTACCTGTAGGGATGAAAATTCAGGAGTAGTGAAGCAGTGCTCTTTCTCTCTCCCTCTCTATTTTCCCTTCCCCTCTCAATTTATCTCTGTTCTACTCAACAAAATAAGTATTAAAAAAAAAACAAAAAAAACAGGTAGCAAGACAAAAGCTAACATAACACTTGTGAAATCCCACTCCATATGTTCTAGTGATGCTGTCACTCTTCCATTGGTAAAGACATGCAGAAGCCTCTATTTAGAGAATCAGCTGCTAGAGGGAAGCACTCAGGTGACTGTCAGAAATTGAAAACTCAAGTGCCTATGGTGTGGAACCACGCAGGTACCCCCAGCATAAGATTAGGTGAGATCACAATTGGCAGTGGTGAAAACTGTGAACAAGAGCCTATTTTTTCCTTATGAAGATATTTAAAACAATTACGATCTTAAAACACTCTAACAGTATGTTAGAGCCAAAGAAGACATCTTTTGACCTCAGCAATGAATTTGAGTTAAAAAAAAAAAAAAGCTATCTACTTTCTGTAGTCTATAGACATGTTTTTTTTCTTTTTTAAAATTTTTTAAAATTTTATTTTTTCCCTTTTGTTGCTTTTGTTTTATTGTTGTAATTATTACTGTTGTTGTTATTGATGTCATCCTTATTGGATAGGACAGAGAGAAACGGAGAGAGGAGGGGAAGACAGAGAGGGGAGAGAAAAATAGACACCTGCAGACCTGCTTCACCATCTATGAAGCAGCCCCCGTAAGGTGGGGGACTAGAGGCTCAAACCGGGTTTCTTACATGGGTCCTAGTGCTTCGTGCAACGTGCGCTTAATCCACTGGCTACCACCCAACCCCTATAAACGTGTTTTTTAAAAAATATTTATTCATTTTCCCTTTTTGTTGCCCTTGTTGTTTTATTGTTGTAGTTATTATTGTTGTTGTTATTGATGTCTTCGTTGTTGGATAGGACAGAGAGAAATGGAGAGAGGAGGGGGAGACAGGGAGGGGGAGAGAAAGATAGACACCTGCAGACCTGCTTCACCACCTGTGAATCAACTCGCCTTCAGGTGGGAAGCTGGTCCTTGTGCTTTGCGCCACCTACGCTTAACTGCTGTGCTACTGACCGACTTCCTATAGACATGTTTTTAAAACCTCTGCTAGGTCTGTTTTCCTCATCTGGAATGTAAGAATAACCACTTTGCAGAGATCCTGTACACAAAATACCAGCCATGCTACCTAATACTTTAGTATGTATACAGAGGCACAAGAAGATATAACTGCTACTATTAAGTAGCATGCCCTATTTTTTTTTAAATTTTCTATTGGTGATTTAATTTTTCTTATTTATTTATTGGGGAATTAATGTTTTACATCCAACAGTAAATCCAATAGTTTGTACATGCATAACATTCCCCAGGTTCCCATATAACAATACAACCCCCACTAGGTCCTCTATCATCCTTCATGGACCTGTATTCTTCCCACCCACCCACCCCAGAGTCTTTTACTTTGGTGCAATATGCCAATTCCAGTTCAGGTTCTACTTGTGTTTTCCTTTCTGATCTTGTTTTTCAACTTCTGCCTGACAGTGAGATCATCCCATATTCATCCTTCTGTTTCTGACTTATTTCACTTAACATGATTTTTTCAAGGTCCACCCAAGATTGGCTGAAAACAGTGAAGTCACCATTTTTTACAGCTGAGTAGTATTCCATTGTGTATATATACCACAACTTGCTCAGCCACCTATCTGTTGTTGGAGCATGCCCTATTTTAAGGATGAACAACACAATGTAAATGATTTTACATCATTCAAGCAGTATTTTATCTCTCATACAGGCCTAAGGGTAGGGTCATACTTGAGTTGTCAAGTATATGCATACAATCATTCTTTCTAAGACTGGTTTTAACTTTTGGTCTTTTGGCTTAATATGGGGCCTGTGGTAGAATATATATATATATATATATATATATATATATATATATATATATATATATATATGATGCTGATAAGGATCTTCTGCTGGACCATTAATCCTCCCCTGCCAGCACTGACACTTTTTTTTTCTCCTTCATGTCATCTGATTCGAAGGTGACCATTAGGTTCTGAACCTAAACTTGATACCATTATTCTAATAATACTTTGAAATAAGAACTCTGGGAGTCGGGAGATGGCACAAGGGGTTTAAGCACAAGTGGTGCAAAGCACAAGGACTGGAGTAAAGATCCGGGTTCCAGCCCCAGGCTCCCCACCTGCAGTGGAGTCACTTTACAGGAGGTGAAGCAGATCTGCAGGTGTCTTTCTCTCCCCCTCTCTGTCTTCCCCTCCTTTCTCCATTTCTCTCTGTCCTATCCAACAACGATGACATCAATAACCACAACAATTTTCAACAACAAGGGCAACAAAAGGGAAAATAAATTTAAAAAAATTGAAATAAGGACTCCAAGCCCTATTATGAATGTTACGGTATTTATTATTATTTACGTTTTTTTATTGACACCAGGGTTATCACTAGGGCTTGGTGCTGGGTCTTAGTGCTGGCACTACAAATCCACCACTCCTGGTGGCCTTTTTTTTTTTCCTTTTATACTTGCTAGGACAGAGAAAAACTGAGAAGGGAGGGAAGGATAGATAGGGAAAGAGAAAGATAGACACCTACAAACCTGCTTCACCGCTTGTGAAGCTTCCTCCTGCAAGTGGGGAGCAAGAGCTCAAACCTGGGTCCTTACACATGGATAATATGTGTGCGCTACAGCCCTGCCCCTAAAATTTTTATATTATAGGCTTGAATCACAGGTCTATACAAGGCATTCAATGGATACCTTGTATAAATATGGAGCATGTGGATGAGTATGCTAGTCACTATTATATATGATGAGGGTTATCTATTTATTTAATTTATTAATTGTTACCAGGAATACTGCTGGGATTTGGTGCTGGCACTGGGAATTCACCACTCCTGGCAGCCATTTTTTCCTTTCTTTTTTTTCTTCTTTCATTTTATCTGATAGGGCAGAGAGAACTTGAGAGGGGAGGCGGGGGGAGAGGGGGAGAATAAAAGACATCCACAGACCTGCTTTATCACTCATGAAGCATCTACCCTGCAGGTGGGGAGTGGGGATTCAAACTCAAGTCCTTGAGCATAGTTCTTCTTCTTCTAGCGTTTGCCCTTCTTCCATAGCCAGTCAACAGTGTTAGGTTGAGCCTGATGTAAAGTTTCAAGACCTCCTTTGAATCTGGAGAGGTGGCAGTTGTTGACTATGTGGGTCATAGTCTGTCTGTAGCCGCAGGGGCAGTTCGGGTCGTCTCTGGCTCCCCAGCGATAGAACAAAGCGGCGCACTGGCCATGGCCTGTTCGATAGCGATTGAGCATAGTAATGTCTGTGCTCAACTGGTGTCACCACCCAGACCCTGAGGATTTTCTTTTTCCTTAGAGACAGAAAGGCAGATACAGATAGGCAGAGAGAGAGAGAGAGAGGAGGGGAAGGGAAGAGAAGGGAGGGGAGGGGAGAGCAGAGGAGAGGAGAGGAGAGGTAAGAAGAGAAGAGAAGAGAAGGGAAGGGAAGGGAAGGGAAGGGAAGGGAAGGGAAGGGAAGGGAAGGGAAGGGAAGGGAAGGGAAGAGAAGAGAAGAGAAGAGAAGAGAAGAGAAGAGAAGAGAAGAGAAGAGAAGAGAAGAGAAGAGAAGAAAAAAAAGAGACCACAGCACTGAAACTTCCTTTAATTCAGAGGGGGTCTGACTCAAACCTGACTAGCACACATGGTAAAGCAACACACTATCCAAGTGAGCTATTTCACTGGTCCTATGATGGCAATCTTGTAGTAAAATGTTGGAGGCAGTTTTCATGGAACTTACTTGGGGTCAACAGAATACAAATAAAGGAACTGGGCTGTAGCGCAGCGGGTTAAGCACCCGTGGTGCAAACCACAAGGATCCAGGTTCGAGCCCCCGGCTCCCCACCTGCAGGGGAGTCACTTCACAAGTGGTGAAGCAGGTCTGCAGGTGTCTATCTTTCTCTCCCCCTCTTTGTCTTCCCCTCCTCTCTCCATTTCTCTCTGTCCTATCGAACAACAATATTTACAACAATAAAAAGAAACAACAAAGGCAACAAAAGGGAATAAATAAATAAATAAAAAACATTAAAAAAAGATTTAAAGAAAGCAAATAGAGCCACTGTAGAGAGGGAGTGTCCCAGGGCGGGGCCTAAGCCCTGGGGCAAGTGTAAATTTAATACATCTACAGACAGACATGTGGGTCATAGCAAAGGAAAGAGAAAAAGCTATGAAGGCCACAACAAGGGTTTTGGCCTTTATTTCAACTATGATGGAAAACCACTGGAAGATTTATGCAGGAGAGTCATGTGACCTAATTGATATTTTGCTCTGGTTGCCTTGTGGATAAAAGATTTTAGAAAAGCAAAAGTGGAAGTAGAAAAACCCTTTGATGTCACTTTCATAAATCCTTAAAGAGGAATCAAAATTAGCTTTCAGCTTTAAATGGCATAGAGTGATTACAATATCATGGTAGGAATGTGGTCTTTTAGAAAGCTCTTGTTACTGGGGCTTGTGTTTTCATTTTCTGGGAACTATATGTAGGTATTTTTTTTTTGCCAATTACTCATCAACTATTCTTTCTTGGAAAGTTTAGTAAAAGATAGCAAGGAGTACCTGGTAAAAACAGCCAAGTTAAAAGTAGGTTAAAAAAAAAAAGGAGGTAAAATAGAAGCCCAATTAGGCAGTTCAAATGAGGTCCACAAAAGTATTATTCAAGGTTAGTGGCTTAAGAAAGTTGTGGTATATACATACAGTGGAATACTACTCAGATATTAAGAATGTTGAAGTCACCTTCTTCACCTCATCTTGGATGGAGCTTAAAGGACCTATGCCAAGTAAAATAAGCCAGAAAGTGGTCCGGGAGGTGGCACAGTGGATAAGGCTTTGGACTCTCAAGCATGAGGTCCCAAGTTCAATCCCCGGCAGCACATGTACCAGTGTGTTGTCTGGTTCTTTCTCTCATATCACTTCTCATGAATAAATAAATAAAAACTTAAAAAAAAAAAAAGCCAGAAAGAGAAGGATGGATTTGGGATAATCTCACTCAAAGGCAGAATTTAAGAAATAAAAACAGGGTGGGGGAGATAACATAATGGTTATGCAAACAGACTCTCATGCCTGAGGCTCCTAAGTCCCAGGTTCAATCCCCCACCAGAGCTGAGCTCTGCTTTGGTGTTTCTGTGTGTGTCTCTCTAAATCTGACTCTTTCTCAAAAAAAAAAAAAAAAAAAAGATGACATTAAATATGTGTATTACTTAAAAAAAATAAATAAATAAAAACAGGGGCCAGGTGGTGGTGCACTTGGTTGAGCGCACATGCTACAATGCACAAGGACCAGGTTCAAGCCACCAATCCCTACCTATAGAGAGAAAGCTTTGCGAGAGGTGAATCAGAACTACAGATGTCTCTTTTTCTCTCTCCTTCTCTATCTCCCCCTACCCTCTTGACATCTGGCTGTCTCAATTCAATAAATAAAGATAATAAAAAAAATAAAATAAGATATAAGAACAGAAAGGGGAAACAGAAAATAAAACTTGGTAGTGTATTACACCAAAGCAAAGAACTCTGGGGAAGGAGGGCAGAAAGGGTTGGAGGGAGGGTTTTCAGGTCTTGGTAGGTCCAAGACAGGACCTACTGGCAGGTCCGGTCGAGCGTAGACGTGGGAAATGAACTTAGATGATGCCGCATCCAGACGAATATCTGGCGGGGCGATGTTGCTAAGAACTGGCAGCCATGGAACCAGGGTGGAATGGATGGTTCCAGAAATTATCCTCATGGAGGAATATAATTTGGAATCGACCAAGTGGACATGGGGGCTACGGAACCACACTGGGGCACAGTATTCTGCAGTGGAAGAGCATAATGCCAGAGGTGATGATCGTAGTGTGGAAGCGCTCGCGCCCCATGAGGAGCTGGCCAGTCTTGCAATGATGTTATTCCTCGCGCCCACCTTTGCTGCAGTTTTTATGAGATGTTTGTGAAATGACAGAGTGCGATCGAGAGTAACACCAAGATAGACTGGCTGGGCTTCATGCCGGATTCTCGTATCGCCAAGCTGCACATGAAGCTCACGCGAGGCCGAGGCATGGTGTAGATGGAAAACAGATGATACCGTTTTTGCAGTGCTAGGGATTAGTCCCATTTTTTACAGTAATCAGATATCAGAGACATGTCTTTCGTGAGTGTCTATTCTGCTGAGATAGGGTAAAAGAAAGTTAAGAAAGGAATTATTAAAGATATCAGTAAAGCATGACTAACCTTACTTTTTTATTTGTTTATTTGTTTTTGTTTTTTGACCAGAACACTGCTCAGCTCTGTGCAGGGGAGCAAACCTGAAAGTTTGGAGCTTCAGGCATGGGAGTCTGTTTACATAACCATTATGCTATCTACCCCTGCCCTCATGACTAACTTTATATTTAATTATATCACTCCTATTTTATAGATGCCTAGGAAATATTTCATAATAAATGTTATTGTGTCTATTATATTATGGTGGGGCCAGGTGGTGGCACACACGGTTATGTGTAATATTACCACATGCAAGGACCCAGTTCAGTCCCTGCTCCCCACCTCCAGGGGGTTCTGCTTCATGAGCTGTGAAGCAGGTCTTCAGGAGTCTATCTTTCTCTCTCTTTCTTCCCACCCTCTCTCGGTTTCTTTCTGTCCTATCTAATAAAAATTAGAAAGAAGGGGGGAAATAGCATAATGGTCATGCAAATAGACTGTAATGCCTGAGGCTTCAAAGTCCTAGGTTCAATCCCCCATACCACCATAAACCAGAGATAAGCAGTGCTCAGAAAAAAGAAAGGAATAAGGAAAGAAAGAAAGAGGGCCAGATGGTGGCACACCTGGTTAAGCACACACATTATAGTGTACAAGGACCCAGGTTCAAGCCCTCAGCCCCCACCTGCAGGGGGAAAGCTTCACAAAGCGGTGAATGAAGCAGGGCTGCAGGTGTCTGTCTCTCTGTCTCTCTCCCTATCACCCCCTCCTTCCTTCTCAATTTCTGGCTGTCTTTATCAAATAAACAAAGATAATAAAAAAATTTAAGAAAGAAAGAAAGAAAAGGACTTAAATAAATAAAAAAGAAATATTATGGTTGTAGCATCTGTGGCCTGTACATTGAGTAGTATAACAATTTCTGCCCATAGAATAAAATCCAACCTATTTATTGAATGGTAAAAACCATGAGCACTTATCACAAGAAAAAATAATCCATTATTCAAAACCCTCTACTGATTAAGAAACTACTATGTGTCAAACACTACTAAGCATGAAGATGGATGCAAATAATAGTTGCTGTTATATATTGCAAATCAGCTATTATATAAATAAATGTTATTAAATTCTCTACAAGAAACTATCCATTGTTCAAGTTACACTTTATAGCAAATCTAAGTTTTTGAAAAAAATTAGTTAATATAATATATGCATCATTACTTTAAAGAGCCGGATGAACATTTCATGGGTGTCAGTAAAAATACTGACCTTTGTCCAAGTAGGCAAGACAAAAACCAACCAAACAAACAAACAAAACAAAAACAACTCTTTTGTGTTGTCAATCACAACAAAAGGCTGGAATGGTTAAAGGGAACAATGTGAATACTTGAAACATGCAATGCCAAAAGAAAAATCTTGGCTTGATATAAAATCCCAGTGATTTATATGGCCTGGTGAGTCATGTGTATCATATCTGGGCTATGTACTCATAAACATTGCTTAAAAGGTGGTCAGACTATTTAGACTCTCATCATTAAACTCATGTCAGTCCTGCCTTAACTCAAAAACACATGGGCTGACAACATACAAAACGTTCTCTGTCCTATACTTAGGTTCTTTATTTGATTTTATTTTTTAAATTTCTTTATTGGGGGATTAATGTTTTACAGTCGACAGTAAATACAATTGTTTGTAAATGCATAGCATTTCCGGGTTTTCCACATAACAATACAACCCCCACTAGGTTTTCTCTCTTCATGCTCCAGGACTTGAGCACAACCCCCACCCCAACCCCCTCATACACACCTCCCACCCCACCCCCTCATCTCCACCCCGCCACCCAACCCCACCCCCGCAATCTTTTACTTTAGTGCAATACACCAACTCCAGTCCAAGTTCTGCTTAGTGTTTTCTCTTATACTTAGGTTCTTAAAGGTAATGATAAGAGGGTGTTCAAAGGTTCATGAAAGCTTCCTTGTAATATCTAATTTGGGTTATATAGATTCTTTTTGGTTATTTAATATTTGTTTGGAGCCTGTTAGACACAAGAACTTTCATTGGCTTCTCAATAAAAATACTTTAGATAGGGGGCCGGTGGTAGAGCAGCAGGTTAAGTGCACATGGCAGGAAGTTCAAGGACCGCCTTAAGAGTCCCTTAAGAGTCCCAGTTGGAGCCCCCAGCTCCCCAACTGCGGGGGTGAAGCAGGTCTGCAGGTGGGTTTCTCTTCTCCTCTCTGTCTTCCCCTCTCTTGATTTCTCTCTGTCCTATCCAACCACAACTATAACAACAATAACAATCATGACAAGAGCAACAAAATGGGAAAAATAACCTCCAGGATCAGTGGGTTCGTAGTTCTGGCACTGAATCTCATGATAACCCTGGAGGCAAAAAAAAAAAAAAAGAGAGAGAAAGAAGATGGCGTCTGGCGGTAGCTCAGCGCAAGGACCAGAGCAAAAAACATGAGAGAAATAGAAGTCCAGTTCCAGAGTCAGAGCTTGTTTTGAGTTTTTCTTCTTCATTAGAGTGGTAAAATAATAAAGCTAGAAGGAACTGTAGAGATTATGTAGCTCAACATCTTTACCTTACACATATGAAGATTTGAAATTAAAAAAAGAAAAAAAAAAAGATTTTCCAAAGTTCCATGCAGTGGCACAGAGTCAAAGACAATGCTAAAGTCCTATGTCTTGACCCTCCAGGTCAGCGTTTGTATGTATAATCTTATAGTTTACTGGACACCAAGATTATATTTTAAATTTCAGTTTTGTAAATTAAATAGTAAAAATTGGAGTTGCTCAGAGTTCTAATTCTATTCACTCTCGTCTTCTGCTAGCAATATTTCATATATATATTTTTTTCTAGATAGGGTGAGAGACTGAGAGGAAGAGAAACAGAGGAGAGACACCACAGCACCAACCCACCACTTGTGAAGCTTTACTTTTGTGGCAGCTGGAGGGCTGGAGACAGGGTTCTCCATTAGCTGAGCTATATCCCAGCCCCTCAAACAATCTGCATTTCTTTAGAGGGAGTAACCATTCTTTGGCAATAGAATTCTGCCATCTGACCCCAGAATCTTGTGCCAGGTGAGGTGCATGACCTAATGGACTAATTAAATTCTAGAAACACTGTGACCTTCCATTTGGGTCGGAGACCCAAGAATAGTAGTAGTGTAGTTACAATCTTAGTCCCAAGGCTCAAGAGCCTTGAGAAATTATGGTGTAAATTCTAGTCCAAGTTCTGGAAATCATAGCTTTTCCTACCTAGTCTCATCTTGGAAGTAGCACCTCAATACCTTTGCCATATTTTGTTTTAGAATACCAGAATAAAATAATGCAAAATATCAGAGTGCACCCACATCGTAAGGATGTATATGTGTTTAATTTTCCTTATAATGCATAATGTATAGTGATATGTATATCTGCATAGATGCATTTATAATAAGTAAATTGAGATATTAAAATATTACATATTTATGTGTAAAACAAAGTGATTCCCTCTTTCACTCTTGTACTTGCTTCCTGGCACTCTCCCACATGCACTAACTCTCTCCATAAATGCACATATACATATTTGTTTGTGCTGGGTCACACTCTCCCATATGCACTAACTCTCTCCATAAATGCACATATACATATTTGTTTGTGCTGGGTCACTGTTAAAGCAATTTGAAGGGCAGGGGTAAATAGCATAATGGTTATGCAAAGAGACTCTCATTCCTGAGGCTTCAAAGTCCCCAGGTTCAATTCCCTGAACCACCATAAGACAGAGCTGAGCAGTGCTCTGGTAAAAAAAAAAAAAAAAAAAAAGCAGTTTGAAAAGCACTATACTAAGCCATGAACTCCATGGAACTGAGACCATCTCTGTCTTGTTGTTGATTAAGTTCTGGCTGAAAAATATAGTAATATTTCAGTAAATATCTGTGAGCAAGCTACCCTACAAACAAATGGGTCGAAACCATAGACAAAACAATTAGTCTTGGAGCAACAATTATACTTATATATTTACTTTATGGATTTATTAATTTTTAAGGAAAAAATAGCTGCTGGGAGTAGTAGGTTCCTGGAGTAGGGACTGAGCCTCAGTGATAACCCTTCTTCTTCTTCTTCTTCTAGCGTTTGCCCTTCTTCCGTAGCCAGTCAACAGCGTCAGGTTGAGCCTGATGTAAAGTTTCGAGACCTCCTTTGAATCTGGAGAGGTGGCAGTCATTGACTATGTGGGTCATAGTCTGTCTGTAGCCGCAGGGGCAGTTCGGGAACCCTGATGGCAATAAACTAACAAACAAATAAATAAAGTTTTTTTCTTATTATTCATTTCATTTATCTTATGAGATAAAAGGAGTGAGACCAGAGCCGTATACTGGCATATGTGATGCTAAGGACCATGCTTGCAGGTCCAGGGCTCTATTGCTAGGCCACCCTTCACGATGCACAAATTTCCTCTTATGAAGATATCAGCCATATTGGATCAAGGCCCACCATGACCTCATTAACTTTCGTTACCTCATTACAGATCACATTTTCCAAAAACAGTCACCTTCGGAGATACTGGAGGTTAAGATTTCAACATACGAAATTAAGAGGACATGGATCCATGATAGTGGAGTGAGTCCCAGGAGACTAAAACAAGATCCATTAAGGTGATGAGTGAATTATAATAAAAGCCACCTTCTATTCTCATAGGGACTTTCCAAGGTCGATGCTTTTATCCCTGTCTTAGAGATAAGGAAGGTGTGCAAGGCACTATCTCCAAGTTCACATAATTAGAAGGCTACAGAGTTGGTCACATATGCAGATTTGTCTAGCTCTAATGCCCAAGCTTTCAATCTCTTTGGCCTGCTGCTACCTTGAGAACAGTCAAAAGAGCAGAAGACCTTATTTCTAGACCCAGTTCTGCCACATAATAAGCACAAGACATTCAACAAATCACTTAATTTCTCTAGGGCTTAATTTTCTTTCCAGTAAAATGAACCTAATAATAATATATGGGAAGTAGAAGTACTTCATAAACTGTAAAACATCCTGCCACTGTAATAAGAGTTATTAAGAGCATAATCAACATAAGGCAAAGAGAATTAACATGTTCTCCGTAGAGAAGGATGATATATTTCTGTTCCCTAGAGTTTGAACATTTGTATTGCTTTTATGACCCTCCATATTTGCTCACCATTGGTCTATATATCTATCTTAAGACTTCCTGCTTTAAGTGGATAAATGGATGTCCAGCTACTTTATTTTCTCAACCGAGCTCCCTAAGTTACTGTTTTGTTGGAACACTTATTTGGGTAGTTGTGGGGGGAAAAATACAATATCTTAGTTCAGGCTCTCATAGCAAAGTTCCAAAGACTCTGTGCTATTAACAATAGGAATTCATTTCTTACAGTTCTGGTGGCTGAGAACTCTAAGATCAAGGTGATAGCAGATAGTTGTCCCCTGAGATCCTGCTTCTTGGTACACAGAGCTTCTTTTCACTATGCCCACAAGTGGAAAAAGGACTAAGAAAGCTTCCTGGGGTCTCTGGTACCAAGGAATTAATTTTATTCATGAGGTCTCCACCCTCACGAACTTCCTAAAACCATCACTTTAGGGATTAGAGTTTCAACATATGAATGGGAAAATTCAAACAATCAGTCAATAGAATACAGAAAGTGGGATATTTATTTTCTTCAGAAATTCATCAAATCTTCTTTCCTTGACAATTACAAGTTGAAAAGCTATTTCCGAACTGAGGGAATAGCATAATTGTTATGCAAAAAGACTTTTATGCCTGAGGCACTATAGGTCCTAGGTTTAACCCCAGCACCACCTTAAATCAGAACCCAGTGGTGCTCTGGTAAAAAACAAAAAAACAAACAAATAAAACAAAAAGCTATTTCTGAACTGCAAGGTAGAAAATAAGCAATCAAACCACAAGCAAACAAAACATATTTTTTCTAATTTAGACATATATATATATATATATATATATATATATATATTTTTTTTTTTTTTTACAGCCAGAGCACTGCTTAGCCCTGGTTTATGGTGGTGTGAGGGATTGAACCTAGGACCTTGGAGCCTCAGTCATGAGAGTCTGTTTGTATAACCACTATGCTATCTCACCCGCCCATATGTATACTTTTTCTTATTGCAGCAAAAATACATGTTTATCATTTTATGTTATTTTTTCATTGCCATCAGGGTTATTGCTGGGGCTTGGTGCCAACACTATGAATCTACTACTTTTAGCTTGCCATTTTTTCCTCTTTTTCTTTTTTTGTTAGACAGGAGATGGAAGTTGAGAGGGGAGAGGGAAAAAGATAGACACCTGCAGAGCTGCTTCACTATTTGTATAGTGTTCCCCTGCAAGTGGGGAGCAGGATCTTGAATCCAGGTCTATTTTTTTTAAAGATTTTATTTACTTATTAATGTAGAAAGATAGGAGGAGAGAGAAAGAACCAGACATCACTCTGGTACATGTGCTGCCAGGGATGGAACTCAGGACCTCATGCTTGAGAGCCCAAAGCTTTATCACTGCACCACCTCCTGGACCACGAATCCAGGTCTTCATGCATGGTTATGTGTGCACTCAACTGAGTGTGCTGACCCCTGACCCCAAAATACCTGTTCATTATATTTTAGAAGACTAAAATACACATGGAATAATTACAAAAAGACAGATCTCTAGCTATTTCACACCTCCAAAGAAAAAAGCAACTATTGATATTTTGATTATTTAAGAAAAAATTGCACTTTAAACATTTATTTTTAGAGATTCATATATTGTAAGTATTATCATTATCATGTAATATTCCATACTATAGATAAAAATCTTTTAGACAAGTCCGATAGTAGAAAACTCATACTGGTTACTTTAAATGGGGTTTAAGAGACTGTCATCTTACTTAAATGTGCATATTTATTTTTTAAAAAAATGCATTAGCAATTTAATAATGATTTACAAGTCTTTGAGATTACAAGGGTCTAGTCCACATCATACCCAACACTAAAGGTCAGTACCCTCCCTCATCACTCCATAATTCTCACAAAATCTTAGAGATGGTTAACTATGCACATTCTTAATGATGTATTCATACCTAGAATTTGTCCTAAGAAGTGAAATTATGAGGTTGGAGAGCTTTGTGTTTCTATTACTATAGCAGTAAAGCAACAACAACAACAACAACAACAACAAAAACACCACAGGAATTTATTACAAGATGTTGGGTAGCCTAAGGATTTGTCTGGAAAGCTAGAGACTTAGGCTTAGATAATGGGCAGCAGGAGCCCCTGCCAAAGCCTTGCCACAGATGCAGACTGGGAGGGCTCTTCTGCCTTTGTCACTGAGGTTGAATGAGAGCCCACATTTGCTTGTTTCTACTGCTGGCACTAAATCTGGACATTAGACACCAGATATCAGACACCATGCTTGGCACCACTGCCCTGATGGGTCCTGGAAACTGGGTGTTGCTACTGTGGCTATAAAGAGTGCTGCTCTCTCCCAGCTTCTCAGCATGACACATAGATATGCAGCTTTGGGTCATCACATTTGAGTGCCCAAGCCTGCAGGATGGGAATGAAAGCATCTGGCCTTTGCACCTCTTCTAGAAAGAGATGAGCTCTTTCTCCATGCACCGCCAGTTTTACTTTAATTTGAATTTATTTCTTTGCATGAGAGGATGGACATTTTGCATTTAATTATCAGTAGATTCTTCTTTAGCTCATTGCCTAATCATATCTTATGGTCAACTTTCTATTGGAAGGATTACTTTTTATATTTTTTGAGTCATTTATATCTGTGGTGTTTATTTGTTGTAGTTGCTCTTGTCTCTGGAAAACAATGAACACTTTGTGGGCTGGGAGGTAACTCACCTGGTAGAGCACACATTTTACCATGTGGGAGGACCTGGGTTCAAGCCCCACCCTCCACTCCTGACACCCCCACCCCGTCTGCCACCACATAGGAGTGCCACACAAAGAGGCTACACGGTTGGCAGAGCAATGCTGTGGTGTCTTTCCTTATGTCCCCATCTCTCTTTGTTTCCTATTATCAATCTGGGAAAAGAAGGGACACCATCTGGCAGCAAAAACAAACAGAACACTGTGAACACTTTTACAGCCATATGTTTCATCTTTTCCCCAAATTTGACCTTTAACTTCCTTTAGGAGTTGAAATTTTAACTCAGAATTTTACCTCCTTTAAAAAATTAAGCCAATCACTTCTTCCAGGAGGAGTATTCTACACTCAGGTGGAATCCATATTCAATGGAGGGAACAAAAGAGTGGTGTTCCCTCCCCCACTCTCTCACTCTCTCTATCTCTGAGGGCATGTCAAAGTCCACTGCAGAGGCTGTAAGTCAGAAGTGTATTGGCCAGTAAACAATACATTCTGCTATAATCACATTTCATTATGCTCAAGAGTTTGAAGAAAGTGAAAAAACAGGGGGTCTGGTGGTAGCACAGCGGGTTAAGCGCACGTGGCGCAAAGAGCAAACAGCATAAGGATCCTGGTTCAAGCCCCCCGACTCCTCACCTGCAGGGGAGTCCCTTCATAGGTGGTGAAGCAGGTCTGCTTCTCTCCCCCTCTCTGTCTTCCCCTCCTCTCTCCATTTCTCTCTGTCCTATCCAACAATGACAACATCAGTAACAATAATAAGAACAACAACAACAACAACAACAAAAAACAAGGGCAACAAAAGGGAAAATAAATATAAAAATTTTTTTTAAAAAGTGAAAAAACAAAGTAGCTTCTCACTCAAAGGATCATATTTTTCAAAACACATAGTACTGAGCCTGGGTGGTGGTATACCTGGTAGAGCACACGTTATCATGAGCAAGGACACTGTTCAAGCCCTCAGTCCTCACCTACAGGGGAGACATTTTACAAATGGTGGAACAATGCTGCAGGTGTCTCTCTCATGCTCCCATTTTCTCTCTCTTTCTGTCTCTATCAGAAAAGGAGGCATGGGGAGGAAGATCGATGGTGGAGTTGTACAGACACTAAGCCCCAGCAATAAGCATGATGGTAAACCAATCACTATTGTGTAATTATCTGACATTTGAGTCTTCCTAGCTAAAAATCTCTTACTCTCAGAATGTGTGGGGATGATCCTTGAAGTGGTGAGATGTCCATGGGGGATAAAATGGTTAAGAGGATTCAGAGAATACTAATGTTATCATAGAAAGAAAGAAAACGAAGTAATTATTTTATGTTGACCTTGAAGAAGTTGCTTTTGAACCACCCCCATGTTGTTGGCAGTGTACTAGTTGGAAACTTGCTGAGTGTGGAGAACAGAAGGTGGGCAAGTATGGAAAAATTACATTGCAGAGCACTCCAGAAAGACAGCAGAAGGAATGAAAACTGCAAGGAACAGGTGCAGCTTCAGAGTGCAGAGAAAGGGGCAGGAGAGCTGGGATTCACCAAGGGATACATTTTAGGAATGGTGTGGGCAGAGCTCTTTTAATTACCTCCTCTCTATTCCCTTGGTGAGGGAGGGATTCCCAGCCAGGATTATGAGGATGACTGAGCATCTGTGACCTGACACCAGACAGATGAGATCAACAGCAGTTTATTAGCTATCTATACTTACAGTCTGGGGTGGGACCTTTGCATGAGCCTAGGGATGAGGTGAACAAGCAGGGGCTATGGAAGGCAGGCTTCTGATACCAAGGGAGCATGATGTTCCTTGATTCCCATAGAAGGATGTGATGGGAT
The DNA here is from genome assembly GCF_950295315.1 of Erinaceus europaeus. Taxonomy (NCBI): domain Eukaryota; kingdom Metazoa; phylum Chordata; class Mammalia; order Eulipotyphla; family Erinaceidae; genus Erinaceus; species Erinaceus europaeus. The sequence goes on from NC_080177.1 coordinate 33,972,123, forward strand.
TGTTTGAATAATCCTATGAGCTGGCAGGGAATTGAACCCCGCTACTCTGAGAGCAGCTGGCACTGTGCCTAGTTCCTTTGATAAGGAGGGTTGTTTAGCTAGGAGACCTTTTTTATAATTACAGAACAGGAAGAGGAATATTCTACTAGGTCATTAGAGGACCTCTGGATATTGTATGCCAAGGCAGTGCATCATGTTGAAACTTAATTTCAAGCTTTATAAGCACAGTAGCACTTCAGGACATTGGTTGATAGTGGTTTCCATTAGTTAGGAGAGAAAATTCCTGGAAAGAAAATTCCAGGAGTGGGCAGAGGTAGATAGCATAATGCTTATGTAAAGAGACTCTCATCCCTGAGGCTCCAAAGTCCCAGGTTCAACCCCTCATATCACCATAAGCCAGAGCTGAGCAGTGCTCTGGTAATACAAAACAAACAAACAAACAAAAAACTCCAGGAGAGAAACTAAATTTTGGGCAAGTTTTACTTCTTTATTTATTATTAGTTTATTTTTGTCATCTCTAGGGTTTCATCTCTCTGGGCCAATATGTTTTCAAGAGAGATAGAATGAGAGAGAGAGAGAGATGAGGTAAGAAACCGTAACACTGAAGTTTCTTCCAGTGTGGTGAAGAATGGTCTCCATCGATGTGGTAGCGCATGGCAAAGCAGGCACACTATTCAAGTAAGTCTGCAATAGTTACTTTTAAATTAAAATAAGTAAGTCTTGGAATGTAAACTTGGTGACTATAGTTCATAATACTACATTGTATTTTTCAAAGTTGCTAAGATAGATCTCAAAAGCTTTTTCTCCATGAGAAAAAAAACTTGAAGTCACGTGTGGTCTTGTTGAGGGAGTAGGTACCACCCAGAAAATAGGAGTGGTTACAGGTGTAGATGGTGCTAAAAGGTTTAACCTTTGGGAACTTGCTCTTTTTTTTGCCTGGACAGCCACTGCATTGTAAGACTCTTTCCTCTGGCTCTCTCGCTCTCTTATTATTACCATGTGACCAACAGAATGCTGTCTCTTTCTTTTTATCTTTCTCTATCTCTCTCTTTCATGCTCCAACATATTTTTTTTAATAAAGTTTAATTTACCTGGATAATCATATTCTTCCATCAACTCATTGTTGAGAAAAATGTGTGTGAACCTCCAGAATGAGGGACAGCATCTGTCCCACACTCTTTTCCCTTTAAAAATCTTGGGTGCTAACAAGGCCATGTATATATATATATAGATTTGACATATATATATATATGTCAAATCTATGTATTTGTATGTATAGATATAATATACTGATAATTACATAAGATACAGTTATTAGTATTTATTAATAAATTAATCATTATGCTGTACACACAAAACTGATATCATGTTTTTTTGTCAATTAATATCACAAAAAATGAGAAGAAAGTAAAAATAGGAAATAAGTTAGGCTTCAAAGGACTGAGCTAAGAAACCCATCCATGGTGTAATCAGGAGACTGCTTGTTGCTGCAAACAGTTGCCTAGTAACCTGTCTATCTGTAACATAATCTGCCCTTTATGAAAAGACTGTATCTTTTAACCAACAGTGTACTCTGGGGCAAAGGAAAATAGAGAGGATCCTGTGGGTTTGGTCTCTAGACACTCATATCCTGTCACTTAGGATGTGTCAACAATAGAAAGCAACCAAAGAAGCTTCTGTGAGCCTCCCAGGGATGCATTATCACAGTTTGACTAAGCTGCTGGAGTGGTACTTTCCCAATAAGAGGATACAATACTATCCTGGACCTAGGACTAACAGCATTAAATACATTATTGATAGTTTCATCAGGTATTTGATCTGTACCTGTCAAATACTAAGAATTCTGTATCAGGTTGAATAGGACAAAATACCTCTTTCTTCAAGTAAGACCCAATAGCCTTGGAGAACTAACATACTGTTGTATGAAATAGTGATGTAAGAAAATGTGTATGAGAATTGGTGCAGATCTACAAAAGAAGCAAAAATAACCCAATAAACATGTGGGCCAAAGAACTAAACAGATAGTTTTCTGAAGAAGAGATACACATGACCCACAGACACATGAAGAAATGCCCCACTTCATTTATCATTAGAGAAATGCAAATTAAAACTACAATGAGATACCATTGCACCTGAGACAATGGCTTACATCAACAAATAAGGAAATGACAGGTGTTGGGGAGGTTGTGGAGAAAAGGGAGCTCTCCTTCACTGCTGGTAGGAATGCAAACTGGTACATACATCCCCTTTGCAAGACTATGTAGAGAGTCCATAAACAAATAAAACTGGAAGCACCTTATGATCTACAATACCACTCTTGGGCATTTATCTAGTGGACACTTAGGCACTAATTAATGAAGGGACATATGTACCCCTATGTTCATAGCTGCATATTCACAATAGCCAAAGAATGGAAGCAGCCTAGATGCCCATCATAGATGACTGGCTAAAGAAATTATGCGATGGGAGTCGGGCGGTGGCAAGTGGGTTAAGCGCACATGGCGCAAAGCGCAAGGACTGCTGTAAGGATCCCAGTTTGAGCCCCCAGCTCCCCACCTGCAGGGGAATCACTTCATAGGTGGTGAAGCAGGTCTGCAGGTGTCTGTCTTTCTCTCCCCCTCTGTGTCTTTCCCTCCTCTCTCCATTTCTCTCTGTCCTATCAACAATGATGACATCAGTAACAACTACAATAAGAACTACAACAAAACAACAAGGGCAACAAAAGGGAATAAATAAATAAATAAAGAAAGAAATTATGCAATATATATTCCATGGAATATATATCTGCAATAAAAAAAGATGATATTGTGTCTATTGGGACAAAATGGGTGAAACTGGAGGTGATTATGCTTAGCAAAATAAGTAAAGAGAAGAAAGACAACTATTAGATCTCATGTGGACTCTAGAGATCTGATTTACATGAACTTGCCAAAAACAGACAAACAAAAAATACAAACAAAACAGATGGAAGCAAACTGTTTGTAAGACTTATGAGAACTATGGGATTATCTTTGGGAGGGGGGAGTATGGGGATACAGAACTTTGATGGTGGATGTGGTGTGGAGCTATACATTGTAATCTTACAATCTTGTAGCAAACTATTAATAACAAACTAAAAAAAAAGAAAATGTGTATATTCTAAAAAGAACACGGATTAAGATTGAAATAAGAGAAGTTAACATTCTTTTTTTTGCCCTTTCCTTTCCTTTCCTTTCCTTTCCTCTCCTCTCCTCTCCTCTCCTCTCCTCTCCTCTCCTCTCCTCTCCTCTCCTCTCCTCTCCTCTCTTCTCCTCTCCTCTTCTCTCTTCTCCTCTCCTTCCTTCCTTCCTTTTTACCACCAAGGTTATCTCTGGGGATCAAAACATACACGACTCTACTCCTTCTCTCCCTTCCCTCTGGTGTATTAGAAAGAGAGACAGAAAGGGGGAGAGAGAATGAAGACACTTTATAGCACTGCTCCACCACTCATAAAGCTTCCTACCTCCTTCCCACCAAAGTACTCCTGCATAATAGCCTGGAGCTGGAGCCTGGGTCCTTTTCCATGGTAGCATGTCTACTCTTTCAGGTAAGCCACCTTTCTTATAACTTTATTTTTGCTTCTATTTTATGTTTCAAATAACTTATTAAGCAAAATATATTATGTAGTGAGACACTTTCTTGACCTATTAGCTGAAGCTTTTATGTACCCACAAACTGAATAATAATTAATGCTTCTTATTGCTTTTAAAGTGTGCCCATCTTAATCCAAGTATTTGCAGGTAGCAGTTGGGGGGTGGAAGTGAGGTGTGACAGAGAAGTCTCCTCACTCCCTTCTTTGTTTTCTGAGTATACTGCTCCACTCTGAGTCTGATGGTGTTCAACCTCTACTTTTTCAGTCAACTTTACTAAGGCCATTCTCCTTGGTCCTTCCCAAGACACTTTGGAGATACCTGGGGACAACAGTTAAGGGGATAAATTCAGGTTTAATCATTTAGAGATTCAGATATCTAGCTAGCTAGCTAGGTAAATGTAAAAGGTGTTAGCTAGGGAGTTGGGCTGTAGCACAGCGGGTTAAGCGCAGGTGGCACAAAGCACAAGGACCGGCATAAGGATCCCGGTTCGAGCCCCGGCTCCCCACCTGCAGGGGAGTCGCTTCACAGGTGGTGAAGCAGGTCTGCAGGTGTCTATCTTTCTCTCCTCCTCTCTGTCTTCCCCTCCTCTCTCCATTTCTCTCTGTCCTATCCAACAATGACAACAACAATAATAACTACAACAATAAAACAACAAGGGCAACAAAGGGAATAAATAAATAAAAATTTTTTTAAAAAGTACAAAAAAAAAAGGTGTTAGCTAGTTGGAAGTTTTATATATTTTTTCCCATTCCAGCCAAACTCCCACTCAAGAGTAATGTCTAAGTCACAGTAGGTAGGTTACTCTCCTTGTCATCCACAACACTTTATCATTACCAATATTAACCCCAGAGAGTTCTGTTCCAAGCTTAATCTTGGTCCCTAAGTGGGGGTCTAATTATGTGAATCAATCCTTGGAAATCCTGATTTAGGGAGTTTGGAGCTAGTACTTACAAAAACAAAATACAAAATACGTTTGTGTTGGGACAAGATAGTGAAGAATAGGCATCAACTTACTGTAAATAGAACATTTTAAGCAAGTATAAAAGATCAATAATACAGTCACCTTCCTGTGAGTTCATTGTCACACAGAGCTTTCTAGAAGAGTCTAAATAAAGAATAATCATTCCTCTTTCTCTGTCATAAACCATAACTATACCCTTAGCACATTTTCTACACAATCTCATTAGTTGGCAAAAATGTCCTGTGGGCTAGGTGTCATTAGCATTCTCATTTTGCAAATGAGAAAAGTGAGACACAGGGAGTGTGATGATTTGCCTGAAATGAAACAGTCAAGAAAAGATGAAGATAGAGATACTGTGAGCATAACTCCGTATCTGCAGCCCCAGGTGGCTTCAATCCTGTAATTATGCCCTGGACCTTCAGAGAGATGATTGAGATCCTAGGCTACTTGTCTGTTCAGGAATCCTTTCACCTGACTAGAAATCAAAGCAGGAAGGGGTAGGATCACCAGAGCCTGATCACACTGCCACAGATTTTCTCTTGTTTACCCATCTTTGGACTCTTGACCTCTGCTTGGCATCACTGAGAAAATAGTTGGTACTATTTATTAATGGACTGTCATATGCCCAGTAATGATAATTATGTCATTTAGTGAACTGGTTTATTTATATGGACTCATATCATTGTTACAGAGTCCCAGCAGGAAGGCTTTATATCTTTATTCTTGAAATGTAAGAACTGGTATTGAAAGTCTTGCTCCAGGGGCACATAGAACGACCATGAATCAGGGGTCTGATGATGGCACACCCAGTTCAAACCCATGTTAGAATGCAGATTCAAGCCCCTGGTCTCCACCTGCAGGAGGTGAGCTTTATGTTTAGTAAAGCAGTGCTGCAGGTGTCTCTCTTTCTCTCTATCTCTTCCTCCCCTCTCAATTCCTCTCTATCCTATCAAGCAGAAGGAAAAAAAAGAAAAAAAAAAAAAAACCTCCAGGAGGAGTGATAGATTTGTTGTGCAGACACAGAGAGCCCCAGTGATAACCCTGGTGGCAATAAAAAAAATTAAAATAAAGTAAAAGTAAAGGCCATGAATTACACTCTGAAGCACACATGGTCAAAAACTGTCCTCTACACATGAGTTGCCTTTTGAGTAGTGATAATCTGAAAAGAAAGTAGACTCTGTGAATTTGTTGCACCCTCTGGGGTCTGCCAATACCTTCTTGTGTAAGCCCTTGGGTACATATATGGCACAGCTTGAGGAGCACCCTCAGGGTTATTTTATCTCCAAACGTTTCGTTTTAGTATCTCCAACTGGAGCCATTATCAGATATAAAAGATTCACCAGCAGGTAAAATGTGCAATGTGCTAAAATGGATATAATTGTGTTTGTGTGCACATGTGTGACTGTGCATGGGACATGCCCATGCATGTGATTGTATGATGTAGAAACTGTCCAGAGAATGAGATTCTCATTGTCAGCCACCCTATATTAATACAGTTCAGACAGTCAGTAGGTCAAAGCCTGGCCTTCCTGAAGATATATTTTTACTTCACAGGTAAAGCAGGCTGTCATATTCTTAGCTCTTTCTTTTTTAAAATTAAGTAACTTATTAATTTATTTATTTTGAATAGAGACAGAAAGAAATTGAGAGGAAAGGAGGAGAAAGGGAGAGACACCTGCAGCTCTGCTTCACTGCTTTTGAAGCTCCCCTACCCCTACCCCACAGCAGATGGGGACCAGTAACTTAAACCTGGATCCTTGCACACTGTAATGTGTGAGTGTGAGTTCAGCCAGGTAAGCTACGGCCTCTTTAGTTCTTTTTTTATTTTTATTTATTTCTTTTTAAAAAATATTTATTTATTCCCTTTTGTTGCCCTTGTTGTTTTATTGTTGTAGTTATTGATGTTGTTGTTGTTGGATAGGACAGAGAGAAGTGGAGAGAGGAGGGGAAGACAGAGAGGGGGAGAGAAAGACACATGCAGACCTTCTTTACCGCTTGTGAAGTGACTCCCCTGCAGGTGGGGAGCCGGGGGCTCAAACTGGGATCCTTACGCGGGTCCTTGCGCTTTGTGCCACATGCGCTTAACCTGCTGCGCTACCGCCCAACTCCCTGTTTATTTCTTTTAAATAATCTTTATTTACTGGATATAGACAGCCAGAAATCGAGAGGGTAGGGGAGACAGAGAAGGAGAGAGAAAGAGAGACACCTGCAGACCTGCTTCACCACTTGTGAAGCTTTCCCCCTGCAGGTGGGGACTAGGGGCTTGAACCTGGGTCCTTGAGCACCGTAACATGTGCACTCAACCAACCAGGTGCACCACCACCCAGCCCCTCTTTAGTTCTTTTTTAAAAAAAAGTCTTGAAGTCTCTGTTTTCAGGCTCTAGCTTCAGTTTTCTTTGACAATTATAAATCTCCTCAGGTCTCTTCCATAACACCAGCTCCCCTACCTGGGGAACCTAAGGCTTTCCAGAATGGTCATGAGGTCTATAGTGGGGGCCTACAGGATGCTCCAAATCATGCTTTAGAGGTGTGTGCCTTCTTTCAGGAGTCAGAGCCACAGGGAAACCATGACTTCCCAATAGCACTGCAGTCTTCCTTTCTGCATTTGGGAGTACTTCCCAGTTTAAAGCAGGAAATGGAAATTGTTTGCACTTTTGGAGTTAGAATCATACTCTGAAGGTGTTTCTGGATGCTTTACTCTCACACTTTCTAACACTGAAGTGATCTCTACATTTGTCATCATCCAATTGTGCTCTTCCCAGGGGAGAAGGTTCAGAATCCTGGGGAAGTAGGTGTCTCTGGGAGGGATGAATGGCTCAGGCCCTTTGAGCTGTCAGCTCTGCCTTTAGGAACTTGGTTTGGAACTTGGCTTTGAGTTTTTTTTTTTGAAAGATCCAGAGTCTCATGCATGCATAAATTCACCCTTCCTGGGCTGTATAGAGAGAGAGAGAGAAAGAGGGAGAGGGAGAGGGAGAGGGAGAGAGAGAGAGAGAGAGAGAGAGAGAGAGGGAGAGAGAGAGAGAGAAAGGGCATGGTATGGGAATGTGGTGCTTGGGTTCAAACCTGGGCTATGAACAGGGCATAAACATCCGGTCAGGTGAGAAATGAGCTAGCTTTCTGACCTGATACATCCCTTTAAACTCAGAGAGACATGACTGTCCCTGAGTAGCCTCATGTTCTTGGGGAGGTCACATGTATCTCTGGAATATGAGGGCATTAATGCTTTCAGTGCAGTGACCTGATATAGCCTCTGCCCAGGAACTGGCAAGCGTGATTTTGGTGGCATAGAATAGGACCCTCAGGCCAAAACAAAACACAATCTGGCCTCTCCCCACCTCTTCAACTGCAAACAGGAAGAAGGCTTCCTTGAACAGCATCACACTTCCTCTAACTGAAAGGATATTTGTCCCACTGTTTCCTCTTCCTAGAACATAGTCCCTACCCATTCACCCAGGTAGCACCTATTTCCATATGTTCTCAGTCATCTCGGAGAGTATTTCAGGGTCACTCTAGCTCAACCACGTGCTCACTGATGATTATTTTATTTGTGTCTATTAATTAGCTGTATAGCAAACTTGGTGGGAGGATCAAACATTGACTCATTAATGTAGCTTTGTGAAGGTGCTTATTGTACTCCCCAGTGCCTGACACACACTGGACCTCAGTAACTGCCAACAGAGAGAATGAATGAATGAATGAATGATTCATTCAAAAAGTAAAGTGATATGTTTCTTATGGTGCTAACGCCCATCAGAATGTTCTTCCAAAGGCAAAAATGTCCATAATCAAGTACGTCTGAAGATTTGGGGTAAAACAAAGTTGGCTGGATTCTTCTCTGTAGCTTAATATGCTAACCATGTTGTGAATTTCCAGTGGGAGGAGTAGCACACTGAACAAGGGCTCTCACCTTTGGCAAGAGACAGTGCACTTCACCTTTGTTTTCTGAGCTTTAATTTCCTCATCTGGACAGAGAGCTAGAGAAAACTTGACCTTCCTGGATGAGATTTTGCTTTCTGGTTTAACATGAATGGAGCTTGAATGGGTCATGTTAAGTGAAGTAAGTTGGAAGAAGAACAAGTAATGGAGGATCCCACTGACAATTAAGATATAAAGAAACAAAGCAAAACCAGACCCTGAGATTCAGATGCAGATTCTGAGCTTGTGAAAGGGGGGAGTGGCCAAGGGGAGAGGGCTCAAAGAGCTGTGGGAAAGGTTATGATAACATCAATTGTACCCTTCCACAACATATATGGCTTTGTAGACCAAAATCACTTCAATTAAAAATAAACACCTTCATGCTAAATATGGATAGACATGGGCCCTAGGTCAGATCGATGGGGCTTACAGTTAATGGTATTTTATACTTTTACCATATTTGGGAGTTACTCTCTGCTCTGATCCAGATTTCTGGTCTTATTCCCAACTCTTCACCATCTTCCATGACAATCTCTCCCTCTCTCTCTCTTTTTTTTTCATTTCTTTTTCGGATGATTAATGGTTTACTGTCAACAGTAAAATATAGTGGTTTGTACATATATAACATTTCTCAGTTTTCTATATAACAATTCAACTCCTAGGGCAGGGGTAGATAGCTTAATGGTTATGCAAACAGACTCTCATACCTGAGGCTCCAAAGTCCCAGGTTCAATCCCATACATCAGCATAAGCCAGAGCTGAGCAGTGCTCTGGTAAAAACAAACAAACAAACAAAAAAACAATTCAACTACCACTAGATCCTCCTCCACCATCATGTTCAAGGACCTGCATTCTCTCCCTTGGAAAATACCTGAAATAGACTTCCTAGATTCTTCCAACATGAAGACCCCAAAGCTCACCTGATATATTCTTACCTTTTGGTTCCTTATTATTAAGGAATTTTTTCTGCCTTATATCTTAATGCTTTTTAGCCACCAGGTTGCAGATGCTATCATGACACCAACCTGACATCCTTGGACAGATGACCTCTCTAATGTGTCCTGGAACCCCACCTCCCTAGAGCCCTATTCCATTAGGGAAATATATTGGATCGACCTTCTCGTGGTGCATCCCGTGAGTACCCATTCATTGGGGAAACTGACGATCCTTCCTAGCCGACTGAATCCACATGGATCCCAGTCACTTTCAAAGCCAGCAACAAGCAGCTCCTGACAGCTTTCAACCTGACCTGTTGACTGGCTATGGAAGAAGGGCAAACGCTAGAAGAAGAAGGGAAATATAGAAACAGGCTGGGGGTATGGATCAACCTATTAATACCCATGTCCAGTGGAGAAGCAATTATAGAAGCCAGACCACCCACCTTCTTCACCCTATAAAGATCTTTGGTCCATACTCCCAGAGGGATGAAGACTAGGGAATCTTCCAGTGGAGGAAATGGGATATAGAACTCTGGTGGTGGGAATTATATGGTATTGTACTCCTCTTATCCCACAATCTTGTTAATTTTTATTAACTTACTAATAAAAAATAATGGAATAAATAAACAAACAACTTCAGGGGCTGGATGGTAGAGCACCTTGTTGAACTTACGTATTACAATGCACAAGGACCTGGGTTCAAGCCCTCAGTCCTCATCTGCAAAGGGAAAGCTTCACAAGTTTTGAAGGAGGTCTGCACATCTCTCTCTGCCCCTTCCTCTCCATTTCTGGCCATCTTTATCCAATAAATAAATAAATATAATAATAAAACAATAAAAAAGAAAAGGAGTCTTAAAAATAACTTCAGCTTTTCAAGGTGATTGTGAGAATTAGAAAAAAAAAAAAAGCATAAGTCTCTGGCGCACAACATCAGTAAATGAGGGTTGATATTTAGTAATTAGATGCTTGGGCTGTCTCCTAACGTCAACAGGTTCAAGTTTGACCCTGTTCTTGACCTACCCCAACTTTTGTGGGGTCTATTTATATCTCATTATAGAGTAGTTTAGTCAAATCCTTGCCAGGAGTGAAAGACTGGGGAGCAGGGAGCAGAAGAGGTTGTGGGCTCTGAAGGTGAGGAACTTTGCTTATCCCCAGCCTGCTCTCAAATGCAGAGCAGAGTAGCTGAGAGCAAAATCAAGTCAAGTCTTGTACATCTGAAGCAGGTATACAGTTAACCACTCCCCTCCACCCCCCACAAATGACTCTTGGCCCAGCAGTCTCATCCTGAACCAAAGTTCCCTTTACACTTGGCTAGTGTGCTGCTTTGCCATGTGTGTTATGTAGCCTGGCTCCCACCACACTGAAGGAAGTTTTGGTGCTGTAATCTCTTTCACTCTCTTTCTGTCTCTGTCTTTAAAAATGTGACTCCAGGGGGTCGGGTGGTAGTGCAGTGGGTTAACAGCACATGGCACCAAGTGCAACGACCAGCATAAGAATCCAGTTTGAGCCCCGGCTCCCCACCTGCAGGGGGGTCTCTTCACAGGTGGTGAAGCAGGTCTGCAGGTGTCTTCTTTCTTTCCCCCTTTCTGTCTTCCCCTCCTCTCTCCATTTTTCTCTGTTCATCCTACCCAACAACAATGACATCAATAACAACAACAACAATAATAACTACTACAACAACAAAACAACAAGGGCAACAAAAGGGGGACAAAAAGCAAATTAAAAAAAGAAAACTGTTACTTAACAAAATAAAACAAACAAACAAAAAAGTGACTCTAGCAGCATAGTGTAATGTTTATATGCCCCAAGAAATGAAACTGTTCTCTGTCTGATTTTGTTTTCTTTTATTTATTTTGAGATCTAACATATTTTTTTTCATTCCTGGCTTAGACAACAAGGCAGTACCGGTTTTGCTCAAGTGGAATATGCCTATTTAAGGTTGATTGATAAAACAAAACCAACTTTCAGAAGGATCAGACCAGTTCTAAAGAAAACCATGATAGAAATAAAAGGGAACATATAAACCACACAGGTGTCTGAGCTTGGCTGGTTAATTCCAGAGACTGACTTCTGAGAAACTATGTCTGAATTTGAGTGTGGGGCAATGGCTGAAGCTTCATAATAGGTGCAGCATGTGAATAAGGCAGAACAGAACAGAGCTGAAATATTGGCTGTGGCTCCTGGTATGACCCTCACTGTATCAGGAACAGTATTTATGGGCAGGGCAAAACCATAATGTGGGAAGAGTCTGTATCTGGTTTTTTTTTCCCCATCCACCTGAAGGAGCAGACTACCCCCATTCAGTCAAGTAACCATTGTTGCTTTCCTCTCTTGCCTGCTGCCAGGGCGCTGATCCTATTTTAGATCCTGCATTTAAAACTAATCTAATAAATCATTTTTCAAGCTGATGAACAATGATTTGAGCATGTGACTTTCTCCTACAAATTTTTTTTAGATATTTTAAAAATATTTATTTATCTATTCCCTTTTGTTGTCCTTGTTGTTGTAGTTATTTTTGTTGTTGTTATTGATGTCATCGTTGTTGGATAGGACAGAGAGAAATGGAGAGAGGAGGGGAAATGGAGAGAGGGGGTGAGAAAGATAGACACCTGCAGACCTGCTTCACCACTTGTGAAGTGCCTCCCCTGCAGGTGGGGTGACTCCCCTGCAGGTAGGGAGCCAGGGGCTTCAGTGGGCCCTTGTGCTTTGCACCCCCTGCGCTTAACCTACTGCACTTCCGCCCAACTCCCCTCCTACATGTTTTTAACAAAAATCTGGTTGAAACCAGACAGATTACTCCAGTGGTAGGAAGCCAGGTGGCAGGATAGAGATTTCAGGGTAGATTGTCCTTCCTTCCCCTTAGGTTCCGCACAGAGGCAGCTGTTTGCTCTGGCTTGGTAAGACTGGCACAGTTACAGGTCTTTGCTGTGCAGTCAAGGTAGGTTAAAGGGCAACAGTGCACCAAATGGAACTGAGAATAGAAAACAGCAAATGGAGATGGTATTTTGTCCATGGAATGGGTCTTCTATGTTAAGCAGCCTGGATTTTTTTTTTCCCCAGTAGAGTTCTGCACAATGAAATTAATGTCTTCTGTACTTTTAGTGCTTAAATAAACACAAAGGATTTATTTCTAGTCATAATGTAAATTGGTGATGTGGATAGTTATGAAAGGAGAAAGCATGCTAAAGCTTCAGACCTCCTGGTTTCTTTCACTGTTCTGTGGGCTTACACAACATTGATTTCTATATAAATAAACTTACCTCTTTTACAGTATTTGTAAGATATTTTATTCTAAGCCTCCTATTTTAACAAAGCACTATTAAACTAAACCAAAGTTTATGGAAACTAAGATAAGTAAACCAAGGGGAAAGTGTAATATATATATTTCCTCACCACTAGAACTTTTGTTTCAAATGAAAATTGAACACTATGGTCTCAGATATGCATTCTTAAAATACACTGTAGAATACTGGGTTTCCAACATTTTTGGACTTTGAGTTCTAGTAATTAATAGAATTATTTTCCCTGTAATCTGACACGCATACACACACACACACACACACACACACACACACACACACACAACAAAGCTCACAGTTGTTACATGTAATATATCCCAGTATTTTCCATTGTATCATTTTTCATTTATTTCCTTTTAAAAATATTTCACTTATTTATTTATTTTGAATAGAAACATAGAAATTTAGAGGGAAGGGGGAGGTTGAGAGAGAAAGAGAGAGACAGAGGGAGAGAGAGAGAGAGAAAGACCCTTGTAGCACAATTTCACTGATCTTGAAACTTCCTCTTGGGGGGGGTTAGTTAGCATAATGGTTATGCCTGAGGCTCCAAATTCCCAGGTTTAATCTCCCCATACCAAAATAAACCAGAGCTAAGCAGTGCTCTGGTAAAAAAAAAAAAAGATAAAGAAAACAAATTAAAACAAAAAAAAGGAACTTCCTCCCTACAGGTGGGGACTGGGGGCTGGAACCCACGTCCTCATATACTTCAATGTGTATGCTTCAGCAGGTGTGCCACCACCTGTCTCCACCCACCAGTATACTGAAATTCATAGTTTGAAAAATACTGCTATGACCCAGGAGGTGAAGCAGTGGACAAAGCCTTGAATTCCTTTTTTTTTTTTTTAAATATTTATTTATTTATTCCCTTTTATTGCCCTTGTTGTTTTATTATTGTAGTTATTATTGTTGTTGTTAGTGATCTCATTGTTGTTGGCTAGGACAGAGATAAATGGAGAGAGGAAGGGAAGATAGAGAGGAGGAGAGATAGACAGACACCTGCAGACCTCTTTTACCACCTGTGAAGCAACTCCCCTGCAGGTGGGGAGCAGGGGCTCAAACTGGGATCCTTATGCCAGTCCTTGCGCTTTGTGCTATGTGCACTTAACCCGCTGCACTACCACCCGACTCCCCAAAGCCTTAAATTCGTAAGCATAAGATCCTGAGTTCAATTTCTAGCATAGCATGTGCCAGAGTGCTGCTCTGGTTCTCCCCTTATTTACTCAAAATAAATATATAAATAATAAAGAAATAAATACATATCTCTTTTATAAAAGAAATATATTGTTTCTGAAAAAGTCTTACACACATATGTAAAAAATTATAATATTTGAAAAAGCAGGGGAAAAAGTGTGAAAGTGCATATGGCCAATGGTATGCGTTGTATATAATTTGATTTGGAGGTATTAGGAAGGGACTTCACATCTAGACTAGAAGGCAAAATCTAGCAAAGAGTACTACTGTACATTGACTAGACCTTGAATAAGCAAAACCTTGGCACCTATTGGAACTGAATAGGCTAATATGGTTAGGTTATAGTAAGACAAAAGGAAAGACATGTGATGAAATGGGGATCATGTATGGGAAACAAATTCTACAATGCCTTGAAGGCAGTTTTAAAGATAGTAGAATCTCCACCCCCACAAATGCAAAAGGTAGGTACTGAAGGGCTTTAAAGTGAGGAACATTATCATATTTATCTTTCAACCACTGTCTTGGATTTTGTGTGAAGAACTGAATAGAAGAAGGATGAGAGAAAACCAGTTAAGATAGTAATGCGAGGTTTTTGTGGTGCAGCCCATGTAAGACAACCAACTTGCATGCTGACATTACATATAATAGAGTGATGTTCTGGTTCTTGCACTCTCCACCTTCCATCACTGTTTGTTCCTGTCTCTCTTATTGTTAATAAAAACAAATACATTTTTTAAAAGTCCTTAGTGGTTTGGATTGTGGTTAGAGTGTAAACAAAGAGTAGATTGATACAAAGACTACATTAGGTATTAACAATGTCTTAGGCTGTAGGGCAGTGTTAAGCATACATAGTGCAAAGCACAAGGTCTGGGGCAAGGATCCCTGGCTCCACACCTGCAAAGAAGTCACTTTACAAGTGGTGAAGCAGGTCTGCAGGTGTCTAACTTTCTCTCCCACTCTCTGTCTTCCCCTCTTCTCTCCATTTCTCTGTCTTATCCAACAACAACAATGGAAAAAAAGATGGCCATCAGGAACAGTGGATTTGTAGTGTAGGCACTGAGCCCCAGAGATAACCCTGGAGAAAAAGGAAAGGAAAGGAAAAGAAAAGAAAAGGAAAGGAAATAAAAGAAAAGAAAAGAAAAGAAAAGAAGAAAAAAGAAGAGAAAAGAAAAGAAAAAGAAAGAAGAGAAATGAAGATACAATTGAAGGCAAGAGCTATATCAAGAATTATGCACTCTGGGGCTAGAACCCTTACCATGCATAAATCTCATGAATCTAAAACCACTCAGAAATACCATGACACTGGGGAAAGTTCCTGTGCTGTAGATTCTCTCCTTTTCTCTCTGTCTCTTTCTATCTGAAATAAGTGGAATGAAAATGTAATCCCAGGAGTGGTGAATTATACAGGCCCATGGATCTAGAGCCACCAAAAGGATAAAAAAGAAATGTACTAATAAAAACACCTGAGTAAATGCAGATATTATTAGTTCAGAAGACCCCATGGTGAGCATATTTGTTTTTGCTAGGTTCTGAGAGGCCTGTGAGCCATCCAAACAGTGAAGTCAGTTTGGCCACTATCTAGAGATTCAGCTGGAGGTACACATTTGAGGGTCAGCCTATAGAGATAAAATCAGTTTGGGATAACAGAACAGAAGAGAGAGCCCAAGATAGAGCCCTGTGGAGGCCTGATATTCAGAATCATCTTTAGAAAGAAAAATCTGAACATGAGGCTAAGAAGCCATGTTCACAGGGTAGGTCAAAAGTCAGAAATGAGTGGTCTCACAGGAGATACATAAAGAAAATGGTTTAAGCACATTAACTTACAAAACAATAAAAATAAAACAAGTAGGGAGTTCGGCGGTAGCACAGTGGGTTAAGCATACTTGGCGCAAAGCGCAAGGACTGGTGCAAGGATCCCGGTTCAAGTTCCCGATGGGGAGTCACTTCACTGGCGGTGAAACAGGTCTGCAGGTGTCTATCTTTCTCTCCTCCTCTCTGTCTTCCCCTCCTCTCTCCATTTCTCTCTGTCCTATCCAACAACGACGACATCAACAACAACAATAATAACTACAACAACAATAAAAACAAGGGCAACAAAAAGGAAAATAAATAAATATTAAAAAAAGAATCCTGAAAAATAAAAATAAAATAAAACAAGTAAAACCCAGAAGAAATAAATTAACTGTCTCTAAGATTATGAGAATTATGGTAGTTACCATTTTAAAAATATTTACTTATTTATTGGGTAGAGACAGAGAAATCAAGAGGGAAGGGAGAAATAAAGGGGGAAAGAAACAGACACTTGCAGCACTGCAACACATGTGCTCAACCAGGTATACTACAACCTGCCCCTGGTGGTTAGCATTGAGAGGGTGGGGGCACAGAACTTTGGTGGTGGTTATAGTGTAGAATTATACCCTGTAATATTACTAGGTCACTACTAAAATTTCTTTAAAAAGTGAAAATACTCAACAACTTGTTTGGCTTCGTATGTTAACTCTATTTTCAGTCACCAGGTTCCAGATGCCATCAGGATGCCAGCCAGGCTTCCCTGGACTGAAGACCCCACCAATATGTCCTGGAGCTCCGCTTCCCTAGAGACCCACCCTACTAGGGAAAGAGAGAGGCAGACTGGGAGTATGGACCGACCAGTCAACGCCCATGTTCAGCGGGGAAGCAATTACAGAAGCCAGACCTTCTACCTTCTGCAACCCACAATGACCCTGGGTCCATGCTCCCAGAGGGATAGATAATGGGAAAGCTATCAGGGGAGGGGGTGGGATATGGAGAATGGGTGGTGGGAATTGTGTGGAATTGTACCCCTCCTACCCTATGGTTTTGTTAATTAATACTTTCTTAAATTAAAAAAAAAAATTAAAAAAAAAAAAAGTAAAAATAGTGGTCCAGGAGGTGGCACAGTGGATAAAGCATTGGATTCTCGACCATGAGGTCCCGAGTTCGATCCCCGGCAGCACATGTACCAGAGTGATGGCTGGTTCTTTCCTATCTTTCTCATAAATAAATAAATTCTTTTAAAAAAAAAGTAAAAATAAAATAGAACAATTGAAGACATGGCTAGTAGTCAACAATTTCAAGTACTACTAAAAAATTAATATGATGGGACTGGGAAGTGTCTGATTGATATTTCTGATTGTAATGTGACTATTGCAATAACCTTAGCAAAAGTTCTTTTTTAAGTTTTATTTTTTTAAATTTTACTAGTGATTTAATGCTGATTTACAAAATTATAAGATAACAGAGGTATAATTCTACATTATCCCCACCACCAGAGTTCTGTGTCCTTGTTCTCTCTATTGGAAATTGCAGTAGTTCTCCCAAGGTTACAGATATGGGTTGACTACTACTTTTATAACTATTTTTATATCTATTTGTATTTGCCCATTCTTTTCTATAGTCCTGCCTTCTCTTCTTTTCTAAGTCACAACTACAACTATAACTACTTCCAAATATCTTTCCTTTTTTTCCTTTTCTCTCTCCTGGTCCTGATGGAATTGGAGTTCAGAACCCTCTGGTCATCTTCCTCTAACATTTTTCCTCCATAGGAGTATGGACCAAAATTCTTTATGTAATACAGAAAGTATGAGTTCTGGCTTCTGTAATTGCTTCTCTGCTGGACATGGACATTGGTAGTTGATCAATACTCCCATATTGTTTCTATCTTTCCTTAATAAGGTAGGCCTTTGGAGAGGTGAGACTCTGAGACATATTGGTAAGGTTATCTGCCCAAGGAAGTCAAGATGAAATCATAGTAGCATTGGCAGTTTGGTGGCTGAAAGGCAGTAAGATATAAAGCATGACAAAATGTTTTGTAAACAGGCACCAAAAAGTAGAAATAGAGCAGATAAAATGAAAGCTCTTAGGGTGGAAAGAAGCTAGGAAGTCTATTTTAGGTGTGTTCCAAGTGGCCCATGACTTCAGTAGTTTTTGCCTGAGCCTGAGAGCTAACTTGCAGTTGGACTAAAAATTTTGTCATGAAAGATGGTGTCAGACTTGAGAATAGGGCTAGAAAGCTGGATTAGGACAGAGAGTAGCTCCCAAATTTGAAGAAATTATATAAATAGTACAGTAGAAGAATGAAAGCAAAGAAAAGGACCAGTAGTGAGTTCAGATGATATTTATGAACCTTGGCTAGAAGGAGACAAGAAAAACAGGAACACCAGCAGAGGATAACTATCTCACCAAAGGAAATATTTCCATTGATTGCTTTTTGAAGATGGAAGCAAATGAAAACTCTGGTGGCAAAGCAACAACAACAAACAACAACTGAATAACTGGTTTTAAAATATTAAAACATTGCTCTCTATTTAATTATTATCATAATCATCATTAGTATAGCAATGACCAAAATAATATAAATATATTTAGAAAATACTTATTAAACATAAAAAGGACAAATCTACCATAATGTTTCTTTTAATGAGACAGGGGTTTAAAAACTTATCTCATTATTCATGGATGATCATTTCTGGCTTGAAAGCAACGGAACTCAGCATCAAGACTATTCTATTTTTGCTTTTATAGATTAAAGGCTGAAAAAAAAAAACCCTTGCTTATGCATATAGGTCAATGATAACAGTCTTCATATGCAACTTCAGCTCTCTGAGTTCTTTCTGAGTCACATAATAAAAATTCCAGTTATCTATAATCAAATTATTCTTAGTTATCTTTTGTACTCTATTATGCTTTTTTTCAATTCCACTAAGTATAAAAATTGGAAATAAATTTGTTAACTAGTCATTAGAGCCATTTGTTTTTTCAACATCTGAAAAATATTAAGGAGTTTTATGAAATGTGTAATGACTATTGTACCAATTTCTTCTTCATTTAACGCTTTTCATTATGGAGTTACAATTGGCCCAAACTTGTTAAAAAGTTGCGAAATTGGGAATTGTGTACTTTAGATTTTTCTGTTTGACTCTAAACAATAACGTAATGCTTTATTACAGTATTTAGGTCTTATCAAAGGAACTTAGGAGGGTGAAAATAGGTACATCAAGAAGCAGACACTAGTGGTCAGGGAGGTGGCACAGTGGTGAGGTTTTGGACTCTCAAGCATGAAGTCCCGAGTTTGATCCCCAGCAGCACATGTGCTAGAGTGATGTTTGGTTCTTTCTCTCTCCTATCTTTCTCATAAATAAATAAAATCTTTAAAAAAAAAAGGGGGGGGGGAGCCGGGAGGTAGCGCAGCGGGTTAAGCACATGTGGCACAAAGCACAAGGACAGGCGTAAGGATCCCGGTTCGAGCCCCCGGCTCCCCACCTGCAGGGGAGTCGTTTGACAGCGGTGAAGCAGGTCTGCAGGTGTCTGTCTTTCTCTCCCCTTCTCTGTCTTCCCCTCCTCTCTCCATTTCTCTCTGTCCTATCCAACAACGACAACATCAATAACAACAACAAGAAAACAACAAGGACAACAAAAGGGAATGAATAAATAAATATTTTTTTTAAAAAAAGAAGCAGACACTAAGCTGGCATTGTGGCATTACAGTACCATGTCTGACTCCAAGAAGCAGACTTGAAAATTGAAATTTTGAAATATGTTAACAATTCCACTTCATAATTGAAAAATATTAAATATATAGCTATGCATTTGACAGAGTTAGAATTGAATATCTTCATCTGAGATAATGTAACCAGCTTTAAATCTTATGTTGCACTTAATCTAAGTTATACTTAATGAACTTATTATCTTATGCTTGTATATAAATTCTACTTTTCTTAGTACAGTTGACTCTGTTTTATGAAAAGCTCTATAAAATAAGGGAGAAAGAAAGGAAGAAGGGAATTGGCCCTCAGTTACAAAAGGATCCTTATCAGACAACCTGGAAATAATATCCCACCCTCCATGCTCCTCCAGCCCCGCCCTTTACCAGAACTGAGCAGTGTTATAGCACTCTGTGTTAACTGCACAATGGAATCTAATAGAATCCACTACATTTTTCTGTTGGGATAGCCCAATACACATTATAACGGGTATAAATAAACTAGCAGAGAAGTGATTGATGCTGACAGCCGGTGGGAGGAGTTTACTTTAGGAAAAAAGAAAGTGAATTTATACTATTTAATGATTTTTTTGGGTAAATATTAGTGACAAATGTTTCGACACTAGTCTGAATTAATGAATAGAACATTAACTGTGATTCAAATTCTTTTTATTCTTAGCTGCATTGTTTACCTGAGGGAAGTCAGCCATAGGTTCATTGTTCCATTGATAAAAACTTTACTAAATACTTAAAGGTAATGTGTTACACAAACGTGAATCCCTATCATTTGTTTATGGCATCCTAGTTAAAGAAAGCTTTCTGATATAAATATTTCAAAATAGCTCCTAGTTTAGTACATCAGTACTTACATCATTGTACAATTTTTCACAATAAAGGATAAGAAGGGCGAAATATATGATTTCTTTTGGTGAAGTTATAAAAGGTTAATTGTGAGAGGAGAGGAGAGACTAGAAAACCAGTAGAGAATTTTCTGGGGAATCAGTCTAGAAAAACATTACAAAAAGTAGTTGAGGATCTGTGCGCATATTCCCTTGGAAAGAGTTTCTATTTCCCCTTAAAGGTTCAAGTGACAAAGGTCAAAAACTGCTGAGTTAGCCCAGTGCGATGCCATGTCACTGAAAAAAATTAGAATTCTGCAAACAAGGACAAATCTATATCTTCAATAGCTATTCTGAGATCAATGGTAAAAAAGAATCAGAGAAATAGTAATTGCAGAGAATGAGCACTTCTAGAGCACTAAAGTAAAATTACTGGGTCATGGGGCTGGGTGGTGGTGCATCTGGTTGAGCCCCCAGCTCCCCACCTACAGGGGAGTCACTTCATAAGTGGTGAAGCAGGTCTGCAGGTGTCTATCTTTCTCTCCCCTTCTCTGTCTTCCCCTCTTCTCTCCATTTCTCTTTGTCCTATCCAACAACAACAACAGCAATAACAACAACAATAATAACTACAACAATGAAACAACAAGGGCAACAAAAGGGAATAGAGAGATGTTGCTATGCACTCTCCCTCGCCGGGAGATTTGGTTTAGCCCTTGCTAGTTTCGTGCTTCCCCTTCTCCCTGCCCCCTACCCTATGTACTTCCTGAGTTCCTGCCGCAGCCGCCAGAGGAGAAGGATGCAGGACAGATCTGTGTGGTGATTAGTTTAGGAGTCCCTCTCTGCCGCAGGAGGAGAAAGACAGAGTGCACATGTTTGCCCGCTCGTGAATAAAGATTAAACTGCGGCGTTCTCAGCTCAGCCATGTGTCTCTGGTCGTCTCTGTTACCCGCCTGTGAAGCCAGCCCCAGTTAAAACAACAGATAGATAGATAGATAGATAGATAAATAAATAAAATCACTGGGTTATGTGGATGATGTACTAAAATTTGTAATTGAGATTTTATTGTGAGGGGGTCGGGCAGTGGCGCACCGAGTTAGGCACACATGGTATTTCTCTTTCCCTCTCTATCTCCCCCATCTCTCTTGATTTCTCTCTGTCCTAACCTAGAGAGACAGAGAGAGAGAGAGATTTTTTTATGAAGCCAATCATGATAGGTTTTGTGATTTTATAATATCCAGAGAGGCATGGATACAAGGGAACTGGATGGTGGAGTTCATTCAAGACTAAGGTCCTATAAGTGAATGCTGTGAAAGAAAAGGTTGAGGGGTTGAGAGATACCTTACCAAGTATGACTTGCCATGCAGAAGCACCAAGTGTGAGCCCCAGTACCAAATGGGAGTGCCATGAGGAGGAGTGCCAGTGCTGTGATCTCTCTCCTTCTCTCACTTCCTCTCTGGATGAAAAAAATCTCCTGAGAGCAGTGAAATTGCACATGGTCAAGAGTCCTGCTCCACAATAAATAGTCAACTAAGTTCAGCTCATTGTGATAGTTCAATTGTAGTGGTGGTCCTAGGAATCTATAACATTACAGAGGAATGGAGGATGAAAAAGAAAGATAAGGAAAAATTAAAATGGAAGCAAAAATATCCAAGTAGCAAACAATTGGTGAATCCAAGTAGGAAAAGTTGAAGAAGCTTGTGAATTTGAAAAGAATGCTTAAGCTTTCAATTTGCAAGGTGATGGATTTCTGGGAGTAAAAGGTAGCAGGTGTGACCTTGGCCATAGGTGACTGTGGAGGAATGGAGGAGAACATTAGAAATGAAAAGGTTATTCAGTGCCTTAATTTATAGACTAGGAGCAATACCCAGGTCATAGTTACTGAAATTGAACAATGAAGTATTCATATAGTGTTTTTCCACTATATTGATTAAATGACATAGTACTGATTAAATGACATAATACTGATTAATACCGATTAAATGACATAATAAGTTTGAAAAATCATTAAGGTAAATTTGTATGCTATCACTCCAGCCCTTCTTCTTTACATTCAAATTCAGTAACAACTATTTAAAGAAACAGTATGGTGACCTGAGAGGTGATGCAGTGGTAGAGCTCTAAAATTTTAAGCTTGAGGGCCCAAGTATGATTCCTGACACTGCACTTGCCTTAGTTCTGTTAATTCTCTCTCATAAACTAAATATTTTTTTTAAAGAAAGGGTGTGAAAAAACACACAACACATGTACACACATTTGTAGAGAACTCTGACAACACAAGGTTTTTGTTAACCTCTGGTTTACCATTTCACCAACAAATAGACTGCTCAGAGGACCAGTAGTCAAATTCAGTTGTCTAACAATTATAATTACACTGGAAATTTTTTTTTTTAAGATTTTATTTATTTATTTATTTATTTATGAGAAATGATAGGAGAGGGAGAAAGAACCAGACATCACTCTGGTACATGTGCTGCCGGGGACTGAACTTGGGACCTCAAGCTTGAAAGTCTAATGTCCTATTCAGTGTACCACCTCCCTGACTACTGGCAAAATGTTTTATCTGGAGCAGAGTAAGGAAGACAACTTTAAGATCCAGTGGTGTCAGGATTTTACCATGTGTAAGTGCTTCAGCCTAAGTCATCTGGCTCCATCTGATAATGAGATAACAGTGAATGGAAGGTTGTTAATTCTATGAGTTAACTAATCAACTGATTTTTCCCTTAAGTAGAGGCTTTTCAAGTTGTCTGTACTTTGGAATGACTGTTGAGCTGTTAAAAGTACTGATGCCAGGTCCTCCCTCTGCCCTTCTGACTTAATTGGGGTGTAGTCTGGGCTTGGGGATTTTTTTAAGGCACTTCAAGTGAGTATAATGAGTAACTATGACAGAGAACCTGTGTCTTAGAGCTTAAACTCCAACTTAAATTAGAGGGGAGTACTGATCTATATTGTGTTAAACAAATGGTACCTGTACACACACACACACACACACACACACACACACACACACACACACACACACACACACACCATATTTCCCTTTGACCTCAGTGGAGAAACCACCGAGTCCTTATTTTGGTCAGCAGGGATATAGATGCAAGGCAAAACTTTTTGATCTCATTGTTTATTATCAAGGAGCACAGCATAATGCATTATCGTGCCTAAGTATTTCTGCTGGGCTACAATTCTCAAAGTGCCCTGGACCAACGCCAGCTGCTCTCAGCATATGAAAAGTTATCAACCTCTTCACAGGCTTTGGTGAAGGCAGGACATATGGATTATGGGATCCAGATTATGGCAAGTGCTAGAGAGAGGTGTGTTTGCTTAGACCATGAATAGGAACCATCTTGCTTGGCTCAGCATTAGTCACAGTCTTTCTTTGGTTTACAATGGGAAACTCTTGATCCACATCGGAGTGAGTGATTGCTAAAGTGGAGAGTTCATGTGACTGTATATGTATAAACCTCTTGGGAGATTTGCTAGAATGAACATTTCTGGCTTTGCTCTCAGTTTTTCCCATTTTAATTCACTAACTCTGAGACAGGGTTAAGGAATCTGCATTACAATCAGTGCCATTAAGTGGTATATTTTATGTAGACAGTCCAGAATAATCTGATATTGGATACCCTATGCTAATTAATTGGCAGTTATATTCAATAAATTGAAAATATGAAGTTGCTTCTGAGAAGCAGCCAACATAGTTACTCTCAGAGGATGTATGTGTAAGGGTGTAAGAAAAAAGATCTTATAGTAGGAGATATTCAATAGAATGGGATGACAGCATATAGAGACAAATTGAACATGAGGGAAAATTAAATGACTCAAAGAATCAGCAAACTTTGTGAAGGAGGTAGCATTAAATTGGGCTTGGAAATATGGGTAGGAGTTTTATAGTTGGCAATGAGATGGAGTAAAGAAAAAGAATATAATTGTACCAGAGATGTCAGTCATTTACTGCCCACACAGAGTCTCTTTTAAAGGTATCTGGCCCACCCACAACACTGGCTGATTAAATAGTACATTATACAATTTCACCCTCTGGCCAGAATTGGTTGGACTATGTATGGTCACCTGATTAGGGTTTACTGACTTATAGGCTATCTGCCCTTGTTGTAGCCTGGTTCACAACTCTTGGGAAAATGAAGTTGGGAAATGGAGAGACTGAGTCACTTAAAAAGCAGGATTATGCCAAGGAAAACTACTCAGTGTTAATGAGAATCATATTGGGGTATAAAGAACCCAATTTGTGGGAGTTGGGCGGTGGTGTAGCAGGTTAAGTGCAGGTGGCATAAATCGAAAGGACCGGCATAAGGGCCCTGGTTCAAGCTCCCAGCTCCCCACCTGCAGGGGAGTTGCTTCACAAGTGGTCATCTTCACAGGTGTCATCTTTCTCTCCCCCTCTCTGTCTTCCCCTCCTCTCTCCATTTATCTCTGTCCTATCCAATAATGACGATGGCAACAACAACAACAATAACAAGGGCAACAAAAGGGAATAAATAAATAAATAAATAAACCCAATTTGTGTTTTGATGAACTTTAAAAAATATTTGGGGCCTGGGTGGTGGGTCACCTGGTTAAGTGCATGTGTTAGCATGCACAGGGATCCAGGTTCAAACCCCTGGTCCCCATCTGTAGGAGGAAAGCTTGATGAATGATAAAGCACTACTGCAGAAGTCTCTCTGTGTCTCTCTCCTCCATCCCATTTCCCTCTCAGTCCTATCAAGTTAAATAAATAAATAAATAAAGTTTAAAAATATTTTAAAAATATTTGGTATATGAATGCTATCCAACCTTTTAAATTTTCTTTATTGGGGGATTAATGTTTTACAGTCGACAGTAAATACAGTAGTTTGTACATGCATAAAATTTCCCAGTTTTTCATATAACAATACAATCCCCACTAGGTCTTCCTCTGCCATCATGTTCCAGCATCTGAACTCCCCCCAAACCCAGCCCAGAGTCTTTTACTTTGGTGCAATACAACAACTCCAGTTCAAGTTCTGCTTAGTGTTTTCCCTTCTGATCTTGTTTTTCAACTTCTGCATCCCATATTCATCCTTGTTTCTGACCTATCTCACTTAACATGATTCCTTCAGAAAGTTATACAACTTTTGCCAATCTAAGTTTAATAAGTAGAACAAAGTGGAGCAAAAATACGCTTATCTTCTCTTCCTGGTCAACTAGGAATATCTAAGGATACCACCTGGGACTGCAACAAGACAGGACTAGAACAACTCTGGGAACCCACCAAATCACCAGAGCATCCAGAAACCACAATTATGCCCTGACCTCCAGCTCTACTCAGTTGAGACACTTATCTAAATAACAGTGAATATCAAAGATCACCTGAAACTGCAACAAGATGAGATTGGGACTACTTTGGGAACCCACCAAGTTACTGGTGAGTGAAAACACTTGTGGCTCATGGAAAGAGAGGAGCCTAAGGACAGATTCCTGGGGCTAAAGCCCATTTCTACTCCTGAGTGGCTGGTAATAGTCTGACAGTCTGCCAGTTGAGGCGCCACCTCCAGTCTGTTTTACCAACAAAAAGACTGCTGAAAAGAGGAGAGAACTCTTCTAAGACTCACCAGATGTAACTGTGAGTCTCCAGTGCTACTGCCCTCAGAGGCTGAAGCAGGGGGAGGCTCTGTGCTGACATTGGGGTGGGGGGTTGGGCAGAGAACTGACCATGAAACTCAGGAGAAGATCTACACTTTGGTGGTCTAGTGGTGGGGCTGTATAGTGGGAGTCTTTCCACATTGTTTTCCTGATGAGAACATGGTGAAAAATTGCCTCAGAACATACAGACTACAAATAGGACTTGTTTAGAAACTCACAGGGCCCAGCAGTGCTGCCCAGCTTGACTATGACTGCCAGCAGAGAAGCTGAATTGAACCCAGAGCTTTGGATCCTTTGGGTGTGGGAATCTCTCTGCAAAACCACTATGCTATCTCTTTCCCCACCCTACTTTATCTCTTGCTCAGGAGTGAGTGATTAAAAAAACAAAACAAAACAAAACAAAACAAAACAAAACAAAAAAACCAACCTACTTATAGGTAAAATGCCCTCAGGCTACCATAGCCTACAGGGGAAAAAAAAGAACAAAAGAGGCTTTAATAGCCACTGTGCTTCAACTCAGGGATTGAGAGAACATTGAAACAACTGTTAATTGCCACAACTGTGAACTCTGTAAGTACCTTACTTAGACACAAGTAAATCCAAGCAAGAATGATCAGTGGACTGAAAAGTACTGAGCGAAGGACCACATAACACACTATAATAATGGTTTAACCAAAGAGAAACATTGGAGAAATGAACCAGGACAAAAGTCCAGCTGAAAGCTCCCCAAAGGTAGAAGCACAGAAGAATGAGATCAACATCCAAACACTAATTGAGGAATTAGTCACAGGAATGAGGAATAAGTTTGAAAGAATTGTCATCAGAAAGGCAGAAACAACAAATGAGACTCTGAAAGAAAGCACTATCTCGAGGTAAGTAGAGAGCTGAAAGCTGAAATAGCTGAGCTAAGAGCATAACTAGCTGAATAAGCTAATATAGTATCAGAACAGGGTAACAAAATAGTTTAGCTACAGAAAACAATAGAGGGGAGAGAGACTAGAATAAATGAGGCAGAAAACAGATTTAGCAAGATTTAGGATGAATTAGAGTAAACTAAGAAAGAAGTAAGAGATCTCAAAAAAAGATTAAGAGATACCAAAAACAACAACAGAGACATGTGGGATGACTTCAAAAGAAATAAAATACTCATTATTGGCTTACCAGAGGAAGAAAGAGAGGGAGGGGAAGAAAACATTCTTCAGGACATAATAGCTGACGCCTTCTCTAGTCTAGACAACATCAAAGAAAAAAGGTTCAAGAAGCCCAAAGAGTCCCAAACAGAATTAACCCAGACTTAAAGACACCAAGACACATCCTACTTAGAATGGAAAGGAATAAGGATAAAGATAGGATCCTGAAAGCTGCAAGAGAAAAAGCAAGAGTCACTTACAGGGGAAAACCCATAAGATTAGCAGCAGACTTCTCCACACAAACACTACAGGTCAAAAGAGAATGACAAGATATCTATTGAGTGCTCAGTGAGAAGGCTTTCAAATAAGACTACTGTATCCCACAAGACTGTCATTCAGACTAGATGGAGGCATAAAAGCCTTCTCAGACAGGCAACAGTTGAAGGAACCAACTATCACCAATGCTGCCCTCAAAGAAATTCTTAAAGGTCTCCTATAATTAGATCACCATAAAAATGCCATATATCAGAAAACTCTAAAAATCTACAAGAAAAGCATTAAAATATCTTCAATCTATAATATTAATGAATGTCAATGGTCTGAATTCACCTATTAAAAGGCACAGAGTAAAGACCTAGAATTGTCAAAACAATCTTGAGAAAAAAGAACAGAACCGGAGGCATCACACTCCCAGATTTCAAACTGTATTATAGGGCCATTGTCATCAAAACTGCTTGGTACTGGAACATGAATAGACACACTGACCAGTGGAACAGAATTGAGAGCCCAGAAATGAGGCCCCACACCTATGGACATCTAATCTTTGACAAAGAAATAAAAAAAAAAAAAATTAGACTTTCAAACATGGGGTCATGAGTTTATTCTCAGGTATAACAGGTGCCAGAGTGATGCTCTGGTTCTCAATCTCTCTCTTTTTCTAATAAATAAATAAATATTTTATTGGTAATTCAATATTGATTTACAAAATTATATATTAATAGGGATGTAATTCCACACCATTCCCACCAGCAGGGCTCTGTACCCTACCCCCTCCTTTGGAAACTGCAGTAGCTTTTTGGAAACTGCAGATATGGGTTGACTTTACAAAAAAAAAAAGATGATTATTATTTCATTTTAATATTTTACTGATTTTTATGAGATGAAAACACCACTCTGCCACTTTTGGTATATTACCTGTTTTTCTTGTTTTTATATGGTATCATTATGTTTTAGCTTTATTTTCTTAATAATAGCATTTTTTAAATTTGTTATATATACCCAATTTGGTGGTGGAGAAATGATGCACACAAACATATGTCCTTCAAAAAAAAAAAAAAAGACACAGAGTAAGAAGATGGATCAGAAAACACAACCCAACTATATGTTTTCTGCAGGAATCCCACCTAACTCAACAAGACAAACATAGACTCAAAGTGAAGGGATGGAAAATTACCATACATGCCAATGAATAACACACACACACACACACACACACACACACACACACACACACACACAGAGGCAGGAACAGCTATGCTCACATCTGACACAATAGACCTTAAAATAATTAAAATTTAAAAAGAGAGGGGTGGACATTTCTTAGTGTTCAGAGGATCAATCAATCAATATGACTTAATGATTATCAACATCTATGCACCCAAGGAGAGGCCATCTAAATACATCAAACATCTACTGAAAGATCTACAGCAATATATTAACAGCAACACAGTAATAGTAAGGGACTTCAACACCCCAGTCTCACAGCTTGACAGATCATCCAAGCAGAAAATCAATAAAGAAATGAGGAGCTAAATGAGGAGATTAGTAAACTAGAACTATTGAACATTTTCAGAATAAAAATGGTGATTTCACTGTTTTCAGTCCATCTTGGATGGAGCTTGAAGAAATCATGTTAAGTGAAATAAGTCAGAAACAGAAGGATGAATATGGGATGATCTCACTCACAGGCAGAAGTTGAAAAACAAGATCAGAAGAGGAAACACTAAGCAGAACTTGGACTGGAGTTGGTGTACTGCACCAAAGTAAAAGACTCTGGGGTGGGGTGGGGAAGTTCATGTCCTGGAACAGGAAGGCAGAGGACCTAGTGGGGGTTGTATTGTTACGTGGAAAAATGAGAAATGTTATGCATATACAAACTATTGTATTTACTGTTGACTGTAAAACATTAATCTCCCAATAAAGAAATTTTTAAAAATTTAAAAATAGGCTTATAATAGCAGGACAATTGGGAAGCTACTATGATATTATATTGAAGAATTAATAACAGCTTGCTCTTACTTAGCATTAATTGGATAACATGCATGGTACTTGCCATGTGCTATTTTAGCTCAGCAACAAGTCTATTAGGGTAGATACCACTATTACCTGCATTTTAACTGGAAAATAGGGCTCAGAACAGTTAAGCAATTTTTCCAAGTCTATCACTTCTAAGTAGCAAAGGTAGAACAAGAATCTGAACCCAATATGCATTATTCCAGAACTTCTGCAATGAGCCACTATCTAGTGCCCCATACTGCAAAGTAAAGATCTTATGGGCATAGAAAGATGGCAGTACTGGCACCTACACACATGATAGCACTGGCATCTACACACATCTTAAAAAGTTATTTAATATAGTATTCTCTCTCCCTCCTTCCCCCCCCCCCCCCCCTCTCTCTCTCTCTCTCTCTTTGCCTCCAGGGTTATCACTGGGGCTCAGTGCCAGCACTACATATCCACTGCTCCTGGAGGCTATTTTCCCCATTTTGTTGCCCTTGTTGTTGCCTTTGTTGTGGTTGTGACTGTTGTTATAGCCGTTGTTGCTGTTGGATAGGACAGAGAGAAATCGAGAGAGGAGGGGAAGACAGAGAGGAGAGAAAGATAGACACCTACAGACAGGCTTCACCACTTGTGAAGTGACCCCCCTGCAGGTAGGGAACTGGGGGCTCGAACCAGTATCCTTACACTTGTCCTTGTGCTGGTCCTTGTGCTTTGTTTGCAGCATGTGCGCTTAACCCGCTACGCTCCTGCCTAGCCCCCAATATAGTATTTTTCTCTATGGATAATGCTTTGAGACAAAAAGGTGGAAAGTTCTTTTACCAAGATCTCATCAGCAAAATCATAATTTGAAAATTAATGGTTCATGCAAGGGAGCAAAAAGAATAAGTCTTGTTAGGGAACCTCCCCCATTCTCTACAATACCCATATTTTTTCCAGTCCTGGAGCCTCTGGGGCATGGCTCATTTTCCTGCATGCTTCTCCCAATTCATACCATTTGGTATTACATCTGTTGAGCTCAACCAAATCAATGAAACCAGTGCTACCTTGACACGTTTCACCTTGGATTGTGTCCAGAGATGCCAGGCGTGGAATATCGACACTTCAGCTCCAGTACTCTGGTGAGACAGTTCCTAGTTCATAGAACTCCTCAATTCCATATTGGGTGGTGCACTTCCTAACAAAGCCACAAAACCTAGATATAGACCAGGGCTCATGAGACAAAACACATGTACACATGTATCCATAAGGGAAAATATGTATCTTTATGTAAAAGCGCACAATAGTTTTAGTGACTCAATAAGCAGCAAGCTAGTAAAGATGCTTTTGCTTATTAGGTACCATCCAGTACTTAATCAAATAGTTTCTACTTTGGCTTAGATACCCTCCTCACCTACTTCCTGTTTCACTTCCCTTAATCACTCCAAGGCTAACCTTGTCAGACAAGGTAAGGACAACAAAGGCTGGATAGGGTCAAGAAACTGGCATAATTTAAGGATGGTTCTTTTGGCCACTACCGGGCCACCCTGTCATCCATGGCCCTAGTTGGGGAATCCTAGGATTCCCACGTATACATGATGGCCCTAGACCTATAGCAGATCCCTCTCCCCACTGTCATTGGTTATTTCAATCAGGAACAGCATAGAGGACCTTCTTTTGGGCCTCTTCAGGACCTTGCCCTCAATGTAGGTTGACATTGGTGGGGACTGTACCATTCTCTGAAGGGAAGTTGGTTTGGCATACTCTTCCACACAATGAAGACAGGTTTTACAATGAGTGTAGCCTAGAATATTCCTAGCTATGACTATGTAATGCAAGCTCAGATCTGCAGGGATGCAGAGGTTGCACAGAGAGAGAGAGAGATTAAGAAAGACACAGAGAAAGACCAGAGCATTGCTCAGCTTTGGTTTACCGCACTGCTAGGGATTGCACCTTAGGCATGAAAGTTTTTTTCATAACCATTATGCTGTCTCCCCAGCCCCTGCCTTGAGTAGGTCAAAGAAATAATTCTTAGTATCTCACTTTGAGAAATTATAAGGTCATATTTGGGGAGTTGGGTGGTAGCGCAGTGGGTTAAGCGCAGATGGCGCGAAGCGCAAGGACCGGAATAAGGATCCCGGTTAGAGCCCCCGGCTCCCTACCTGCTGTGGAGTCGCCTCGTAAGCGGTGAAGCAGGTCTGCAGGTGTCTGTCTTTCTCTCCCCCTCTGTCTTCCCCTCCTATCTCCATTTCTCTCTGTCCTATCCAACAATGATGATAACAACAGCAATAATAACTACAACAATAAAAAACAAGGGCAACAAAAGAGAAAATAAATAATTAAAAAAAAAAAAAAGGTCATATTTGTTGGGACCTGCTTGGTCTCGATCTAGGCCCAGCAGACACTCCCTAAGCCTGGCTCGAGTTTCACTGAGGGTCACTAACTCCCTCAGAGTGACACAGCACTCCCTGTGAGCCATGCCTGAATTCACCTCTGCCCTCCAACTGATGATGTGTAAAGAGCATAGGCCCCACAACAGTGACGCCACCTCACACCACCTCTAATATCATCTCACCCTATCTTTCCATCCCTGCCTCCCCCCCTCCCCATAAAGAATGGCCTTTTCCTCAATAAAGCGAGTCACTGCCTTAACAGAACTCCCGACTTGGTGTCTTTTCTTTTCTCAAGTCATCGACACTCTCCCTCCCGCTCAGACCCAAAAGGGAGGTCCGGCTGGTCCAGATCTCCTTCCTCACAACTACCTGTTGGGGAGAACCTGACAGACTGGTGCCCCGTGTGAGGCTGCTCAACAGAAGAATGCTGACGGGCTAATCGGTCTGCTGGTGAGTGTACCCCCATAAATTATGGGGCAGTCCTCTTCTCTTTCTTCCCCCTCTCACTTTGGCAATGCGTGAAAGAATTGAATTTGTCATGACAACTGATGGGCTGTGGCTGGGGCTACCAGTGAGTCTGGAAGGTCTGACTTACTATTGTATTTTCAAGTAATGGTGGCTGGTCTGGTCATTACCCCTGCCTTGACTGAATGATGGCCTCCGTGTGATTGTGTGCAAGCATGTCGTGAGCCTCAGGGCCTTCGCGGCCACAGGGTGTGAGTGGGCTCTCTACCTGTGTGTTCGTGGAGTTGTTTCTGCTCAGTGGAGATTCTTGGCCATGCCAAGACCGAGGTCGGGGTTTATACGGCCACTCCTAAGCTAAGACTCCTTAAGGTCCCGCGAGGGGCCCAGTCAGGTGAGCACAGTTGATTGTCTGTCACCCCTCAGGTGCCAGTTCTTCTTCACCCCTTTTATTTCTAGTCCTATCATGGGTTCAACCTCATCCAAGGGGCAGCCAGATCCCTCCCTTGAATCCTTGCATATTTTACTTAAGAGTTGAGGATTGACTCTTTCTGATAATTAAGCCCTTCAAGCCTGGGGGTGCCTACTCAAGTTCGCCCCTTGGCTTCCTGCCGCCAACCTCTTCGACTAGGACACCTGGGACTGAGTGAACAATTGATCACTCGGGCCCAGGTTGACCAAGGAGAGATTCCCCCTCTAAAAAGGGGAATCGCTGCTCTACAAAGCTGCTTTCTACCCAGGCCTCCCAAGGAAACCAAAGAAAGACGGCCACAAAAGGAGACAGAGATTAAGATTGACCCAAAGATAGATGCACCCGATAAATTGCCCCCACCTTCCTCAGAGCCCCTGTACCCCTCTTTAGACCCCTTTGGTTGTGCTCCCTGGCCCGACATTAAGCCCTGTTACTCCAAGTCCCCGACTCCTGAGTTGCTCACTAATCCTTTCCGCACTCCTGGTCCCTTGCCTTCAGTGCCCCCTTCCTATACGGGAGGGGCCTTCGGCTTAGGAGAAACTCCCCACCTTTACCCTGTCAATCTTAATCCTGGGGGTAACAGACCAGCCACCTGGTATCCCTGGGACCCCAGAGAATTAAAAGATCTAAAAAAGGCTGTGGCCAAAGATGGACCCAGTTCACCCTGGGCAGATACTATTCTTGAGGGCCTAGCCCACCAGGCCTGCATCACCCAGGATTGGAAAGAATTGGCTAAAGCCGTCCTGCCTGGGCCCACATTTCTTAAATTTCTGGCCTATTTTAACGAAGAGTGCTGAGCCCAGGGAGAAAGAAACCAAAACGCCCAACTCCCCATCCCTATCACCGTTGGCATGCTCTCTGGCACCTCTGACCAATTTGCCACGGGTGCCCAACAGGTGGCTTCCCCCACCCCCATCAAGATCAAATTAGAGCCATTGGTCTCGCAGCCTGGCGAAAGCTCGATGAGGGACCCACTGAATCCCCCATAGCAGGCATTAATCAAAAGGCCAGTGAGGACCTCCCCTCCTTTATCAATAGGGTCCAGAAGAGCTTGCAAAGAAAATTTCCGGCAGGTGAACTTAGGGACCGCTTTGTCAGATCATTGGTTTGGGACGGCATGAATGCTGACCATAAACTTGCCTGTGCCGGGCTATGCCAGCAGAGTCTTGATCGTTGGATTATTGCTGCCAGAGATGTTGGCTCTTCCTCCCACCAGACTAGGGCCTTGGCGGCTGCCCCCTTAGAAAAACCCATAAAGAAGATAAAGCTGTCCTAGTTAATACCCTCCGACAAACTTCAACTAGCAAAGGGCGCACTTGCTTTGGTTGCAGCAGAGAGGGCCACTTTAAGCGAGAGTGCTCTAACCAGGCAAGAAACCCCCCTAACCAATCCACCAGGGGGCCTTGCACACCCTGCCCCAAGTGCAAAAAGGGCTTTTATTGGGCCCGAGATTGCAAATCTAAATTAAGTCTCAACGGCCAACCTTTAAACTCCCTCAGGGGCCATCCCCAGCTCCATTAAACAAGGGGAGGGGTCATGTCAGGGCCCACTGGACTGTCCCCCTGGTTCCCGGACTTAGATCTAAAATAACCCTTACCATAGGAGAAAAGACCTTCAGGTTCCTCATTGACACTGGAGCCAACCGGACAGTTATCCGAAAGGAGGAGGTCCCCCCTTCCTGGCAGTTGTCCCCAGGACTCCCTCTATTGGGAGTGGGAGGGCAGTCCACATCATGGGAAACCTCCACCTGGCTCCCTTGGGCTGATCACAAAGGCAATCATGGAGAGGTGTGCCCCTTGGTGGTCTCTGGCCTTACGGCCAATCTCCTGGGCCAGGACATCCTCAGAGAAGCCGAGGCACTCATTACAACAGACCACAAGAGATTCTATTATGACCTCTTAGATGACAAGAAGTATCAAAAGTCCTTTGAACAGGGAAAGAAGATTTTCCCTAACTACAGGGGAGATCCCCATTTTGAGCCATTTCACCCCCAATCCTAAGGACTACTGCTCATCCCCCAGTACCAAAAATTCAGTGGAAGCCGGGAGACCCCATATGGGTTGAGCAGTGGCCTTTTCCAACCCAAAAATTACAACAATTATGTCAACTGGTCCAACAACAGCTAGAACTGGGTCATGTGAGGACTTCTACCAGCCCTTGGAATTCCCCCATCTTTGTGATTAAAAAAGCAAATGGCTCATGGAGGCTCTTACATAATCTAAGAAAGATTAATGAAAGAATGGTCCTCCGGTCCTCTTTGGGACCCCTCAAAGAGGGCTACCCTGGATGCCAGCAATTCCCAGTTCATATCATTTGACCATAATTGATATTAAAGATAGTTTTTTCTCCATCCCCCTACATCCCAACGACTGCAGTAAATTTGCCTTCTCTATTCCCTCCACCAACTTTGGGGGACCTGACTCTTGTTTTGAGTGGACTGTCCTGCCCCAGGGTGCTGGGAAATTGTGCCGATGCAGTCACATCTGCCATGTTGTCCCCTTAGGCTACTGCTAGTTCCTGCGAGAGTTGGAACATTCTCAGAGTGCCTGTTAAGCCATGTTGTGCCCTCAGGGCATTGTCTATATCCCCACGATATTTGGAGTGCTTTGGTTACTCCTCCCCCTCCCATTCTCACGAGAGTTATTATCCTATCCTGGAGTGCTATGGTTACTCCTCCCCCTTCCCATTCTCGCGAAAGCTACTCCTATAAAAGCCCTTCTTCTTCCGCACCTCGGGCTCTTGCCAGCGCTCCACTCCGGTGTTCAGACGCAGGAAAGGTTACTACGTGAGGCGGCCATTTTCGCTACCTCCACGTGGCCCAACCTGCTTCTCTAGCACCCAACTCTGAGGTGCCAGTGCAAATAAAGATTTGTGTTTCCTCTTCGCTCTGGATCCCCTCTCTCTCTTCTCCACGGCCCACACACAACAATACCAGGGCATGGCTAACAGTCCACCAATCTGCCAATATTATATGCGCTCCATTTTTTCTGCCCTCCAAAAAGACTCTGACGTCCTGTTCTACATTTACATAGACGACATCATCCTGGGAGCCCCTAACCCTGCCGCCATCCATAAGCTCACTGCTCAGTGTCTGTCTCTCTATCCTTAAACAAAACCATTTCCAGATAGCCCCTGAAAAGATCCAAAAGATACCCCCTTTTAAGATTCTTGGATCTATACTATGCTTAGATTCAGTCTCCCCAGTCAAACCTCAGCTCCAGATCCAGGGCTCTTATACCCTCCCTCAGCTGCAAAAGCTGTTGGGGGAAATTAATTGGTTGAGATCTTGGATCCCCATCACTACCGAAGAGCTTCTCCCCCTCTTTGACCTCCTAAGAGATGGTGATCTCTCCTCCAATATACCCCTGGGGCTTAATCACCTAGAGCTGCTTGCCAGGGTCCAGGCTGCCATTGATTCAGCAGTTCTTAAATGCTACGACCCCAGTCTGCCCCTCATCCTTTATATTTTCCCTGGAAAAACATTGTCCACTGCCCTGCTCTGTCAAAATGGTGAACCTGTTCATTGGGTTCATCTTTATGTGGGAGGGGCCCCCCGAGTCTATTCCATGACCGACCAACTAACTGATTGTATTGTTAAGGGTAGGGACCTTTCTGTCCAACTCTTTGGGGTCAAACCTTCATCTCTTATCACCCCCTTCAAAAATACTGATTTCCTCTGGTTACAGAGGAACAATGGCTGGATTGCCCTGGCTCTAGAAGGCTTTCTTGGAAATATAGACTGTCACTATGGGCCTTACAAATGGATGAGCTCCTTTTCTAGACTTGAGTGGAGGCTTCCCTGTCTCTTCCTCTCCCAGCCAGACCCTGATTATCTCACCATCTTTACTGATGGAGGGCGCTTGGGATCCTCCATAGTTATTTTTCTTCCCCCTAGACGAGACAATCCACCCACACCCATAAAGACAGATGTTCACACTGTCGAGGGGTCAGCTCAGTTCAAAGAACTGTATGCAGTTGTCATGGCACTCGATGCCGTGCCTGAGCCATTTAACCTATTATCTAATAGTCTTTATGTTGTCAATCTACTACCCAATCTGGTTGAGGCCCATATCAGGCTTGACTCAAATCCCATTACTCCCTTGATGATCCAGACCCAAAACTTGCTTAAGCAAAGAAAAAACCCTCTGTTCATCCAAGGCCTTCTGGGACTCCTATCCTGAGGAAACTACATTGCTGACCAATTGGCCTCTACATTACAATTTCACAACGTCTCTGAGGCCACACAGTTTCATTCCTTAACACATCTCAACTGAAGATGCCTCTGCCATAGGTTCCCGCATATCCCCACAAGAGACCTCAAAAAAATAGTGTGCACTTGCATGCTGGGAAATTGTGCAGATGCAGTCACATCTGCCATCTTGTCCCCTCGGGCTATTGCTAGTTCCCGCGAGAGTTGGGACATTCTCGGAGTGCCCGTTCCGCCATGTTGTGCCCTCAGGGCATTGTCTATTCCCCACAATGGTTGTGGTGCTCTGGTTGCTCCTCCCCCTTCCCGTTCTCACGAGAGTTGTTATCCTACCCTGGAGTGCTGTGGCTACTCCTCTCCCTTCCCATTCTCGTGAGAGCTGCTCCCATACAAGCCCTTCTCCTTCCGCACCTCTCTCTCTTGCCGGCACTTCACTTCGGTGTTTAGACTCAGAAAGGTTACTGCGTGAGGTGGCCATTTTCGCTACCTCCACGTGGACCAACCTGCTTCTCTCACACCCAACTCTGAGGTGCCAGCACAAATAAAGATTTGTGTTTCCTCTTCGCTCCGGATCTCCGCGGCACAGCCTGACACCTGCAAGTCCTGTCAGCCTTTTCTACAGGTGCCCCCTCTTCAGACCATGGGAAGTAACCCCCGGGGGCTCTGTCCTAATCATTTGTGGCAAACTGACGTTACCCACTATCCTCTTTTTGGAAAACTCAAATATATCTTTTTGACAATTGATACCTTCTCCCACACATGCTGGGCATCTGCCCATTCTGGAGAAAAATCTAAACATGCTATCAGTCACATGCTTCGGTGCTTTGCCATCCTCGGACTTCCAGACCAGCTTAAAACTGATCATGGCCCGTGCTTTGTCAGCAAATCCTTTTCACAGTTTCTCCACACATGGGGAATTTCCAACACTACGGGCATCCTGTACAACACCAGAGGACAGGCAATTGTTGAAAGGCAAAACCAGGCCCTCAAATCTCAATTACAAAAACAAAAGGGGGAGTCCCTACCCCCACATGACCAACTAAAAAAGGCATTATTCACCTTAAATATATTAAATTTTTCAAAATAAAGCCCTCAGCTATCCTCCTTCCAGAAACATTGGACCTCCTCCATCTCATATAGCTCAATCTGGGTCCAGTGGAAAGATTTGCTCACTGGAACCTGGAGAGGGCCAGACCCACTTCTCACAGCAGGTAGAGGATTCAGATATGTGTTCCCCCAAAATGAAAAAAGACCAATATGGATACTGGCCAGAAATATAAAATATTTGCCCCAACAGGGGGATGATGACAATGATCTTTCCAGGGTAGCTCTTGGCCCTCAGACCCTCCCCTCTGCTTCCTCCACAGAATTCTTAGAAGGAGAAAATGAAGGCCCTCCTGTTGATCGTGATGATGACACTCCCCAAGATGTGTGATGGAGGATTTGGTGACCCAGGACAAGCCTGGAACGCTCTTGAAAAGATCATGGGTAAGCCTTGTGATTGTGGGGAAGGCAAATATAAGGCTCTCCCTACCATGGGTATTCCAGCCCGGACCATGGATTGCCCTTCTGAGGTCACCTACCTTTATAGTGAACCACAAAAAATGCCCAAATGGTTATGTGTCATAAAGCCCAAGGCCATTCCCACTGTCAGTGGCCATCTGGGACCATGCCCTTGCTCCTCTTACTATCAAACCATGCATTCCACATGCTATGATCAGACCTAACAATGCACGCAGGTATCTGATAATAAGACCTTTTGGACGTGCTCCCGGAACTTCCTTAATCCTACGGCCAGGTTAGAGGGAGGAAATATAGCCTCCCCTTGCTATGGTGCACCAGGAGATACCCTCTGTTGGGACCTCACAGCACCCATGGGGTTCTCCGATGGAGGAGGGGTCCAAGACAGAGTTAGAAAAATAGAAACTGAACAGATGATTGAGCGGCTCATCAGCTCCCAATATCCTGAGTTAAATCACCATCCTCTGGTCCTCCCTGAGGAACGGGGAGAATTGGCCCTTGATCCTCAGACCAAGGGGGTCCTTGAGACCACCTTTGCTCTCCTCAACCAAACCTCCCCTAACCTTGCTCAAGACTGTTGGCTCTGTATAAAAACTGGTCACCCACTACCCCTCACCCTCATTTCCACCTATTCAGGGTTCAGCTCATCAAACGATCAGAAGTCCAACCCAGCTAACCCAACCTACCTTCTCCCCCTGACCAACTGCACTCTATTTCCACCCGTGGAGGTCCAGGTACTCCCCCTTGGTAATCCGGGGATTTGCGTTCACACGTCTCCTCAACCCAACATTTCCTGCATAGATGTGGGAGAGATCCACCCCTCTTTATGTCACGACAATATTACCTTAAATCCAGGTGACAGAGGATGCCCTCCAGAAGGAATGGTTTTTACCTGCAGCAATAGACTTGCCCACAGTTTCTTACTGACCATCTGGATGGGCCGTTGTGCTCTGGCCTTTCTCTTGCCAGACGTTGACATCATCCCTGGGGGTGAGTCTCTTCCCATCCCCTCATTTGACTTCATTGGAGGGTGACATAAGAGAGCCATTGTCATGATACCCCTGTTAGTTGGTCTTGGTGTGACAGCCGGGGTGGCCACCAGGACCGCAGGTATTGGGCTGGCATCCCATTTTTATAAAAAGCTCTCACTCCAGCTGGTAAACGACATGCAACTTGTCTCCAGTACCATTCTAGACCCCCAGAGATAGCTTGACTCCCTCGCCAAAGTGGTCCTACAAAATCGTAGGGGATTAGACGTGCTTACAGCAGAGAAGGGAGGCCTTTGTTTGTTCTTACAGGAAAAGTGCTGTTTCTATGCCAACTGGTCTGGGATCGTCCAAGACAAGATAAAGAAGCTTCAAGAAGATCTAGAAGAAAGGAGGAGAGAGTTCCAAGACAGCCCCCTGTGGACTGGCCTCCATGGCCTGCTACCCTATTTCCTCCCCTTTCTAGGCCCCCTCCTTCTCTTTTCTTCTTGACCATGGGGCCTTGCTTGCTCAATAAAAGCACACAGTTTATCCAGCAAAGGCTTGAGGAAATATGGCTTCACCAAATTGAGGTCCGCTACCACAGACTCAGAACTCTGGAGCCTGAAGGCTATGAACCCTCCCCGGCACTCCAGTAGACCAATGACAGGTAAGATCTCAGAGAGACTGAGACAACCTAAGACAGGTCATGGAGCCAATACCCAAAAGCCAGCACGAGGCATGGTATCCAATGATGGGTAAGATCACTAGTGTGGTGACAACCTAAGACAGGAGCTATGCAACCTGGCATTACAAAAACAGAAGGGGGAGATGTTGGGACCTGCTTGGCCTCAATCTAGGCCCAGCAGACACTCCCTAAGCCTGGCTCGAGTTTCACTGAGGGTCACTAACTTCCTCAGAGTGACACAGCACTCCCTGTAAGCCATGCCTGAATTCACCTCTGCCCTCCAACTGATGATGTGTAAAGAGCATAGGCCCCACAACAGTGACGCCACCTCACACCACCTCTAATATCATCTCACCCTATCTTTCCATCCCTGCCTCCCCCCCCCCCCCATAAAGAATGGCCTTTTCCTCAATAAAGCGAGTCACTGCCTTAACAGAACTCCCGACTTGGTGTCTT
The DNA here is from genome assembly GCF_950295315.1 of Erinaceus europaeus. Taxonomy (NCBI): domain Eukaryota; kingdom Metazoa; phylum Chordata; class Mammalia; order Eulipotyphla; family Erinaceidae; genus Erinaceus; species Erinaceus europaeus. The sequence goes on from NC_080177.1 coordinate 34,012,543, forward strand.
TTCTTTTCTCAAGTCATCGACACTCTCCCTCCCGCTCAGCCCCAAAAGGGGAGTCCAGCTGGTCCAGATCTCCCTCCTCGCAACTACCTTTTGGGAAGAACCCGACACACATTACTCACTAAGTAATACTTCTGAAAAATGCTCCTAGATAACCAAATTCTGGAAGTGGCCCTATATCACCATTCAAGATATAAACTAATTTCTCTATTCTTCAACTCCTACTTTGTTGAAGTGAAAGTGATTTCTGGAAAAGATGATTTCTCTATTTCCTTACTCCAAATAGAGACTTCTCTGTTAGTCTTCTCTCTATTTTCTGAAAATATAAATCATAACATATCCAAAGAAAGAAATAGAAAATATAAATGCATCACAGTTCAGTGAAAATTTATGAGGGCCTTAAGTTCCATCACTAGAGCTATTTCCTTGGCCATCAATGCAAAATTATGAAGTGGACATTTGTAAACACCATCTAATCAATAAAGCTGGGAGTCAGGCAGTAGCTCAGCGGGTTAAGCGCAGGTGGTGCAAAGCACAAGGACCGGCATAAGGATCCCAGTTCAAGCTCTGGCCCCCCACCTCACAGGCGGTGAAGCAAGTCTTCAGGTGTCTATCTTTCTCCCCCCCTCTGTCTTCCCCTCCTCTCACCATTTCTCTCTGTCCTATCCAACAACAACACCATCAATAACAACAACAATAATAACTATATATATGTATATCTAACAATAAAACAACAAGGACAACAAAAGGGAATAAGTAAATAAAATATTTTTTAAAAAAAGAAAGCCATGAAGAAACCCTAGTGGGCCACCTTCCCTCCTTAGGGATAAGGGCATATTAACAACTATCTTGATGTTTGTCTTCATCATTTCTTTATACTTTTACCATTTTTTGCTTGTTTGTCATCACTGGAACTTCACTACTCTGGTTGACTTTTAGATATAGAGAGAAAGTCAGACAGACATACACACATGAAGATACACCACAGCTCTTGTTTCACTGTGGTAGAGCCATGTTCAATCTGGGTGGCAGGCATGGCAGAGTAAGCACACTATCAAGGGGAATTATTTTGTTAGACTACTTCCACACATTTTTATGTATCCTTAAAGATATAGTTTAGTTTTGCCTGCTTTAATGAAACCATATCATCTATCTTTGTTCTTTCATTTATGTCTATGAACTTCATTTTGTTGAGTTTAAATTTAACTTTATACATTCATTGCCATTTAGTGTTAGATGGTTATACCATGTATCTTACTCACTTTTAATTCATTCTTTTAAAAATAAACAGATAGAGTGTTTTCATTTTTTGGTGACTAGGAAGTACTACATAAAAAATGTTATATTAACTAGTACAAATTCACTAATAGTGTTCCAAGGTATGGATATCTTCATCTTTACTTTCTAATGCCAAAGAGGTTTACCAATCTACTCTCTTGCTTGAAATTCCCATTGCTCCATGTGAACAGGTATATTTTAGAGTTCTGGAAGAAAGGTCTATGTGCTTAGTGACTTTATAGGGTGATGTCTGCTTCCTTTGGGGCTGTGGATTTATGCATGCTAGAAGTAGCCAAGTTATCTAGGACTCAGATTCAATCTAACTCTGCAAAAAGACAGTAGTTGTCAAGCTTAACCTCACTGAGCAAGTGGCTGCATTTACATAATTACTGATTTCTTACAAAAAAAAGATAGGATTTTGAACACTAAGATAATTTTGTAAAGCATAAAAATGTTTGCTTCATTAAGTGACACTAGCTGAAAACAAGAACAAAAATTTGTTGACAACTTTATCACTCAATAAATGATAATCCTTTTAAAAATATTTATTCTCTTTTGTTGCCCTTTTGTTTTATTGTTGTAGTTATTATTGTTGTTATTGATGTCATTGTTGAATAGGACAGAGAGAAATGGAGAGAGGAGAGGCAGACACAGAGGGGGAGAGAAAGACACCTGCAGATCTGCTTCATCAGTTATGAAGCGACTCATCCTGCAGGTAGGAAGCCATGGGCTTATGCCAGTCCTTGCGCTTTGCGCCACCTGCATTTAACCCGCTGCACTACCGCTTGACTCCCAATCATAATCCTTTTTGCATGTTTCTTCCAGGCCCAACTCAATGTACTATTTCAGTTCTTAAGACTTTAGTCACAGCATAGATATATTTTTTATATTTTGTTCTGTTTCCTTTACAAGATATGAACATCTTTCCCAAACTTGCTACATAAGCTTCCTAATAATTGTTTTATTCACTATGTATTATTCTTATAGTGGCAGCTCTAGGAGGAAATAATTGGGACAGGTTTTCTTTGTTTTAGTCATCTCCAGGGAGGGCTTCACCACTCTAAGTTGACTTCTTCAGATAGAGACAAAGAGACAGAGGTTGAAAGAAGTCATAAGCTTCCTTCAATGCAGGGCTCAAACCTGGGCACACACATGACAAAGCAGCACACTAGGATGGGGTTTAATGCTTTGAAAACCCATTCTTTATTGCCCACAATCAACCCAAATAAATATTAGTTTAAGGAAAAAGAAGAAGACTCTTACACTTTCTATCTAGATGCAGCTTTCAGGACCAAAGAGGTAGCTTAACCATCCCTGGCACTCCACAGTGAATTGAATTTGGGACCTCAAAACCTGAGGCATGAAAGTCTTTTACATAACCACTATGTTGTCTCCCTAGCCCTAGAAAAGCTTTTAAGAAGCCAGAGATAAATGCTTTTCTGAATCTTGCTATATAATGCTGAAACACTTTACAAAAGTGATGTTCCAATTTATGCCTGCACCAAGGGTGTGTAAATGTTGCGAACTGAGAAATTTGTTGATCCTTTCAGAGGTCAGGGGGTAGTTGAAGAGCATCATAGTCATGAAAAATGCTCACACCACACACTGGGACATTCCCAGAGAATATTATGCTGCTTTCATCAGGTTATGCTGCTGTAGCTCACCTGCTAAATCTGGGCACTAGCTGATGCCAGAAACCCAGATGCCTCCAAAGTGGACACCAGTGCTGTCATCTCCACCAGAAAATTAATTCTGTGCAACATCGGCTTCTTCCTTGTTTCCCTCTTCTGTGTCAGTGTCTCTCAACTGGCTGTATTGTAGTTACATGTCTATGTTCCTGTATTTTTTATTTTTTAATATTTATTTGCCCTTTTTGTTGCCCTTATTATTTTTTATTGTTGTTGTAGTTATTATTGTTGTTGTTATTATTGCTGTTGTTATTGATGTCGTCCTTGTTAGATAGGACAGACAGAAATGGAAAGAGGAGGGGAAGACAGAGAGGGGGAGAGAAAGATAGACACCTGCAGACCTGCTTCACCACTTGTGATGTGACTCCCCTGTAGGTGGGGAACCAGGGGCTCAAACTGGGATCCTTACGCCAGTCGTTGAGCTTCGCGCCACGTGTGCTTAACCCTATGTTCCTGTTTTAAAGGAAAATATTGGGTTTGCTTTCCAAGGTAGTCATCATTTGACAACTTTCCCAAATATTTAGGAGGCTGTTTGTTCAAAGGACACGAGTGGTCACAAATATTATGAGTCTGCCTCATATTCCATACTGCCTGCCTTACATAATCAAATTGATTTTTCTAGTCAGTTCTTAAATAAGTCACTTTAATGAATCTGATTAATGAACAATTTTCTTTCATGCTTCTATGTACTTTATAATTGATTATATAAACTACTAGCCTATCTTTTTTGTCAATTACAAACACTAGACATGTTTCTATTTGGCGTGTTTGTGAGTATATTTATTAATATGACTCTTACAGATATGCAGTAATTTTATATAGCTTAGGGAGTAACCTTGGTGTCCAATGTGTTCATATTTCAACACTTAAATTTCACAATCATTCCCTTGCAGGTAAAAGTTTAGGTAGGGGCACCCTGTTTAGTCTTTGTACACTTTCATTGCCATGATATTGTTTATTCTAAGAAATAGCATGTTTGTTGATATGTGCCTAGAGAATTCCAACTTTCTAAAAAGAGAAGGAATAAAGTGAATCCCCAATCACAAATATTTGTTTCATGCCTCTCCTACTTTCTGAATCTAGTTGTTTTAGGGATCATAAGCATTATGCTTGCAAGTGGCAGAGATAGATGCTCATGTCTCAGATGGTATTTCTGAACAAAAGCCAAAGAAAACCTTAGAATTTTCTCCCTACATTTATCACAGATTTATAAAATAAGCAGGGGAAAGAATATTTGTTCTTTATGCCTAAAAGAGCATCCAAAAGAGCATTAGTTTATAAATTGACCTTAAACTGAACCCAAACCCTAATTCTGCATTTTAGGAATAATCATTTACATATGGGATGGTGTGGGACAGTCAAGTCATTTTATTAAGGCTATAAATACTTTCCAACAGAATTCAGAATTGGACATTTCTTTTTTTAAATATTTATTTATTCCCTTTTGTGGCCCTTGTTGTTTTATTGTTGCTGTTACTGATGTCATCATTGTTGGATAGGACAGTGAGAAGTGGAGAGAGGAGGGGAAGACAGAGAGGGGGAGAGAAAGATAGATTCCTGCAGACCTGCTTTACCACCTGTGAAGTGACTCTCCTGTAGGTGAGGAGCCGGGATTCTTCTTTTTTAAAAATTGTTGTTGTGCGCAGGCCGGGGAGAAGAGAGAGAGGAGGGGTCCGGAGCGAAGAGGAAACACAAATCTTTATTTGCGCTGGCACCTCAGAGTTGGGTGCTAGAGAAGCAGGTTGGGCCACGTGGAGGTAGCAAAAATGGCCGCTTCACGCAGTAACCTTTCCTGCGTCTGAACACTGGAGTGAAGCGCTGGCAAGAGAACGAGGTGCGGAAGAAGAAAGGCTTTTATAGGAGCAGCTTTCTCGAGAATGGGAAGGGGGAGGAGTAACCATAGCACTCCAGGATAGGATAATAACTCTCGTGAGAATGGGAGGGGGGAGGAGTAACCAAAGCACTCCAAATATCGCGGGGATATAGACAATGCTCTGAGGGCATAACATGGCTGAACGGGCACTCCGAGAATGTCCCAACTCTAGCAGTAGCCTGAGGGGACAACATGGCAGATGTGACTGCATCGGCACAATTTCCCAGCAAAAAATTTTTTAAAAATTTATTCCCTTTTGTTGCCCTTGTTGTTTTATTGTTGTAGTTATTATTGTTGTTGTCATTGATGCCGTCATTGTCTGATAGGAAAGAGAGAAATGGAGAGAGGAGGGGAAGACAGAGAGGTGGAGAGAAGGATAGACACCTGCAGACCTGTTTCACCGCCTGTGAAGCCACTTCCCTACAGGTGGGAAGCCGGGGGATCGAACCGGGATTCTTAGGCCAGTCCTTCTGCTTTGCACCAAGTGTGCTTAACCAGTTGAGCTACCGTCCAACTCCTATGGACATTTCTTAAGTTTAGTTTCTTATTGTTACTATCTCATATGCCCTTTATACAGAATTATACAACTGCCAAGTCACATTCTCAAGAACCAGGACTATACACAACATTCTTTGGGGCACCATGCCATATTCCTTTCTCCACCACTACAGGCACAAAAGGTGCAGGTTACCTCATAGATCATTGGGTACATGCCTAAATCCTTCTGGTTCAATCTTTACATGCTTTTTGACACACTCAGATTTGCCCTTTTTAATGCTGCCCAGGATTATGAATGTCTACAGGACTTTGATGGATGAGTGGCACTTTCTTTCCCTTGGTGAATTGTATTCCCATGTATAATAAAATAATTCCAACCAACACAATTACCTTTCACAGAGGGTGGTAGATCAGGGAACAACCAATCAGAAGTAGTGAGAGCACCAAATTATGTCCTCAAGGAGTCATCTTGCATATCCTTGGTTCTGTTTCCATGGTAGTAAGGGTTGCTTGGGATATTCAAAGGCAATTTAAATGCGTTTAGGCCACAGCTTAGAAGGGAATAATGTCAGGAAAATCAGAATTGAGTAAACATTAACAGATAGTAAAATAAGCAATATTAAACAAAAAAAGCTGTACTCCATCTTGCTTGCTTAAAGTAAAACAAAACAAAACAAACAAACAACAACAACAAAATAAAACAACAACCCTGACATCTGGAAATTATGTCTGCTTCTAACTTGGGTTTAGGATGACTCACTCTAAGACAGTGCCACAATTGCCATATGCTAGAAGAGAGATATTTGGAGCTGCCTTCTAAAATGTTTTAATTTTTAAACTCAAAGACATGAATTTGTATTATCTTTCTGTCCAGGGTCAACCTCAGGCACATACAGACCAGACACTGAAGTGTCAGTCACCTACCTGGAAACAACTCCTCACGGACACTCCAGTGTTGGAGATTAATTTTTATCTATCTATCTATCTATCTATCATCTATCTATCTATCTATTTCCTTTTGTTGCACTTGTTGTTATTATTGTCGTTGTTAGACAGGACTGAGAGAAATCAAGAGAGTAAAAAGACAGAGAGGGGGAGAGAAAGATAGACACCTGCAGGCCTGTGAAGTAGCTCCCACCCCTTGAAGTGGGATCCTTATGCCAGTCCTTGTGTTTCGTTCCTTTTCAGCCTTTGGGAGTCTCTTAGAGGACGTCAAAGACCCCTTAGAAAAGAAAGCTTAGTAAGGCACCTTGAACATTGGCTAACATCCAGGCAAAAATCTGGAAGGAGGGTCGAGATGAACATAAAAAGAGACAGGGTGTTAGCACACTCTGTGAGCACACACATTACCATGTACAAGGTCCTGGGTTCAAACCCCTGGGTTCCCACCTGTAGGATGGAAGCTTCACAAGTAATTAAACAATACTGCAGGTGCCTCTCTCTCTCCCCCCTTTTTATTTATCTTCTATCAAATAAAAAATTAAAAATAAGAAAAGGTCAACATGAAAAAATGAAGTGCAGTAGAGGGAAATAGCTGGTGGAGCACAGGGTTGCTTGTCTGAGAGTCCAGGCTCAATTCCCAGGGCTGCATATGCTAGAGTGGTGTCCTAACACCTCTTGCTGTCTGTCCTGCATGAAGCTCTTCTATAAAATAAACAAAATTGGAGCCCCACTTCCCCAGATCCCTGCCCCACTAGGGAAAGAGAGAGACAGGCTGGGAGTATGGATCGAACTGCCAACACCCATGTTCAGCGGGGAAGCAATTACAGAAGCCAGACCTTCCACCTTCTGCATCCCACAATGACCCTGGGTCCATGCTCCCAGAAGGATAAAGAATAGGAAAGCTTTCAGGGGAGGGGATGGGATATGGAGTTCTGGTGGTGGGAATTGTGTGGTGTTGTACCTCTCTTATCCTTTGGTTTTGTCAATGTTTCCTTTTTATAAACAAATAAATAAATTTAAAAAAATTGTAGGTGGGGGCTGCTTGAGTCCATATAAGATGAACAATTAAAAGTACTTAGCTCTCAGTAAGCTTTTGATGAACTGTTTGTCATCTAGAGTTGTCTAGTAACTGGGTAGTGTGAGTTTCTAGGGAAAGAAGAAAGGAGGAAAGGGGGACATAGTTGTATAGAAAAATTAGTATATGCCAAATATTGTTTCCTTTTTTTTTGCCTCCAGGGTTATCACTGGAACTCGGTGCCTGCACTACGAATCCACTGCTCCTGCCTGGAGGCCTTTTTTTTTTTTTTTTTTTCATTTTGTTGCCCTTGTTGTTATTGTTGGATAAGACAGAGAAATCGAGAGAGGTTAAGACAGAGCTAGACACCAGCAGACCTGCTTCACCACTTGCGAAGCACCACCCTGCAGGTGGGGAGCTGGGGTCTTGAACCCAGATTCTTACACGGGTCCTTACGCTTTGTGCAATGTGTGCTTAACCCGGTGCGCTACTGCCCGCCCCCCCCCCCCCACCAAATACTGCTTCAGGTGATTTATAAACTTCATTTCATTTAATTTCCCCAAACTCTGACTTACTCCTTCATCTCCCTCCAGTCGCAAGTGCTTACCAATCCATTGCTTTTGGTGGCCTTTCCCCCACCCAACCCATCTTTCTATTCGATAGGATAGAGAGAAATTAAGAGAGGAGGGGGAGATAAGGAGAGAGAAAGACAGACCCTTGCAGACCTGCTTCACCACTTGTGACACATCCCCACTGCAGGTGGGTAGCGGGAGCTGAGGGGGATAGGTGGCGGGGTGCTCTCCAAGCCGGATCCTTGCGGGTATCCTTGCGCATAGTGCGCTTAACCCAATGCTCCAATGCCTGCCGCTCCAATGCCTGCCCTCCGCCCCCCGATTTACTTCTTATTACCTGAATCTTGGAGATAAGGAAGGTAATACCTTTCTAAAGGTTATAAACAAGAATAGCTGGAATCTAATTTCAGATTGTCTATGCAAAACCCTATTCTTTCCAGGATCTGAACCTGCTTCAGGGAGAGATAGGTAGAAGTTAAGGCTGGAGAATTGAGTGTAGGATTCTTTAACTCAGAAATGATGGTTCACCTTGTCTTAAGGCTGTCAAGGTTATTTATGGCACATGTTTTAATTTATAACAGTACTTTTTTACTCCTTTCTTTTCTTTGTAAGAGATATGTAGTGTAATACCTCTTAATTATTGTATATTTTTCTCACCTTATAAGTCAAAATGTGGGCTAGGTTTCAGTCAATTTTATTCCTCTCCCTAAATTGGAGACCACGTGTGCTGGCTGACTCCCAACCAACCACAATTTAATCTTCTTAGATGGAAGCATAACATTTTCACAGCAGTAGAGACAAGGATTATAACTGAGCTCACAGCTTAAATTCTGTCTCAAGAAGACAGCAAAATTTATTCCATGAGCTAGAATTAGCATGCACATTATAAGAACTACAGTTGGTGATGTCACAAAGAAAGCATTTATTTGAGTCTATTTTTGAAGTTGCCAAAGTGGGAACACATTTATTCTGATGAGAAATTACTCTCATCCTCTATCTCTCTCTTCCTCACCTCTACCTTTATTTTTTTCTCTGACTTGCTATTTTTATAGCACATTAAAATTTATTTTTTTAAATTATAATTCTCAAAAGTAGAAAACCAAAGCTTTTTTTGGGAGGAGAAATATTTATAGAGTCACATTAGTAGGCAAGTAAAGTTGGGTATCCTGGTACCATGAATCACTGAAATGAAGAAAAATACTAAACAATTTTATTTCATCATACTTGACATTAACTCTGGAGAAACAAAACATGCATCACCCAGTAGAGGGCAGTGTTGACTTATTTGTGGAGGCCTCCACTAGAGGAAAATGTTAATAGGGCAATTTTTTTTCTTGATGTAAATTCAACAAACACGTAGAATGGACAGTTCTTAATACAGTAAAATTATATTCCTTTATATTAAATTTCACCTACTTCTGTGATGTTTCCCAAGAACTAAAATAGTAATAAAAAGTGTCCTAGACTAGAATCAAGGAATCTTCTTTTGTTTCTATTTGGTTTTGAAGCTTCCAGAGGCCTGTGAAATCTTTGTGCCTCGTTTATTATTTCTTGGGGATAGGGTACAAAGAGTATAGACTTATTTAGCAAAGTATAGACTTAGAAGATGGTGCACCAAAATATGGAGAAATGAGAAAGCATCAGATTGCAAGTTCCACGTGGAATAGAAAATGTAGTGAAAGGGCTAGTATATCTTCAAGGAAGGAAGGGTGGGGAGGAAATGGGTCTGTCAGTGCCTCAAATACTGGATACCTTCCCTTTTGCTCTACAAAGCACATAATCTGTGAAAGAAAATATTAAATAAATTTTGAAGAGTATAGTTTTAAATGGTATTTACCAAGCCTACCTGACAGGAGATGCATTGAGGTCATCTGACTCCAAAGAATTTGCAGAACTTTGCAGAAAATCAAGGGGGCCTTGTCATGAAATACATGTAGCACTGGTCTTCTTGAATACCCAGTCTTTATTCACTGCAGATGTCTGGCAGCATACAAAGAAAGTGACTGAAGATCAAGAACAAGAGATACTCATATACACACATACATTAGATGACAGTGCAATTTCTTTCTCTAGTATGATAGACATTGATAGGACTCATGTCTGGTTCTTCCCTCCTCACTAGCTTTCAGAAAACTATACTTATTAGCTTTCATTTACACAGAGATACATTTATATAGGGCTGGGGAGACAACATAATGGTTATACAAAAGACTATCATGCTCTGGTCTCAAGTTCAATCACCAGCATGACTGCACAGTGCTCTGGTATCTCTTCTCATCTCTCTCTGTCTATGTGTGTGTATCTTTCTCTCTCCATCACTACAATAAAGCAAATAAAATATTTAAAACAGAGTGTATTGTAAAGATCTAGGAAGTAAATACACCAGGCTTTGTGAGTTACATGGTTTCTATCATAATAATACAGCTTTTCTCAGAGCCTGAAAGGAAGGATAGAAAGGGAGAGTGGAGAGGAGAGGCAGGTGGTAGAACACCAGTTAGAGTACACAGGTTACTATGAGCAAGGACTCTGGTTCAAGTCCCTGCTCTCCACCTGCAGGAGAAGCTTTAGAAGCTATGAAGCAATCTTTCTCTCCCTCTTTATCTCTCTCTCAAGTTTCTCTCTGTCATATCAATTAAAAGGGAAAAAGAAAAGAAGAAAGAAAGGAAGGAAGAAAAGAAGAAAGGGAGAAATAAAAGAAGAAATGGAATTATAAAAATAAATAAGTGAATAAGTAAATAAATAAATGAAGTTCCAGGTGTAGGGAAATTGTGAGGATGCGGTAGAGCCTGGCAGGGCTTGACTTGAGGAGTGCATCTATCCTGTCAGTCTCTCTCTCTCTCTACCAAGAGGTTGAGCAAGGAAGGACAGAAATAACCCCAAAGGTTTGCCCCATCTTATCAGATTCCCTGCCTTACAAAGCACCCTGAATTCCTGATACTATGGCCATTATATAAAAAGAAAGGGGGAGATGTTGGGAAATTGTGAGGATGTGGTTGAGCTTGGCATGGCTTGACTTGAGGGGACTTCTACATAATCATTGTTTTGCCTGAAAGATCCCCACCCATCCCATTCCTTTGATCTATCTTCTTTCTACCCTCAAGACCCTCCCTGCCTCCAGAGTATTATTATTAATCCTACCAGTTAAAACCCCTAGCAACAGTTGCTGGGGAGGTCCATACCATTCCCGGCCCCCTTTGCCTTTCTCCACCCCTTTCCTAACTATGTATGGTATTGTCAAGCCACTTCCATTTCTGTCTTGTCTCTTCTGTGTCCTGACCTGGAGGAGGGCGGGGGTGCAGACCAGGAGGTTGATGCCAGCCATTGGGTTTGTGCCACGTGGCTTAACCAAGTGTGCTACTGCCCGACTTTGGGATGCTTGAATGAATAAAGATTTGTATTGCTTTGCCACCACAAGCTTAGTTCCTGGGTCATCTCTCTCTCTCTCTTGTGATGCTAGCCTGGCATCCAGGTTGCAAGGTAGCAGAGTATCATTCAAGACTTGGTGTTGAGAAATAAACTTTATCACACCACTAGTAGTGAGAGACAAGAGGTTTTTACCAAGTATGTCCCATGTGGGCACCATGAGGTTCTGGCAAAAATGTCTCCTGCATGTGTGTCTCCAAGTCTTCTGTCTGTGTCTGTCTGTTAAATCTCTGATCTCTCTAAGGTTGCCAGTGTCTCTCAAGTCTCTAATGTGAGCACAGGCTCACTGTCTCTCTATATTTTGGGTGTATATGCATACAGCAGTGTCAAATATAGACATTTTATGGGCTTACAGAAGCATATATATAAAACTTCTTAATGGCATACATAATTGAAGGCTATCTCTCCTACTATGTAGACTACATTATATCAGACTTGTTATCTCCAATTCTAGTGATTATATCAGATTCTATGTCACTCTGTAAACCCTGAGTTTCCCCCAAGGACAAAGTATGATTCAGATAAATCAGATAAGACAAGCTTCTTGTTAACCTAAAGGCTTTTTGACCAGTGTTCATCCCATATGGCCAAAACATCTTTGGAGACTAGAGATGGAACTATAGAGAAAGCAAACCATTTCTGACAAGCCTAATATAATGCACAGCAGATAGTAATTAGAAACATAGTTCAGCAGAGAAATACCATGCATTATAATCATGGGTTCTCTAACAGAAGTGGTGAATTCAGTGTTCAGGCAAGAAATCCCAGAGATAATCCTGGTGACAATAAGATAAAGGGGGAGGGAATTACCTCATGTCCTGTTGTGGAATAAGATGATGGCTTGGTGGAGGGTGAGGTATACTGACACTCAAATGTTTGTCACATCTGAAAAGTATCTTCACTGCAGTATTTAGAATGTGCTCGAGCAAAAACATGGCACTGTGGTTTAGCCTAGTAAACACATACAATTAATTAGCACCGATGGTGAATTTAAAAGTGAATTTTAAATTGTGTGCATATAATGAAATTAATGAAACTGGACTAAATTAGCTGACTAAAAAGGTAAGGCTGTGTTTTTGATACTTAGATGTTGAGAGTTCACAGGCTCAATCTCCCTGGCAGGCCCCATGAGGCATATCAGAGATAGTACTCTTCCAGTCGCTTTGTCCCAGTCCTGGGTCTGCAGTCCATCCCCCACACTCCAAATTGCCAAGTGCAGCTTGGTTTCCTTTTCACCTAAGGTACAGCTGGACTTCATGATGGGGAATCTTTTTTCCCAGTTATGGCACTATCTGGCTTTGAATACTAAATCTAAATCAGTCTTCTTTTGTACAGGTGGGGAAAGAAGCTGTTTGTCTTACAAGCTTTTATCATAAGAAAAAAAAAAATCCACAACACAACGATTGCCACCTCAACATGCTTTAGCTCAGACTGTGTCCAGAGACTTCAGGTGTGGAATGACAACCCTTCAGCTTCATTACTTGGGTGAGACCTTTCCTTTCATAGTATTCTCTAATTCCATCCCAGGTGGATCACTTTCTAACAAAGTCCCAAAACCTAGATATAGACCAGGTTCTGTGAGAGAGAGCATATGTTCACACGTATCCATAAACAAGTGCAAAATATATTCCTGAAAGCAGAAGTACACTAGAGTTCGCAGTGAGTACCCCCCCCCCCCAACACTTCCTCTCCACTATTCCAAGCTTTGGGTCCATGATTGCTCAACAATTTGTTTGGCTTTGTATGTTAACTCTCTTTTCAGTCACCAGGTTCCAGATGCCATCAGGATGCTGGCCAGGCTTCCCTGGACTGAAGACCCCACCAATGTGTCCTGGAGCTCCGCTTCCCCAGAGACCCACCTTACTAGGGAAAGAGAGAGGCAGACTGGGAGTATGGATCGACCAGTCAATGCCCATGTTCAGCGGGGAAGCAATTACAGAAGCCAAACCTTCCACCTTCTGCAACCCACAAGGACCCTGGGTCCATGCTCCCAGAGGGATAGAGAATGGGAAAGCTATCAGGGGAAGGGGTGGGATATGGAGACTGGGTGGTGGGAATTGTGTGGAGTTGTACCCCTTCTACTCTATGGTTTTGTTAATTTATCCTTTCTTAAATAAAAAATAAAATAGAATAAAATAAAAGAAATTAAAAATAAGTAAAAACAAACAAATAAAAAAAGATGACATACCCCCACAAGCTCGGCAATGACACACCTGGTTCATCATATATACTACCATGTGCAAGGACTTGAATTCAAGCTCCTGGTCCTCGCCTGCAAGGAGGATGCTTCATAGTGAAGCAGTGATACTTTCTCTCTCCTTCTTTATCTCTCAATCTCCTCTCAATTTTTCTTTGTCTTATAAAAATAAAATAAACTTAAAAAAAATACCACCCCACACCACATTTTATTGTCAATTATTTTTGTTCAGTCTTGTTTTAGTTATCTATTTGTCAAGACAAGTAGATGAGACAGGAAGAATAAGTCATTTGTGAAATAGGTCCAGGAAGGGAGAGGAAGCAGTAGCTAAGTGACTGATATTCTGAGGGCAGTACAAGGTATCTCAATATTTGGAAGTTGTTTGTATTTTTGTTGCTGAGCTTAGCGAGTTCTTTATATATTTTGGTTATATATTTTGCTTCACCTGATGCATGATGTGTAACAATCTCCCTCCCACTCTGTAGGGTGTCTTTCTGTTTTGGTGATTATTTCCTTAGCTGTGCAGAAGCTTTTCAGTTTTAGGCAGTGCCATTAGTTTACTTTTGTTTTTATTTTCCTTGCTGTTGGACTCCTTCAGAAGCATAGATTGTGAAATATCCTGTTGATATTTCTTGCTATTTATTTTATTGTTTCTGGCCTAATGTCCATGTCTTTGATTCATTTGGAGCTGGAGAGTAATCTGTTTTCCAAAGTGAACTGCTGTCTTTAAAGGCAAGCTGCTATTCTTGCAAGGGTGAGCATATGTCCTTCAAAGCTCTTTCCAGGTGCTAGCAGCCAGCAGTGAGTGGACAGTTTGGTTGCAGATCGTGCTTGTAGTTATGGACCTTTTCAGTCCAAAGCACTCTAGAACTGCCCCTAGTAGTTCTATTAGGCCCCTGCCCCAACAATAACCACCATAATTTTCACAGAATCTTAGCACAACAATTCTTATTCATCATAATTTAAACATTACTATTTGCTCATGCCCCAGGAACTTGCGGGCTATAGACAATGCCCCCCGAGTTTCAGGTTGGAGCCTAAGAAATGATCAAAATAAAGAAAATCATGATCATGATAATTAAAGTAATAATTACCAAAAAAGAAAACATATGATAATCACTGTGCATGAGTCATTGTACCCTCCATAGGTATCTTCTGATGTAAACTGCCACACATATTCTCTGTGGGTAAGATTAGTAAATAATTTACTCAGAGATTTTGAAGACGTTGGTCTCAACTAGATGGACTCATGTCTACAATCCCAGCCCACACTCTAGAACTTACTTACTGGTAGTCATGACAGAAGCTACACATTTTAGTCTTAGCAGTGCAGCAAATGTCATTTATGGGGACACAGAGGTGAAGGTGTGGAAATCTATGTAATGCTCTGTTGCATTTAAAAAATAAAAAGATGAGACCACATTCACTTATTGGAAGGCTTGGGCTTTTCCTGTTGACACAATCAAGGATTTGAAAACTTTTTGCACTTACAGGATGGGCAGTGTTGCACTTGGTAGAGCACACATGTTAACACGTGCAAGGACCAAGGTTCAAGCCTCCAGTCCAGTCCCCCTCCCACCTGCAGGGGGAAAGCTTCATAAGCATTAAAGCAGTGAGGCAATGTCTTCCTTTCTCCCTCGTCTATCCACATCCACTTTTCTATCAGTTTCTCTGTCTGCCGCTATGAGAAGTGAGTGGGGGAGAAAACTCTTTGCATTTCATTGTTGAAACAATTATTCATACTATAAACCCCATAACTGGTGTGCCACCAGTAGTTTCACTAAGTAAGTCATGCAGGCATTTTCTCAATTTTTCTTTTGATGGGACAGAGAGGCGTAGAGAGGTGTTCAGAGGGGTGGATAACACAGGGAGAGTGTGAGAGACACTTGAAGCACTACTTCATTGACTCATGAAGTGCTCCCTCTGCAGGTAGGGAACAGGAGGGGGGCTATAATCCCGGACCTTGTTTGTCCCAACATGTGCACTTAAGCAGTTGCGCCACAACCAGGCTCCCTGGCCTATTGAAAGCTGTGCAGGGACTGACTGCCAGCTCAGCCATGGCGGGTTGGCAGTTCCCTCCCAGTGCTGTCACTCTGAGCGCCCCTGGCCGCTCCTCCCTCCAACCCCCTCTGGGCGGAGTCTCGCAGAGCAGCTCTCAGCCTGGCGGGGTGGTGCTGTTGTGATCCGGAGCGCTGCAGCAGTCAGAAACGCGGCGGGTTTTCCTCTGTGTAGCAGTTCGCTCTCCTCTGCAATGACCTGGGAGTTGCTACTATGGCTGCTGGCCTTGGGCGCGCTGCTGGCGCTCCTGGTGCAGCTAGTGCGTTTGGTGCGGGCTGATGGAGACCTGACTCTGCTGTGGGCAGAGTGGCAGGGGCGACGCCCAGGTGAGGACCTGCTGTCCCATTTCCCAGACTGGAGGCCGTCTCTGCGGGGCTGTGTCCTCGCTGTTTTCCTTTTCGTTTTCCCGGTGCTTCCTGGCTGCCTGGAGCTTCCGGGTAGCGAGACAGCGCCCCTCCCAAGAGCTTCACGCCGGGAGGAAGAGGCCCAGGACGGGGAGGCGATTCTGCCGCTTTGTCTTCTGTCCAAGTTGCCAGGGACTCCCTTGCTTGTTAAGAGAGAAAGAGAGCTGCAACCGTGGGGCATTCTCAGTTTTTATGAAAAACCACTAAGCCGGCTTTCAGGGATACTGATCGGGCAACTGACTGAGCAAGAAGCTCGTGAAATAGTGAGCGGCTCCCCCCCCCCCCCTTTTATCCTGTGATCCTATGTCCGGAAGTTTTTCTCCTTCCTAAAGTTGTTTATCCTCCATATACACTGGGATGGAAACGTGACTCTCAAAAGAATCCTATTGACATTTTGCTTGGAATGAGTATTGGCACACTAGAGGGCATTCTGCCAATCCTACATTTAATCTGTGTCACATTCAATGATCATTTACCCAACATATTCTGTGTGGTCAGCCGCGTGCTGACCCTTTTAACCTCATGACCTTTTTGCAATAACTTGTATAAAGTAGGCATTGTAAGTCAGGATTTTCGCTAATGTTTACAGATATTAAATGACTCGTCCAGAGCTAACTTTTGACCCAAAAAGGGAGGAAGTGGAATCTCCCTGGACCACGTTACCACGTTTCCTCTATGAAAATACTCAAAGCATGTGAGGTTTGCTTGAAAGTGACAGCTGGTAGCTCAAAAGATGAATTGGGCTTTAAAATGGGGCCAGGGAAAGTGTGTGTGTGTGTGTGTGTGTGTGTGTGTGTGTGTGTGTGTGTGTGTGTGTGTGTAGGGTGATAAAGGGATGCAGTTTGGTTCTTGGAGACTGAAAGTAGTTTTCTGTAGTACAATGTTTTGTGGCCTTCCACACTCTGCCTTACCTGGTGAAATCTTAATTAAGGTTTCATTTCTCTTGATTATAACATGCAGTGCTGACATTAGTGGCACTCCACTCCACTAAGCAAGGTTAGTGCCAGAAAACTGGCAACTGGTTGGGACTGGTTAGCTTTCTCTTGATAAATTGCTTCATGTCTGTGGATGGAATGGGAGCATTTTTTTGCAGCTTTGTGGGTTCTTGTCTTGGGTTTTGAGAACCCAATTTTCACTTATACACAAGTTGGTCAACATATTAATTATGTCAAGTGATGAAAAAGAAAAATGTTGACAATATCTGAGTGAACACCAGCAGCTGGATAAACTTATTTTCACATATCAAGAGAAATTTTTAAAATAATATAAAATTTGTATTAAGTTTTTAATATTTTAGTTCTGCTGAAAAATAAGTTTTGAAGGATTTAAAAAAGTACATTTAATAACATTGCTGTTATTGATGTATTTATATAATTTGCTTATTTGCAGATGCAATTGGAGACACTACCATGTATATAAGCAAATAAATTATAAGTTATTCAGCAAAACAGTTCTAAACTTAAACATTAATAGTTCTTAAATTTTAATTTATTTTTTAAAAGATTTTATCTATTTATTAATGAGAAAGATAGGAGAGACGGGAAAGAGCCAGATATCACTCAGGTATATGTGCTGCTGGGGATTGAACTCAGGACCTCATGCTTGCATCACCTCCTAGACTACTCTTAAATTTTAACTTAAAATTTAACTTCATGTCTAAATAATTACTGAAGAATAAACTCTCTAGGATTCTTTTCAATTCTTTTAGATATTGTTCAATATCTAAAGTAACCCACAGTATATCTGTAGAATTTAAATTTTATGTGTCAGTCAATAGGAAGAAAATGATTTTTAAAAGTCCTACAGGCTGATATGTTGGTATAGTAATAAAGAAGTAAAAGAAACATAGATATAAACTTGGGGTTTATATCAAATTGGAAAAAAGAGAAAGTTCAATTAAGGTAAAACACCTCATTTGTTTTCTGTAGGCTTATTATTATTTTGTCACTTTACAAAAACACAGAAGTCCAAGCATATGGCTTAGGAAAAATAAATAAATTATAGACATTATACTCATGTGGTGCAGAATCTAAAACTACAGGAGGGGATGGTTGAAGTACAAACAACCCTTTCCAATCTTAGTTCAGCAGTCCGCAAGCATGCCTTTCTGACACTATCACCATCTCCAACCTTTAATGTATCATTATAGAGAAATTATTTGTGTTTCCATAAAGGAAGTGTTTTGTTTGCTTTTTGTTTGTTTTTAATAGAGGCAAAGAGGCAGAAGGTTAGAAGGAGTGAAAGAAACTGCAGCACCAAAACTCACGGTAATGCAGTGTGCTCGAATTGAAGCTGGGGTGTGCAAGTGGGAAAGCAGCACACTAAGTGAGCAATTTTTTTTTTGCCTCCAGGGTTATTGCTGGGGCTCCCAAATTCACTGCTTCTGGAGGCTATTTTTTTTCTCTTTTGTTGCCCTTCTTGTTTTATCCTTGTTGGAGTTATTATTGCTGTCGTTGTTAGATAGGGCAGAGAGAAATGGAGCGAGGAGGGGAAGATAGAGAGGGGGAAGAGACAGATAGACACCTGCAGACCTCTTTCACCCCACGTGAAGTGACTCCCTGCAGGTGGGGAGCTGGCAGCTCGAACTGGGGTTCTTAACTCCAGTCCTTGTGCTTCGCGCCATGTGCACTTAACCTGCTGTGCTACTGCCTGACCCTCGTTAAGTGAGCTATTTTGCCAGCCCTCTCTGTTTCCAAGTATCTATCCCACTTGGTAAAATTTAAGGGTGTCTGGTTTTATTTTATTTTATTTTACTTTATTATTTTTTTAGGGTGTCTAATTTTAGACATTACAGTTAGATCCAGAAAATGCCATGGCATGAGTGCAGAGTGAGGAAAGTTTCAACAACAGCACATGTGAAGAAAGCTTGAGATTATAGTTGACATTAGCCTTGCTATGTGTCAAAGTGACTGCCAGAAAAAATTGAGCAAGCCTGGGAGAGGTTTAGTGTCTGAAGCAACAGACCACAAACAACAACAGAAGTCTTTCAAACACCTGCTTGCATGTGTCAACCTCTATGCAAGGCTCTGGGGACCCTGGGGACACAGCAGCCACTGTCTGGACACTCTTCCAACCTACCTTCTGAGGCACAAGGGTAGTGACTTAGGTTTCTTGTTATCCTGTGAGCTGTCAATCAGGCCCCATGGGCCCTACTCCCATTAATAGGAACATTGACCAACTGGAACTTGTGCAGAAGAGCTAGGAAAACTGATGCCATGTCATCTGAAGGAAGGTAGCAGAAATTAGATATGTTATAGGTTGAGCCATACCATAAACAAAGAGAAGAGATCAGTAATGACAAATGTTGACAGATCAAGTAAAACTAGGTGTGAGCAGTCTTCACAAAAGGAACATACAGATGCCTAATAGAACATGAGCAACTGTCTCCCCCCCCCCAAAAAAAAACCAAATAAACAAACAAAACCTACTTTGTTATCCTTTATTACTTCGAGATGGAAATCAAGGCAACATTAAGAAGCTGCCTCATATTTGTGAGAATGGCCTACATTAAAAAGGGTCAAAACAGCAAATATTGGCAAGGGTGTGGAGAAATGGGAACTCTTATACACTGCTAGTGTGAATATAAATTCTCAAGACTAGGGAGTCGGGCGGTAGTGCAGTGGTTAAGCGCAGGTGGCGCAAAGCACAAGGACCAGTGTAAGGATCCCGGTTCAAAGCCCCGGCTCCCCTCCTGCAGGGGAGTTGCTTCACAGGTGAAGCAGATCTGCAGGTGTCTTTATCTTCCCCTCCTCTCTCCATTTCTCTCCTTTCCAACAACGACTACAACAATAAAACAACAAGGGTAACAAAAGGGAATAAATAAATTAATAAAAAAAATTCTCAGGACTAAGCTGAAAACTGAGGCTTTTTGGGAGCACTTTTTACAAAACTACCTTCAGTTGCTAAGCCTCTGGTATGATTGACAATTGGAGATGGTACAGTAGAATGAATTTGCTATAACATATACTTTGGCTTCTTTGGCTAGTGATATGGTTGACTATCCAAGATCACTCTGGATAAGAGATTTAAAAGCCTTTTTCCTGTGTTTAGCACCCCCCCAATAATTTTTAAGGTGACAGTTTTTTTTAAACCCCTGGCAAGTCCTGCCTTTGTTCCACAAGTAGTTCCACAATTATCAAAGAGTTCCACTATTCAGGTTATTCAACTATAATTAGTTGAATTTATCCTAGGATCAGGCTCTCAGTCCTGAGACTCTATTAATCCTATTAAGCAATGGTGTCTAGATCCTTGAGAGAATTATGGAGGTGGGTCACAGGGTTAAGTCTATATCTTGTAAATAATGTTTCTGTGGAGAAAAGAAAGATTAAAGATGGAAGGAAACAAACCAAAAATACAATTGGCATTTCTGAGGATACTCAGAGAAGATTTTGAGATGTGATTAGATTAAAGCATATTTAGATGACAGTTTCTCTTGGGTTTCAATGTCTCAGGTGTTCTTAGTTATTCAGAGACATTTTTTTTCTTTTTCATGTTTACCAAAATAGTTACAATAAAATTAAATCATTTGCAAACTAGTTCTAATAAAATGGGCCATTTTTTGCTTATGATTTTTTTTTAAAAGAAATATCCAAATTGTTTCCCATAGAGATCGGGTAAATTTACACTCAAATTGGCAATGTGTGTTTCCATTTCTCTGTTCCCTCACTAAAATTTGTTGTTTTGATCTTTTTAATGTAGGCCATTCTCACAAATACAAGGCAGCAACTTAATGTTGTCTTGATTTGCATTTCCCCAGTAATAGAGAATAATGAGATCTTAAAATTCATGTTCTGAATTTCAAAGTAATAGGCAAGTGTTGGCATCTGTATGTTCTTTTTTGTGTGAAGATCCCTCACACCTGCACATACCGCTTCTCTCAGCATTTGATCTCTTCTATTTGCTTATTGCATGGTTTAGCCAATAATTTTAGAAATTCAAGGTCATGTTGCTTCTCCAATCAAAACCATACTGCAGATGTCCTCTTTCATGGGGACCAGGCAGTGGCGCACTAGTTTAAGTGCACATAGTACAAAGTGCAAGGACTGGCGCAAAGATCTTGGTGCAAGCCCCCTGGTTTGATCCCTTGGCTCCTCACCTGCAGGGGAGTCGTTTGACAGGTGGTGAAGCAGGTTGCAGGTGTCTACCTTTCTCTCTCCATCTCTGTCTTCTCTCCCATCTCAATTTCTCTCTGACCTACCCAACAAAATAGAAAAAGTTGCCACCAGGAATAATGAATTTGTAGTGCAAGCACCAAGCCCCAGCAATAACCCAGGAGGCAAAAAAAAAAAAAAAGTCTTCTTTCATTCAAAGTCAGCACCCAGGTGATCCATCACCACCCTAAAGCCTTTGCTTAAATTGCAGATCTACTTCTGTTCCACCAGTCTTGGTCCTTTCCCCCGACCCCTTTATTTTTTCAGCAGATATACCGGGGCATAACATATAGTGGAATTCTTCATCCAAATGAGGAATTCCTATTCTCTTTCAAACTAGGGCCCCTCCTTTTTAACAGAGCAAGTGCAAATGGAAAGATAACCACAAATCTGTGTGTCCTGGAAATTTGCCCAGAATAAATAAATTGAGACAGGCCTCCCAATTCCAAGCAACACTGCAGTCTTAGGCCAAGACTGGTTGAAAGGAGAGTGAGGAGAGTCTCCAAGGCAAAATATCTAGGATATGCAGGAGCTAATGTACAGAGCCTCCCCTCTGCTGCCACCACCTGTCATGGGCATAAAGCCCCTGTCTGACTCAGTAACTTATTGTAGTCATTTCCAATTTTGGCTTATAGATGCAACACCCAGTTGAGTCCAAATACAGTGGTAGTGTTTGAACAGAGAGAAGCAGATTTGTTTAGAATTGTCCCAAGGGAGAATGGGAGAGCATCATTTTCCAATCTATGAAAGCAGTCAAGGAATTTTATAGGCCTGTGGTGTGGAGAAGAGACTCAGGAAGAAAGGGAACATCTCAGGCAGTCAGACTTCTTAGCATCAGCAGTAGCCTGCATGGGTTAACTGGTGGTTGCAACTTCCATAAGGGCATTTACTCCTTTCTACTGCAAATTTCACACATTTTCAGGTGACCCAGAAATTTGCCAGATGAAAGTAATACATCAGCAAGCTATAGTTGCATGAAATGGTGTATGTAAATAAAGCACAGGCAGTGAGCTAACAAACACTCAGTAATTCTAGTTATATATATATATATATTATAAGCTATAGAGTCATCAGGGCTATCTTAAAGTCTGATAATTCACCCTGGAGTTTACATAGTACATAAAATAATGTATTGGTAAGTGCAACTTACATGATTTGTACTTGTGCTTTCTTATTAGACAAAAGGTAGTTTTTTTTTAATAAATAAATATTTATTTATTTATTTATTCCCTTTTGTTGCCCTTGTTGTTTTATTGTTGTAGTTGACAAAAGGTAGTTTTAAAAGTTATATTTTAATAGATCTTAAGTCATTTCATTTTGTTAAGGTCTGATTATCATAGAAAAAGTGGTACATAGATTAACTCCTTAAACTTAATAATGCAAGAATATATCTGTGAGACAATCAAAATCAAAGAATATTTAATTTCTTTTTTTTTAATTTTTTAAAAATATTTTATTTTATTTATTTATTCCCTTTTGTTGCCCTTGTTGTTTTATTGTTGTAGTTATTATTGTTGTTGTCGTCGTTGTTGGGATAGGACAGAGAGAAATGGAGAGAGGAGGGGAAGACAGAGAGGGGGAGAGAAAGATAGACACCTGCAGACCTGCTTCACCGCCTGTGAAGCGACTCCCCTGCAGGTGGGGAGCCGGGGTTCCAACCGGGATCCTTATGCCGGTCCTTGTGCTTTGCGCCACCTGCGCTTAACCCGCTGCGCTACAGCCCGACTCCCCAGAATATTTAATTTCTTTTTTTTTTTAATTTATTTAATTTATTTATTCCCTTTTGTTGCCCTTGTTGTTTTATTGTTGTAGTTATTATTGTTGTTGTCATTGTTGGATAGGAAAGAGAGAAATGGAGAGAGGAGGGGAAGACAGAGAGGAGGAGAGAAAGATAGACACTTGCAGACCTGTTTCACCACCTGTGAAGCGACTCCCCTGCAGGTGGGGAGCCGGGGTTCGAACCGGGATCCTTAAGCCGGTCCTTGTGCTTTGCGCCACCTGCGCTTAACTCGCTGTGCTACAGCCCAACTCCCCAATATTTAATTTCTTAAGATATAGTTTACATCTCCATATCTAATGATATTGTATGAAGCAATTTTTAAATTTTACTTATTTGTGTATTTTTTGCATAGAGACAGAAATCAATAGGGCAGGGAAATAGGGAAAGCAAGAGACACCTGAAGCATGCTCCACTGCTTGTGGAGCTTACCCAGTGCAGGTGGGAGCTAGAGTCTTGATCCTGTCTGTGTCTTGTACATTGTAACATTGCACTCTACTGGGTACACAACCATCTGGCCCCTTGAAACATTTTTTTTTTTTCCTTAGCTTTGATTTATGGGTGTGATATTGATCTTATTTTGCCTTTCATCGCTATGCCTTGCTCACTAGAATGGGAGCTGACTGATATGGTGGTGTGGGTGACTGGAGCATCCAGTGGAATCGGTGAGGAGCTGGCTTACCAGCTGTCGAAATTAGGAGTGTCTCTTGTGCTGTCAGCCAGAAGAGTGGATGAACTGGAAAGGGTGAAGAGAAGATGCCTTGGTAAGTCCATTTAATTGTTTTTTTATATTTATTTATTTATTGTCCCTTTTGTTGCTCTTTTTTTTAAAATTGCTGTTGTAGTTATTATTGCTGTTGTTATTGATGTCGTCATTGTTGGATAGACAGAGAGAAATGGAGAGAGGAGGGGAAGACAGAGAGGGGGAGAGAAAGATAGACACCTGCAGACCTGCTTCACCGCCTGTGAAGTGACTTCCCTGCAGGTGGGGAGCCAGGAGCTTGAACCGGGATCCTTATGCTGGTCCTTGTGCTTTGCGCCACGTGCGCTTAACCCGGTGCTCTACTACCTGACTCCCGGTAAGTCCATTTAAAATACCAGTGGTATTTCCTAGAAATAGGTCAATATTCTCTCAAATGCTGGTGGAGTTGTAGTTACTAAACAGCTTACATTTTTTATTTTAGAGAAATGATAGTTTGATTCTTACATAACACACGCAGGTCTGTAATCTTATACGTTTAATTAGAATGGATCCATATTCATTTTGTTAGAAAGTCAGATATTCAAGTCATATGAAATAGTGCAAGGTTGTTTTTAGAAAAGGTGAAAAATAAGTGGAATTAGGTTTACCAAATGCAACTTGAGGTAACTTTTCCTATTCATATATAAGGTAACAGTATCATTTTTTTATTTGAGTTTTGCTATAGTTGTGCTCACAATGAAAGCAACCTCAAGTAATCACTATTATTACTCATGGGACATTTAGTACTTAAACTGAGATAATTTTAAATTTTATTTATTTTTATTATTATTATATTTATTAATTGGATACAGACAGCCAGAAATTGAGAAGGGAAAGGAAGATAGAGAGGGGAAGAGACAAGCGCAAAGCTTTCCCCCTGCATGTGGGGACCAGGGGCTTGAACCTGGGTCCTTGTGCACTGTAACTGTTGTGCCACAACCCTACCCTGAATTTTCTTTTTTTTTTCCATTTTTTTTATTGTGGAATTAATGTTTTACATTCAACAGTAAGTACAATAGTTTGTACATACATAACATTCCCCAGATTCCCGTATAACAATACAACCCCCACTAGGTCCTCTGAATCCTTCTTGGACCTTATTCTCCCTACCCACCCACCCCAAAGTCTTTTACTTTGGTGCGATACGCCAATTCCATTTCAGGTTCTACTTCTGTTTTCTTTTCTGATCTTGTTTTTCAACTTCTGCCTGAGAGTGAGATCATCCCATATTCATCCTTCTGTTTCTGACTTATTTCACTTAACATGAATTTTTCAAGATCCATCCAAGATGGGCTAAAAATGGTGAAGTCACCATTTTTTACAGCTGAGTAGTAAGTATTCCATTGTGTATATATACCACAGCTTGCTCAGCCACTCATCTGTTGTTGGACACCTGGGTTGCTTCCAGGTTTTGGCTATTACAAATTGTGCTGCCAAGAACATATGTGTACACAGATCTTTTTGGATGATTGTGTTGGGTTCCTTAGGATATATCCCCAGGAGAGGAATTGCAGGATCATAGGGTAGGTCCATTTCTAGCCTTCTGAGAGTTCTCCAGACTATTCTCCACAGAGGTTGGGCCAATTGACATTCCCACCAGCAGTGTAGGAGGGTTCCTTTGACCCCACACCTTCTCCAGCATTTGCTGCTGTTACCTTTTCTGATGTATGACATTCTCACAGGAGTGAAGTGGTACCTCACTGTTGTCTTGATTTGCATTTCTCTGACAATCAGAGACTTGGAGCATTTTTTCATGTGTTTCTCAGCCTTTTGGATTGCTTCTGTGGTGAATATTCTGTCCATGTCCTCCCCCCATTTTTGGATGGGGTTATTTGTTGTCTTGTTGTTGAGTTTGGCAAGCTCTTTATATATGTTGGTTATTAAACTCTTGTCTGATGTATGGCATGTTAAGATCTTCTCCCATTATGTGAGGGGTCTCTTGGTTTGGGTAGTGGTTTCTTTTGCTGTGCAGAAGCTTTTTAATTTGATGTAGTCCCATAGGTTTATACTTTCCTTAGTCTTCTTTGTAATTGGATTCGTTTCATTGAAGATGTCTTTAAAATTTATGCAGAAAAGAGTTCTGCCAATATTTTCCTCTAAGTATCTGATAGTTTCTGGTCTAACATCCAAGTCCTTGATCTACTTGGAATTTACTTTTGTATTTGGTGAAATACAGTGGTTCAGTTTCATTCTTCTGCATGTTTCAACCCATTGTTTCCAACACCATTTGTTGAAGAGACTCTGCTTTCCCCATTTAAAAGTCTGGGCCCCTTTGTCAAAGATTAGATGTCCATAGGTGTGGAGGGTCACTTCTGGGCTCTCAGTTCTTTTCCACTGGTCAGTGTGTCTATTCATGTTCCAGTACCAAGCAGTTTTGATGACAATGGCCCTAGAATACAATTTGAGGTCTGGGAGTGTGATGCCTCCAGTTCTGTTCTTTTTTCTCAAGATTGTATTGGCAATTCTAGGTCTTTTCTGGTTCCAGATAAACATTTGTAGCATTTGTTCCATTCTCCTAAAAATGTGCTTGGGATCTTGATGGGGATAGCATTAAATTTGTAGATGGCTCTGAGTAGTATATTCATTTTGATGATATTAATTCTACCGACCCATGAACATGGAATATCTTTCCACTTCTTTGTGTCTTTTTCAATTTCCTTGAGTAGTGACTCATAATTTTCAGTATACAAGTCTTTCACTTCTTTGGTTAGGTTTACTCCTAGATATTTTATTGTTTTTGTTGCTATAGTAAAAGGAATTGATTTCTGGATTTCAATTTCTTCTAGCTTAGTGTTTGCATAGAGGAATGCCACTGACTTTTGAATGTTAATTTTGTAGCCTGACACCTTACTGTATTGCCTGATGATTTCCAAAAGCTTCTTGCTGGATTCCTTAGGTTTTTCTGTGTATACTATCATGTCATCTGCAAATAGGGAGAGTTTGACTTCTTCTCTTCCAATCTGTATCCATTTAATTCCTTGCTCCTGCCTGATTGCTATGGCAAGAACTTCCAACACTATGTTGAATAGTAATGGTGATAGTGGGCAGCCCTGTCTAGTACCTGATCTGAGTGGAAATGCTTCCAGTTTCACCACTGAGTATGATGTTGGCTGTAGGTTTGCTATATATAGACTCCACTATTTTCAGGAATTTTCCATCTATTGCCATTTTTTTGTAGTGTTTTGATCATAAAGGGATGTTATATTTTGTCAAAGGCTTTCTCTGCATCTATTGATATGACCATGTGGTTTTTGGTCTTGCTTTTGTTAATGTGGTGGATCACATTGATTGATTTACGTATATTAAACCAACCTTGCATTCCTGGGATAAACCCCATTTGGTCATGATGAACTTTTTTTTTTAATATATTGCTGTATCTGGTTGGCTAGAATTTTGTTCAGTATTTTCACATCTATGTTCATCAAAGATATTGGTCTGTAGTTTTCTTTTTTGGTTGTGTCCCTGTCTGCTTTTGGTATCAGAGTGATGTGGGCTTCATAGAAGCTGGCAGGGAGTATTCTAGTGTCTTCAATTTTCTGGAAGACTTTTAAAAATAGAGGTATTAGTTCTTCTCTGAAGGTTTTGTAGAATTCATTTGTAAAGCCATCTGGTCCAGGACTTTTATTTTTGGGGAGATTTTTGATGACTGTTTCAATTTCATTGGCTGTGATGGGCCTGTTCATGTTATCCACTTTCTCTTAGTTTTGGAAGTTGGTAGGTATCTAGGAAGTCTTCCATTTCTTCCAGGGTCTCTAGCTTGGTGTCATATAGTTGTTCATTGAAGCCTCACATGATATGTTGAATTTCTGCAGTGTCTGTTGTGATATCTTCTCTTTCATTTACTATCCGATTTATTTGGGTCTTCTCCCTTTTTTGTTTTGTGAGTCTGGCTAAAGGTTTGTCGATTTTGTTAACTTTTTTGAAGCACCAACATTTACTTTTGCTGATCTTTTTGTATGGTTTTCTTATTCTCAATGCTATTTATTTCTGCTCTAACTTTAGTGATTTCTGTCCTTCTGGTTGCTTTAGGGTTCCTTTGTTCTTCTTCTTCTAGGTCTTTAAGATGTGCAATCAGGTTGTTTATTTGTACTTTTTATTGTTTCCTAATGTGTGCTGGTATAGCTGTGAACTTCCCACTGAGTACTACCTTAGCTGTGTCCCAAGTATTTTGATAGCTTGTGTCTTCATTTTCATTGAAGTCTCGAAACATTTTGCTTTCTTCCTTGATTTCCTCTTTGACCCAGATGTTAAGAAATGTACTGTTGAGCTGCCACATTTTGGGACTATTACTAATCTTTTGTTGATTGTTAAGTGTTAGTTTAATTCCACTGTGGTCTGAGAAGATGCTTGGGATGA
Organism: Erinaceus europaeus; assembly: GCF_950295315.1. Classification (NCBI taxonomy): domain Eukaryota; kingdom Metazoa; phylum Chordata; class Mammalia; order Eulipotyphla; family Erinaceidae; genus Erinaceus; species Erinaceus europaeus. The sequence continues at coordinate 34,040,513 of NC_080177.1, forward strand.
TTTCAATGCTCTTAAATTTGCTGATGCTGTCTTTGTGGCCTAAAATATGATCTATCTTTGAGAATGACCCATGTGGATTTGAGTAGAATGTGTATTCCAGTTTTTTGGGATGAATGACTCTGAAAATTTCCAATAGTTCTAGTTTATCTATCTCTTCATTTAGCTTATTTAGTTTATCTATCTCTTCATTCATAAGGATGTCTTTATTGATTTTCTGCCTGGATGATCTGTCAAGTTGAGAGGGTGGGGTGTTGAAGTCCCCTACTATGACTGTGTTGCTGTTAATATATTGCTGTAGTTCTTTCAGTAGATGTTTGATGTATTTAGATGGCTTCTCATTGGGTGCATAGATGTTAATTATTGTTAAGTTGTCTTGATTGACTGATCCTCTGAGCATTAAGTAGTGTCCATTCTTATCTTTTTTAATCTTATCTATTTTAAAGTCTATCATGTCAGATATGAGAATAGCTGTTCCTGCCCTTTTTGTGGGCCATTGGCTTGTATGATTATTTTCCATCCTTTCACTTTCAGTCTGTGTTTGTCTTGTTGAGTTAGGTGGGTTTCCTGTAGACAGCATATTGTTAGGTTGTATTTTTTGTGATCCATCTTCCTACTCTGTGTCTTTTAATAGGTGAATTCAGGCCATTGACATTTATTGATATCAATGATTGAAGATATTTTAACACCATTCTTGTAGAGTTTTAGAGTGTTCTGATATATGTCCTATTTATGATGGTCTGACTGTTTATAGAAGACTTTTCAGAACTTCTTTCAGGGCAGGCTTGGTGATAGTTGATTCCTTCAACTGTTGCTTGTCTGAGAAGGTTTTGATGCCTCCATGTAGTCTGAATGATAGTCTAGCAGGATACAGTAGTCTTGGTTGAAAGCCTTTCTCAATGAGCACTCGATAGATATCTTGCCATTCTCTTCTGGCCTGTAGTGTTTGTATGGAGAAGTCTGCTGCTAATCTTATGGGTTTTCCTTTGTAGGTGACTCTTTGTTTTTCTCTTGCAGCCTTCAGGATCCTTTCTTTATCCTTATTCCTTTCCATTCTAAATATGATGTGTCTTGGTGTCTTTATGTCTGGGTTAATTCTGTTTGGGACCCTCTGGGCTTCTTGAGTCATTATATCTTTGATGTTGTCTGGACTAGAGAAGTTTTCAGCTATTATGGCCTGAAGAATGCTTTCTTCCTCTCCCTCTCTTTCTTCCTCTGGTAAGCCAATAATGCGTATATTGTTTCTTTTGAAGTCATCCCATAGGTCTCTGTTGTTGTTTTCAGCATCTCTTAATCTCTTTTTGAGATCTCTTACTTCTTTTTTAGTTGTCTCTAATTTGTCCTCGATCTTGCTAATTCTTTCTTCAGCCTCATTGATTCTATTCTCTCTGCCCTCTACTGTTTTCTGGAGTTCATCCATTTTGTTATCCTGTTCTGATACTGTTTTAGCTTGTTCAGCTAGTTGTGTTCTTAGCTCAGCTATTTCAGCTTTCAGCTCTCTAATAAACTTGAGATAGTCAGTGTTTTTTTCCAGAGTCTCATTTGTTGTTCCTGTATTTCTGATTACTATTCTTTCAAACTCTCTACTCACTCCTGTGATTATTTCCTTAGCTAATGTTTGGATGTTGAACTCATTATTTTGTGCTTCACCCACTGGGGGGCTTTTAGCTGGACTGTTGTTCTGGTTAGTTTCTCCAATATTTCTTCTTGTTAGTTTACCCATTTTATATATTATGTTATGACTTCCCTCTCTTAGTACTTTTCAAATTACTGATTACTATTTCCTGGATTGACTTGTGTCTAAGTAAGGTAATTAAAGGGTTCACAGTGGTGGAAGTTAACAGTTGTTTCAGTAGTATTTTATTCCCTGAATTGGGACTCAGTGATTTCAAAGCCTCTTTTTTTTTTTTTCTTCTCAGTAGGCTATGGGAGCCTGAGGGCTTCTAAACTATAAGTAGGCTTCTTGTCTTAATCACTGACTCCTGACCAAGGGATAAAGAAGGTTGTGACAGAGATAGTCCAGTGGTTATGCAAAGAGACTTTCACAGCCCCACAGCTATGCCACCTTGGTGTAGGTCTTCTCCTGAGTTTCCTGAGATCTCTGTCCCCTGGTGTCCCTCCCTGCCGCTGCTCCAGATTCTGAGGGCAGTAGCAATGGAGACTCAGAGTTGCACTTGGTGAGTCTCCAGGAAGTCCTCTCCTCCCGTCAGTTGTCCCCTTGTTGGTGGAACAGACTGGAGGTGGTGTCTCAACTGATAAACGCTAGACTGTTACCAGCCACTTAGTCTCTCCCTAGGCTCCTCTCTGTCACCAGCCACACGTGTTTTCACTCACCAGTGATTTGGTGGGTTCCTGTAGTTGTTCTAGTCCTGTCTTGTTTCGGTCCCAGGTGGTCTCCTTTGGTATTCCTAGTTGATCTGGGAGAGGAGAGGAGAGGAGAGGAGAGGAGAGGAGAGGAGAGGAGAGGAGAGGAGAGGAGAGGAGAGGAGAGGAGAGGAGACACACAGATTTACTGACCTCCGGAAGTCTCCCGAATTTTCTTTTTCTTTCTTTTTTTTTTAAAGACTTTATTTATTTATTAATGAGGAAGATAAGAGGAGAGAGAAAGAACCAGACATCACTCTGGCACATGTGCTGCCGGGGATCGAACTCAGGACCTCATGCTTGAGAGTCCAAAGCTTTATCACTGCGCCACCTCCCGGACCACCTGAACTTTCTTTTTTTTAATTAAAAAATTTTAAATTATCTTTATTTATTTATTTGGATAGAGACAGCCAGAAATAGGGAAGGGGGTAATAGAGAGGGAGAGAGACAGGGAGACACCTGCAGCCTTGCTTCACCATTTGTGAAGCTTTCCCCCTGCAGGTGGGGGCCAGGGACTTGAACCCAGGTCCTTGTGCACTGTAACATGTGCACTCAAACAGGTGAACCACCACTCGGCCCCTGAATTTTCTAACAGATCATTCTGTGTCATTTTCTATAATTCTCATTCTCTGAACACCTTTATTTTGCTGTGAGAAAACTATCAAGAGATAAAATTATATGCTAAGCAAAGACTTCAAGCCTCTTTCTTGATTTTGCTTTTCACAGTCTCTTGTAATTTCACACTGTTCCACTGTTCCTCCTTTACTCTCGTGACCTGTAAGTTCTGGTTCTGGTAGAGATGTTGCATGTCAGCATCTATTAAGTGAAGCTGATTGTTTTCCTTTATCTGTCAGGTCATTGGTACAGACTGTTTCACTTCTTTGGAAAAGTAATGTTTCACAATGTACTCCTTTGTCTGTAAGTCCTTTAGTCCTCTGATATTTTACTTTTGGAAAAGATTCTGTATTTATTTATTTATTAGAGAGAGAAAGAACAAGAGCATCTCTCTGGCACATGTGGTACCAGGGGTCAAACTCAGGGCCTCATGCTTGTGAGTCCCTTGCTCTAGCTCCACTATAGCTACCTCCCTGGCCAGAGTACTCTGATCATTTATTGCTTGCTTCCTGTGTTTCTCATTGGCACTAGTTATTTTTCCAGAGTTAAAATTAGTTTCACTTGTCATTTTGATGAGCAGTAATAGAATGGCCACTATGGCCCAATGTTCCTTGGTTCAGATTTTATAATTGTGTCTTCTTTGTTTGCCTCCTAGAATTCTTAGCCTCTGGAAAAATGTTTCTGTGTTTTATGTGACTAAACATTGTTGCATTTGGCTAAAATTTTTAATTAATTAACTATTCTTGTATTTTTAAAAAATATTTATTTATTCCCTTTTGTTGCCCTTGTTGTATTGTTGTAGTTATTATTGATGTCGTTGTTGGATAGGACAGAGAGAAATGGAGAGAGGAGGGGAAGACAGAGAGGGGGAGAGAAAGATAGACACCTGCAGACCTGCTTCACTGCTTGTGAGGCGACTCCCCTGCAGGTGGGGAGCCAGGGGCTCGAACTGGCATCCTTATGCGGGTTCTTCTGCTTCACCCCACGTGCGCTTAACCCACTGCGCTACCCCTATTCTTGTATTTTAATGAGAGAGCGATACATACATACCAGAAACCACTTGCTCTGGCTTATGGTGGTGTTGAGTGGTGAACCTGAGACTGCAGTACCTCCGGCATGAAAATCTTTTGTGTAAGTATTATACTGTCTCCCCAGAACTAAATTTTTTATATGTGCAAAAGAATAACCATAATTTAAAAAATATTTATTTTCCCTTTTGTTGCCCTTGTTATTTTTTTTTAATTGTTGTTGTAGTCATTATAGTTGTTGTTATTGATGTCATTGTTTTCTGGGGAAGCCAGAGGGGAAGAGAAAGATAGATACCTGCAGACCTGCTTTGCCATTTGTGAGGTGATTCCATTGCAGGTGGGGAGCAGGGGGTTTGAACCTGGATCCTTACACAGGTCCTTGTGTTTTGCACAATATGGGCTTAACCCACTGCACTACCTCCTGACTCCTGAATAACCAAAGTTTTTTGAAGCTATCAGAAATGTCTCTAAAATTTGTTTTCTTTCATATTGTTATATATATTGGGCTGTTGGAGAAGTCATGACATATTTTTGTTTTTCTTTGCAAAAATGTGTCATAAGTTTTCTGACAAGTAAGTTTGATATCTTCTAGAGTCTGTTCCAGTGTTAGTCTGTATATTGAAGTAGATGCAAACCATCCTATTGGCTGTGTGCCTAATCACACTTTGTCTGATAAGTTGTTGCCATAGTACAACCAGTCTCTTTCTTGGTCACTGAGAAAGGCTTTGATTGGTCACTCCAGAATGATTAATTTTATCAGGTCTAGTTCTAGAGTGAATTTAAAACTTAATGTGAAAGAAAAAGCTTAATATGAGTAGCAAGGAGCTTTTTATGAATCCCGCACTAATATTTCCCTTTTAAAATACATTTTTAGTTGAATGACCTGGAGATGGTAGATGCTTGCCTAACAATGTATAGACTTGTGCTTGAGTTCTGTTAGGATACAGTAACACCATAGACTATACTGGTAAGTGTCCAGGGATGCTGGAGTAAAGCTGTGATGTCTTTCTTCTCACTATCTCTTTCTCTTTCTACAATAATGAAACATACGTGCCTGAGATGCCAATCAGCTGTGGTATCACGCATGCTAAGGCTCTAGAATAGGGAAAAAAAAGTTAGTTTTTTTTCCTTACACTTCAACATTCTGGGATCAACACCAATAATCAGGGCTTCAACACTCTGGGTTTACATGAAAGAAAGAAAGGAAGGAAGGAAGGAAGAAAGAAAGAAAGGAGAAAGAAAGAAAGGAAGGAAGGAAGGAAGGAAGGAAGGAAGAAAAGGAAGGGAGGAAGAAAGAGAAAGAGAAAGAAAGGAGAGAGAGATATATCACAGCACTGAATCTATCCATAGTGCCATGGGAACCATACTGGAGCCTGCTCACACACATGGCAGAGTAGAAGGTCCCCAATGAGCTATCCTTCTGGCTTTAAAAATTATTTTTTTATTGAGAGAGAATGAGAGAGACTGGAAAGAGACAGAGAGAGCAGCAGCCAGAGTTCACCTTTGTCATATTCAGTGTTGGGTATCAAGCTTGTGGTCTCACATACAAGTTATATACTTTACTCACCAAACCACTCCCATGATTCCCATGCTATTTTTCAATTATCTTTTTCTAGAGAATGGCAATTTAAAAGGAAAAGATATACTTGTTTTGCCTCTTGACCTGACTAACAGAAGTACCCATGAAGCAGCTACCAAAATGGCTCTCGAGGAGTTTGGTAAAGTAAGTATCATTTTGAGTTGATGCCTTGCTTTGTAGTAGCTACAAAAGAGATGTTCCTTTGTATTGCTGTCACTGAAAGCAAGTGGGTGTGCCAGCAAGATTGCTCACTTGGATAATGTGCTTGCTTTGTCAGTCACATGACCCAGGCTGAGCCAGGGGCTACCACTGTACTGAAGGAAGCTTCAGTGCTTGGTGTCTCTCCCTCTGTCTCTCTCTCCATCTGAAAAACAGAAAAAAAAAAAATCAGTCAACCTGAGCAGTGAATCCCCAGTGACAACAACAGCAAAACAGCAAAACTAAATGGGTCCTTGCAATGAGGTCAAGGACCATGAGTTGAGCTTCATAATCAAGTCTTTGTCTTCATGTAACCAGCACTTTTCATTCCTTAACAAGTAGTAATTCCCCCACGTAGAACAAGAGGAACAGAGAATTCACTGTAACCTTTTACTTTTATGACCCTTGGTACTTCATGAAAAAAGTCTCCTAAATGATAACTCAATTTCATAGGTGAATCTTAGTTTTTATTTTTCATTACAGGATGTTTGATATATACTTTTCTATTTCATGATGCTTCAAATTAATACTATAAACTAGCCCTCTATAAGGTTTCCATCAATCCATGTTTAGGTCATGCTGATCTTTTTGATTTCATTTAACTAGATTGACATTCTGATCAACAATGGTGGAAGATCCCAGCGTTCTTTGTTTGTAGACACCAGCTTAGATGTCTACAAGGAAATAATGGAGCTAAACTACCTGGGAACAGTGTCCTTGACAAAATGTGTTCTGCCTCACATGATAGAGAGGAAGCAAGGAAAGATCGTTACTGTGAATAGCATCATGGGTATTGGATCTGCACCCCTAGCCACTGGATATTCTGCCAGCAAACATGCCCTTCAGGTAAGACTGCTCCAACTCCAGTTGATGGAACTGAGCTTCTCAGTTGATACAGTTGGGAATGTGACCAACACTAAGAGGCCACTGGGTCCTCACACATGATGTCCTGCTCTCTGTCCTCTGAGCCACTTCTCTGCCTATAGAGACACATGAATTTTAAAGTAGGCCTAGGGGTTTGTATGAAAAATGCTGTTAAACAATGATAAGAAACGAATCAAATCATAAGGCCAATTGGGAAATAATGATTGAAGGCGATATGATTTATCATGGGTGCTATGGGGAGCTCAGTTTGAGGAACATGTCACTTTTGGAGTCATATCTACTTGCTGGATGGTCATAACAGTTTCTTGAAAATATGATGCTGGGGGTGTGCAGTGATGCACAAGCACCTGGGTTTAAGGTCCTGATACCCACCTATAGGAAAGAAATTTCACCTGTTGTGAAATAACTTGGCAGATCTTTCTGTGTCTGTTTCACTCTATTTCCCTTCCCTGTCAGTTTCTCTCTCTGTGTGTTGGTTTCACTCTTTTCCCCTTCCCTCTCAACTTCTCTGTGTCCTATCAAATGAAAATAAATACATAAATGAAAGTATGAAGCTTGGCCGTTCTTTAAAGGGACATGAAGTTTCTGTTGTCAAGACCAAGAGTTGCAGAGCATGATGAAACAACCCTATACTGGTGATGTCTTCCTAGCTGGCGGTAGGATAGCAGTCACTTCCCACACACCAGGTGGGCAAGCCTCAGGCAAGCAGATGAGGGGCAGCAGTCATCCTAGCTACTTGGCATTAGGTGTCCCATAAGACATGCAGGATGCTTTCAATAAAAGATGCTAGGAGCCGTGCTTACTTTTATTACTAGATTTGATCAGAGTACAGTGTGGCAGGTTGAGATCCTAACTAGTTGTACCAAGAGCTAAACACCCAGACCAGGAGGTTTTTTCAAGAGTCCATTTCCTTCTCCAGTTCCCAGTGAGCTATAGAGTATTGCTTATCATTGAAAAGTTTACTCTTGGGGTAACTTGGAAATGTATCTTTGTTGACAACAACAACCCTGTAAGTCAGCATTTTCTCAACAACATGACCCTGGAGTTGAGGGTTGTGGATGAAATTGCCAAATCTCCTTTAAGGAATAACTTTTGTTAGCGACCCACTGATTTGGAGAGGTCTCTTCATGTATATTAATTTGTATGTGTTTAAAGAGAGGACTATTGTATGTTCATAATAGTTTTAGCATCTTTTCAGTATATGTTAATGTGGACATGACATGATTGGATTGTTGGTTGCTTTCAGTCTGTGAAATGCTTCCTATGCTGTAAATAAAAGGGAAGCAGATAGCTTTCAAACATACACTGACACCCCAAAAACATTAATTATATATGATTTCAAGCAAGTTGGGTGTTTTGCATCAGATACATTTGATTTACTGGTGCCTTCTATTTTGCTGTGGGGGCAGAAGGATAAGGTGATAGGAGTTAATCTCTGATAGTATGACCCTTCATAGGCCCTGTGTGTGCTAGTGGTCAGCTAAGGGTTGGTAACTGTTAATTGCTTTTGAATCATAAGTGAATAATTTAGCTGGGTTAAATATTTAGACTTTTCAATGGTTAGCCTATGACATAGTTCTACTTATAATAGTAGAGCACTGGAACATTTCCTAATTTAGAAATATAGAGATGTTGGAAGAAGACGTTTATTCCTTATTGATTTATGCCTATATCTTTATTTTAGAAGTTTTTTTTCCCTAACACTTATTGGGTAAAGACTCATACTCTAGCTTTGTACTTTTCCTTTATTCTTTCTCCCTTCCTCCCTTCCTTTCTTCTCCTTCCTTCTTTCTTTTTTCTCTGTCTTTTCCATTTTTATTTGTTATTAATAGTTTATTACCAGATTGTAAGATTACAATTTATAGCTCCACACCACATCCACCACCGAAATTCTATATCCCCACCCTCCCACCTCCCAAAGATAACCACCATAGTTCTTATAAGTCTTACAGTTTGCTTGCTTCTTTTTTTTTAAATCAAGTTCATGTGTATCAGTTTTCTAGATTCCACACGAGTGAAACCATCTAGTAGTTGTCTTTTATTTCTTTACTTATTTCACTAAGCATAATCACCTCCAGTTCCATCCATTATGTCCCAAAAGACACATTATCATCTTTTTGATTGCAGAATAGTTTTCCATGGAATATATATCACATAACTTATTTAAATAGTCATCTGTGATGGGCATCTAGGCTGCTTCCACTCTTTGGCTATTGTGAATATTGTATCTAATCTATGAACAGAGGGATGCATATGTTCCTTCGAATTAGTGATTAAGTGTCCACTAGATAGATGCCCAAGAGTGGTATTGCTGGATAATAAAGTAAATTCATTTTTATTTGTTTAAAGACTCTCCATACAAGCTTCCAAAAGGGCTGTACCAGTTTGCATTCCCATCAGCAATGAAGCAGAGTTTACTTTTCTCCACAACCTCTCCAACACTGTCATTTCCTTATTTGTTGATGGAAGCCATTCTCTCAGGTGTGAGATGGTATCTCAGTGTAGTTTTATTTTTTTTTATTTTTTATTTTTTTAGGTTAAAATTCTTTTTTTAATTTTTTATTATTTTATTTTTTTTTTTATTAATTAACAAAACCATAGGGTAGGAGGGGTACAACTCCACACAATTCCCACCACCCAATCTCCATATCCCACCCCCTCCCCCGATAGCTTTCCCATTCTCTATCCCTCTGGGAGCATGGACCCAGGGTCATTGTGGGTTGCAGAAGGTAGAAGGTCTGGCTTCTGTAATTGCTTCCTCGCTGAACATGGGCGTTGACTGGTCGGTCCATACTCCCAGTCTGCCTCTCTCTTTCCCTAGTAGGATGGGTCTCTGGGGAAGCGGAGCTCCAGGACACATTGGTGGTGTCTTCAATCCAGGGAAGTCTGGCCGGCATCCTGGTGGCATCTGGAACCTGGTGACTGAAAAGAGAGTTAACATACAAAGCCAAACAAATTGTTGAGCAATCATGGACCCAAAGCTTGGAAAAGTGGAGAGGAAGTATTAGGGAGGTACTCACTGCAAACTCTAGTATACTTCTGCTTTCTTACTTTGGTGCCATACTCCAAACTCAGTCAATTTCTGCTTTGCGTTTCTACTTCTTCTTTTTTTTTTTTTACATGCATAACATTCCCCAGATTCCCATTTAGCAATACAACCCCCACTATTTCATTCATCATTTTTCATGGACCTGTATTCTCCCCACTCACCCACCCACACCAGAGTCTTTTACTTTGGTGTAATACTCCAATTCCATTTCAGGTTCGACTTGTGTTTTCTAATCTTGTTTTTCAACTTCGGCCTGAGAGTGAGATCATCCCATATTCATCCTTCTGTTTCTGACTTATTTCACTCAACATGATTTTTTCAAGGTCCATCCAAGATCGGCTGAAAACGGTGAAGTCACCATTTTTTACAGCTGAGTAGTAAGTATTCCATTGTGTATATATACCACAGCTTGCTCAGCCACTCATCTGTTGTTGGACACCTGGGTTGCTTCCAGGTTTTGGCTATTACAAATTGTGCTGCCAAGAACATATGTGTACACAGATATTTTTGGATGGATGTGTTGGGTTCCTTAGGATATATCCCCAGGAGGGGAATTGCAGGGTCATAGGGTAGGTCCATTTCTAGCCTTCTGAGAGTTCTCCAGACTGTTCTCCACAGAGGTTGGACCAATTGACATTCCCACCAGCAGTGCAGGAGGGTTCCTTTGACCCCACACCTTCTCCAGCATTTGCTGCTGTTACCTTTTCTGATGTGTGACATTCTCACAGGAGTGAAGTGATATCTCATTGTTGTCTTGATTTGCATTTCTCTGACAATCAGAGACTTGGAGCATTTTTTCATGTGTTTCTCGGCCTTTTGGATCTCTTCTGTGGTGAATATTCTGTCCAAGTCCTCCCCCCATTTTTGGATGGGGTTATTTGTTGTCTTGTTGTTGAGTCTGGTAAGCTCTTTATATATGTTGGTTATTAAACTCTTATCTGATGTATGGCATGTAAAGATCTTCTCCCATTCTGTGAGGGGTCTCTTGATTTGGGTAGTGGTTTCTTTTGCTGTGAAGAAGCTTTTTAATTTGATGTAGTCCCATAGGTTTATACTTGCCTTAGTCTTCCTTGTAATTGGATTCGTTTCATTGAAAATGTCTTTAAAATTTATGCGGAAAAAAGTTCTTCCAATATTTTCCTCTAAGTATCTGATAGTTTCTGGTCTAACATCCAAGTCCTTGATCCACTTGGAATTTACTTTTGTATTTGGTGAAATACAGTGATTCAGCTTCATTCTTCTGCATGTTTCAACCCATTGTTTCCAACACCATTTGTTGAAGAGACTCTGCTTTCCCCATGTAATAGTCTGGGCCCCTTTGTCAAAGATTAGATGTCCATAGGTGTGGGGCCTCATTTCTGGGCTCTCAATTCTATTCCACTGGTCAGTGTGTCTGTTCATGTTCCAGTACCAAGCAGTTTTGATGACAATGGCCCTATAATATAGTTTGAGATCTGGCAGTGTGATGCCTCCGGTTCTGTTCTTTTTTCTCAAGATTGTTTTGGCAATTCTAGGTCTTTTCTGGTTCCAGATAAACATTTGTAGCATTTGTTCTATTCTCCTAAAAAATGTGCTTGGGATCTTGATGGGGATAGCATTAAATTTGTAGATGGCTCTGGGTAATATATTCATTTTGATGATGTTGATTCTTCCAACCCATGAGCATGGAATATCTTTCCACTTCTTTGTGTCTTTTTCAATTTCTTTGAGTAGTGACTCATAATTTTCAGTATACAAGTCTTTCACTTCTTTGGTTAGGTTTATTCCTAGATATTTTATTGTTTTTGTTGCTATAGAAAAAGGAACTGATTTCTGGATTTCAATTTCTTCTAACTTAGTGTTTGCATAGAGGAATGCCACTGACTTTTGAATGTTAATTTTATAACCTGACACATTACTGTATTGCCTGATGATTTCCAAAAGCTTCTTGCTAGATTCCTTAGGTTTTTCCATGTATACTATCATGTCATCTGCAAATAAGGAGAGTTTGACTTCTTCTCTTCCAATCTGTATTCCTTTAATTCCTTGCTCCTGCCTGATTGCTATGGCAAGAACTTCCAACACTATGTTGAATAGTAATGGTGATAGTGGGCAGCCCTGTCTAGTACCTGATCTGAGGGGAAATGCTTCCAGTTTTTCACCATTGAGTATGATGTTGGCTGTAGGTTTGCTATATATAGACTCCACTATCTTCAGGAATTTTCCATCTATTCCTATTTTTTGTAGTGTTTTGATCATAAAGGGATGTTGTATTTTGTCAAAGGCTTTCTCTGCATCTATTGATATGACCATGTGGTTTTTGGTTTTGCTTTTGTTGATGTGGTGGATCACATTGATTGATTTACGTATATTAAACCAACCTTGCATGCCTGGGATAAACCCCACTTGGTCATGATGAACAATCTTTTTGATATACTGCTGTATCTGGTTGGCTAGAATTTTGTTCAATATTTTCGCATCTATGTTCATCAGAGATATTGGTCTGTAGTTTTCTTTTTTGGTTGTGTCCCTGTCTGCTTTTGGTATCAGGGTGATGTTGGCTTCATAGAAGCTGGCAGGGAGTATTCCAGTGTCTTCAATCTTCTGGAAGACTTTTAAAAGTAGAGGTATTAGTTCTTCTTTGAAAGTTTTATAGAATTCATTTGTAAAACCATCTGGTCCAGGACTTTTATTTTTGGGAAGATTTTTGATAAGTGTTTCAATTTCATTAGCTGTGATGGGCCTGTTCATGTTATCCACTTCCTCTTTACTTAGTTTTGGAAGTTGGTAGGTATCTAGGAAATCATTCATTTCTTCCAGGTTCTCTAACTTGGTGGCATATAGTTGTTCATAGAAGCCTCGTATGATATGTTGAATTTCTGCAGTGTCTGTTGTGATATCTTCTCTTTCATTTACTATCCGATTTATTTGGGTCTTCTCCCTTTTTTGTTTTGTGAGTCTGGCTAAAGGTTTGTCGATTTTGTTTACTCTTTCGAAGAACCAACATTTACTTTCATTGATCTTTTGTATGGTTTTCCTATTCTCAATGTTATTTATTTCTGCCCTAACTTTAGTAATTTCTGTCCTTCTGGTTGGTTTAGGGTTCCTTTGTTGTTCTTCTTCTAGGTCTTTAAGATGTGCAATCAGGCTGTTTATTTGTGCCTTTTCTTGTTTCCTAATGTGTGCTTGTATAGCTATGAACTTCCCTCTTAGGACTGCTTTAGCTGTGTCCCAAATATTTTGATAGCTTGTGTCTTCATTTTCATTGAACTCTCGAAACATTTTGATTTCTTCCTTGATTTCCTCTTTGACCCAGAAGTTGTTAAGAAGTGTACTGTTGAGCTTCCACATTTTGGCACTGTTACTAATCTTTTGTTGATTGTTAAGTGTTAGTTTAATTCCACTGTGGTCTGAGAAGATGCTTGGGATGATTTCAGTGCTCTTGAATAGGCTGATGCTGTCTTTGTGGCCTAACATATGGTCTATCCTTGAGAATGATCCATGTGGATTTGAGTAAAATGTGTATTCCAGTTTCTTGGGATGAATGACTCTGAAAATGTCCAATAGTTCTAGTTTATCTATCTCTTCATTTAGCTCCCTTATGTCTTTACTGATTTTCTTCCTGGATGATCTGTCAAGTTGAGATAGTGGGGTGTTGAAGTCCCCTACTATGATTGTGTTACTGTTAATATATTGCTGTAGCTCTTTCAGTAGAAGTTTGATGTATTTAGATGGCTTCTCATTGGGTGCATAGATATTAATAATTGTTAAGTCTTCTTGATTGACTGATCCTCTGAGCATTAAGTAGTGTCCATTCCTATCTTTTTTAATCTTATCTATTTTAAAGTCTATCATGTCAGATATGAGAATAGCTGTTCCTGCCCTTTTTTATGGGCCATTGGCTTGAATGATAGTTTTCCATCCTTTCACTTTAAGTCTGTGTTTGTCTTGTTGCGTTAGGTGAGTTTCCTGTAGACAACATATTGTTGGGTTGTGTTTTCTGATCCATCTTCCTACTCTGTGTCTTTTAATAGGTGAATTCAGGCCATTCACATTTATTGATATCAAAGATTGAAGATATTTTAACGCCATTCTTGTAGAGTTTTAGAGTGTTTTGATATATGTTCTATTTGTGGTGGTCTGGTTGTTTATAGGAAACCTTTCAGAACTTCTTTCAAGGCAGGCTTGGTGATGGTTGCTTCCTTCAGCTGTTGCTTGTCTGAGAAGGTTTTGATGCTTCCATCTAGTCTGAATGACAATCTAGCAGGATATAGTATTCTTGGCTGAAAGCCTTTCTCATTGAGCACTCGATAGATATCTTGCCATTCTCTTCTGGCCTGTAGTGTTTGTATGGAGAAGTCTGCTGCTAATCTTATGGGTTTTCCTTTGTAGGTGACTCTTTGTTTTTCTCTTGCAGCCTTGAGGATCCTTTCTTTATCCTTATTCCTTTCCAATCTAAGTATGACATGTCTTGGTGTCTTTAGGTCTGGGTTAATTCTGTTTGGGACCCTCTGGGCTTCTTGAATCTTTATGTCTTTGGTGTTGTCTAGACTAGAGAAATTTTCAGCTATTATGGCCTGGAGAACGCTTTCTTCCTCCCCTTCTCTTTCTTCCTCTGGTAAGCCAATAATGCGTATATTGTTTCTTTTGAAGTCATCCCATAGGACTCTGTTGTTGTTTTCAGCATCTCTTAATCTCTTTTTGAGATCTCTTACTTCTTTTTTAGTTGTCTCTAATTCATCCTCAATCTTGCTAATTCTGTCTTCAGCCTCATTGATTCTATTCTCTCTGCCCTCTACTGCTTTCTGGAGTTCATCTATTTTGTTGCCCTGCTCTGATACTGTTTTAGCTTGTTCAGCTAGTTGCCTTCTTAGCTCAGCAATTTCAGCTTTCAGCTCTCTAATAACCATGCGATTATTAGAATTTTCTTCCATATTCTCATTTGTTGTTCCTGCAGTTCTGATTACAATTTTTTCAAATTCTTTACTCACTCCTGTTATTATTTCCTTAGCTAATGTTTGGATGTTGAACTCGTTGTTTTGTGCTTCGCCCTCTGGAGGACTTTTAGCTGGACTCTTGTCCTGGTTCGAGTCTCCATTATTTTTTCTTGTTGTTTTAACCATTTTATATAAGTTAACAGTTTTTTCAATCCCTGAGTTGGAGTTCAGTGGTGTAAAAGCCTTTTTTTTTTCCCCTGTAGGCTATGGTAGCCTGAGGGCTTTTAAACTATCAATAGGCTTCTTGGCTTAATCAATGACTCCTGACCAAGAGATAAAGCAGGGTGTGGCAGAGATAATCCAGTGGTTATGCAAAGAGACTTTCACAGCCCTTCAGCTATGCCACCGAGGTATAGGTCTTCTCCTGAGTTTCCCGGTTAGATCTCTGTGCCCTGGTGTCCCTCCCTGTTGCTGCTCCAGATTCTGAGGGTAGTAGCAATGGAGACTCAGAGTTGTACTTGGTGAGTCTCTGGGGAGTCCTTTCCTCCCTTCAGCTGTCCCCTTGTTGGTGGAGCAGACTGGAGGTGGTGTCTCCACTGACAAACTGTCGAACTGTTAGCAGTCACTTAATCTCTCCTTAGGCCCCTCTCTCCTCTCTGTCACCAGCCATGCGTGTTTGTACTCACGGGTGATTTACTGGGTTTCTGTGGTCATTCTAGTCCTGTCTTGTTTCGGTCCGGGTGGTCTCCTTTGGTATTCCTAGTTGATCCGGGAGAGGAGAGGAGAGGAGAGAAAGCGATCTGCTGCTCGTAGCTCCCTCAGTGTAGTTTTAGTTTGCATTTCTCTAATGATAAGTGAAGTGGAACATTTCTTCATGTGTCTGTAGGCCACGTGTGCTTTTTTCTTTTCTTTTTTTTTCTTTTTTCTTTTTTTAGAAAGCTGTCTATTTAGTTCTTTGGTCCACTTTTTTATTGTTTTTTTTTTTTCTTCTTTTAGATATCTGTACCAATTCTGTATAGTTGTTTGAAATTCTGTGTAGTTGTTTGATATCAGTCGCTTGTATGATGTACAAATATTTTCTCCCATTTACTAGGATTCTTGATTATCCTTGTATAGTTTTCTTTTGATGTGTAGGAGATTATTAGTTTCATGTGATCCCATTTACTTACTTTTGTTTTCATTTCCCATGCCCAGGGGCTTGTGTCTCCAAATACATCCTTGATATGAAGATCCTGCAAAGTTTTACCAACATTTTCTTCTATAAATTTTAGAGGTTCTAGTCTAGTATCTAGATATATAATCCATTTTGATTTGATCTTGCTGTGTGGTGTTAGGTGGTGGTCTAGTTTCACTTTTCTGTATGTGGCTGTCCAGTTTTCCCAGCACGATCACTTGAAGAGACCTTTTTTTTTTTTTTTTCCCTTTGTCATATATTAGGTGGTTGTAAATGTGTGGGCTCATTTCTGGGCTTTCATTTCTGCTACACTGATCCAAGTGTCCATTTTTATTCCAGTACCATGCTGTTTTTTAAAATTTTTTAAATTATATTTATTTATTGGATAGAGACAGTCAGAAATCAAGAGGGTAGGGGAGATAGAGAGGGAGAGAGAAAGAGAGATACCTGCAGCCCTGCTTCACCACTTGCAAAGCTTTCCTTCTGCAGGTGAGTACTGGGGGGTTCAACCCAGGTCCTTGTGCACTGTAACATGTGAGCTCAGCCAGGTGTGCCACCACCTGGTCCTGCCATGCTGTTTTGATTACTATTGCTTTGTAGTATAAATTGAAGTTGGGGACTGTGGCATGTAAAGACCTTCTCCCACTCTGCGGGAGTTCTCTTTGTTTGGGTGGTGGTTTCTTTTGCTGTGCAGAAGCTTTTTAATTTAATGGAGTCTCATTAGTTTATTTTTGTTTTAGTCTTCTTTGTAATTGGATTCATTTCATTGAAAATGCCTTTAAAATTTAGATGGAAAAGAGTTCTGCCAATACTTTCCTCTAAGTATTTGATGGTTTCTGGTCTAACATCCAAGTCCTTGATCCATTTAGAATTTACTTTTGTGTTTGGTTAAATATAGTGGTTCAGTTTCATTCTTCTGCATGTTTCAACCCAATTTTTCTAACACCATTTGTGAAGAGACTCTCCTTTCCCCATGGGGACCTTTGTTAAAGATTAGATGTCCGGGAGTCGGGCAGTAGCACAGTGGGTTAAGTGCAAGGACCCGCATAAGGATCCCGGTTCAAGCCCCTGGCTCCCCACCTGCAGGGGAGTCGCTTTATAGGCAGTGAAGCAGATCTGCAGGTGTCTTTCTCTCCCTCTCTCTGTCTTCCCCTCCTCTTTCCATTTCTCTCTGTCCTATCCAACAACAGCGACATCAATAACAACAAATCAATAACAACAACAATAATAACCACAACAATAAAAAACAAGGGCAGGGAGTAGGGTGGTAGTGCAGCTGGTTAAGCGCAGGTGGTGCCAAGCACGAGGACCAGCAGAAGGATCACGGTTCCAGCCCCCGGCTCCCCACAGGGAGTTGCTTCACAGGTGGTGAAGCAGGTCTGCAGGTGTCTGTCTTTCTCTCCCCCTCTCTGTCTTCCCCTCCTCTCTCCATTTCTCTCTGTCCTGTCCAACAACAACAACATCAATAACAATGACATCAATAATAAAAAAACAAAGGCAACAAAAGAATAAATAAATAAATATTTTTTAAAAAGGGCAACAAAGGCAATAAATAAATATAAAAAAAATTAAAAGAAAAAAAAAGATTAGATGTCCGTAGGTGTGGGGACTTACTTCTGGGTTCTCAGTTCAATTCCACTGGTCAGTGTGCCTATTTATGTTCCAGTACCAAGCAGTTTTGATCACAATCCCCTTTTTTGTGTTCCACTGACTTGTTTGATGGTTTTCCATCTTTTGACTTTGAGTCTGTGTTTTCTTGTTAAGTTAGGTGGGATTCTTACACATAACATATTGCTGGGTTTTGTTTTCTGATCCTATTCCTATTCTGTGCCTTTTAGTAGGTGAACTCAAGCTTTTGATATTTATTGATATTATAGATTAAAGATATTTTAATGCCATTACTCTAGACTTTAAGAGTGTTTGGATATACGTTATGTTTATGGTGATGTCGTTGTTTATAGAAGACCTTTCAGAACTTCTTGCAGGGTAGGCTTGATGATAGTTGCCTCCTTTAACTGTTGCTTATCAGAGACTAATGCCTTAATTAATATTTGGATGTTGTCCTCATTCTTGTGTGCTTCTACCTTTGAGGGGGGCTTTTGTCTTCATTCATTTCTCCAGTGTTTCTTCTTGGTTTAGCCATTGTATATAATGTGTTATGAGGTCCCTCTCTCAGTCCTTTTCAATCCACTAATCACACTTTTCTGGATTGACTTTTGTCTAAGTAAGGTAGTAAAAGTTCACGGTTTTGGAAATTAAAGGTTGTTTCAGTATTATCTCAATCCCTAAAGTGAAGCACAGTGGCTGTTAATCCTTCTTATGTTCTTATGTTCTTCCCTGCATGCTATGGGAGCCTGAGGGCTTTTTAACTGTACATAGATTTTTTTTAAGCTTAATTACTCACTTGGGACCAAGAGATAAAACAGGGTAGGGAAAAGATAGCACAATGCTTATGCAGAGAGACTCACATGCCCTGAAAGTCCAAAGCCACAGGCCCAATTACACACTCTGCCAGTTGACCAAAGATCTTTATGGTGTGTAGCAGGTGGAAGGTCTGGCTTCTGTAATTGTTTCTCTGTTGGAAATGGGTATTGACTGGTCAATCCATAATCCCACTCTGTTTCTATTTTTCTCTACTGGGGTAGGGCTCTTAGAGGTAGGGTTACATGAATCATTGGTGAGGTCATCTTGCCCAGGGAAGTCAGGTTGGCATCATGGTAGCATCTGAAACTTGGTGGCTTAAAAGCTTCAAGATAAAAAGCAGAACAAATTGTTTAATAATCATAAACCTAATGGTAAGAATAGAGCAGATGATATTTGGGGTCTTCATGTTGGAAGAAGCTTTGAAGTCTAGTTTAGGTATATTCCAAGGGTCCTATGACTTTACTAATTTTGCCTGAGCCCAACAACTAACATGTAGGTGGACTGAAAGGATTGTCTTTAATGGTGTTAGAGTTGGAAGTAGGACTAGAAAACTGGATCAGATTAGAGAATCACTCCCAATTATGGGAATTTTGGTTGATTTCTTTTAAACTTTTCTTTTTTTAATATTTATTTTATTTATTTATTCCCTTTTGTTGCCCTTGTGTTATTGTTGTAGTTATTGTTGTTGTTACTGATGTCATTGTTGTTGAATAGGACAGAGAGAAATGGAGAGAGGAGGGGAAGACAGAGAGGGGGAGAGAAAGATAGACACCTGCAGACCTGCTTCACTGCTTGTGAAGTGACTCCATGCAGGTGGGGAGCCGGAGGCTCGAACCAGGATCCTTAGGTTGGTCCATTAACACTTTGCGCCATGTGCGCTTAACCCGCTGTACTACCACCAACTCCCTGTGGTTGATTTCTAACCTCACTGCCTCATGGTCAGAAAAGATACTTTTTATTATTTCAGTATTAACCTATTTATTAAGGCTGTCTTTGTGTCCCAACACATGGCCAACCCTTGAGAATGTTCCATGTGCACTTGTGAAAGTTGGCATGTAACTTCACATCTCACATGACAATTATTTCCCATAATTTATTCATTCTCTCTAGAGAACAAATAGAGAGAATCACAGCCAGAGACACCAGCTGTATTACTGATTAAATATTCTTCTCTGGCTTATGAAAATCCCTGTCAAAATTAAAAGACCTAAGTAAAACTTGTTTTTAGTATCCACTCCCCAATTAATAAGTCTTCCTTAAAGAAATTTCGTAGCTTTTTTTATATTCCTGAAAGCCATGTGAAAATGAAAAAGGGAAGGTGATGAACACTTAGAGAATGCAAAGGGGTTGCAATATGCTGTCCTACCCCCCTCTGTCCATTTTTTCCCCACACCCACCCACAACATCCTCAGTCTGATTTCACCCACACTTCCCCACTTTCAACTCATCAACCACCACACATCCTGTGAAATATTTCTCCACACTATTTCTCCTTTTTTTTTTTTTAATTTCTTTATTGGGGAATTAATGCTTTACATTAGACAGTAAATACAACAGTTTGTACATGCATAACATTTCCTAGTTTTCCATATAACAATACAATCCCCACTAGGTCCTCTGTCATCCTTCTTGGATCTGTATTGTCCCCACCCACCCACCACAGAGTCATTTACTTTGGTGCAATACACCAATTCTAGTTCAGGTTCTACTTGTGTTTTCTTTTCTGATCTTGTTTTTCAACTTCTGCCTGAAAGTGAGATCATCCCGTATTCATCCTTCTGTTTCTGACTTATTTCACTTAACATGATTTTTTTCAAGGTCCATCCAACATTGGCTGAAAATGCTGAAGTCACTATTTTTATAGCTAAATAGTATTCCATTGTGTATATATACCACAGCTTGCTCAGCCACTCATCTGTTGTTGGACACCTGGGTTGCTTCCAGGTTTTGGCTATTACAAATTGTGCTGCCAAGAACATATGTGTACACAGATCTTTTTGGATGGGTGTGTTGGGTTCCTTAGGCTATATCCCCAGGAGAGGAATTGCAGTATCATAGGGTAGGTCTCTAGCTTTCTGAGAGTTCTCCAGACTGTTCTCCACAGAGGTTGGACCAATTGACATTCCCATCAGCAGTGCAGGAGGGTTTCTTTGACCCCACACCCTCTCCAGCATTTGCTACTGTTACCTCTTGTGATGTATGACATTCTCACCGGAGTGAAGTGGTAGCTCATTGTTGTCTTGATTTGCATTTCTCTGACAATCAGAGACTTGGAGCATTTTTTCATGTGTTTCTCGGCCTTTTGGATCTCTTCTGTGGTGAATATTCTGTCCATGTCCTCCCCCCATTTTTGGATGGGGTTATTTGTTGTCTTGTTGTTGAGATTTGCAAGTTCTTTATATATCCAGGTTATTAGCCTCTTGTCTGATGTATGCATGTAAAGATCTTCTCCCATTTTGTGAGGGGTCTCTTGGTTTGGGTAGTGGTTTCTTTTGCTGTGCAGAAGCTTTTTAATTTGATGTAGTCCCACAGGTTTATGCTTGCCTTAGTCTTCTTTGTAATTGGATTTGTTTCATTAAGACCTCTATTTTCTTGTGATTTTTTTTTTTTTTTATCTTGATGATTTGTCTCTTGCTGTGAGTGGTATGTTGAGGATTTCAACTAATACTGTGCTGCTGTTGATGTCTCCCTTAAGGTCAGTATATATATTTTTTAGTATATTTATGTGCATGCACATTGGGAGCATATATATTGAGGGTGGTTATGTCTTCCTGTTGGATAGATCCTCTGAACAAAACATATAGTGTCTATGTCTGTCACTTTTCACCTTCTTTGTCTGAAAGTCCAATTTATCTGATATGATATTAGAATAGCTTTTTTTTTTTTTTGCCTCCAGGGTTATTGCTGGGGCTGTGCCTGTACTACAAATCCACTGCTCCTGGAGGCTATTTTTCCTATTTTGTTGCCCTTCCTATTGTTGGTTCTAGATAGGACAGAGAGAAATTGAGAGAGGAGGGGAAGATGGGGGTGAGAGGCACAGACACCTGCAGAACTGCTTCACCACCTGTGAAGTGACACCCCTGCAGGTGGGGAGCTGGGCTCAAACCGGGATCCTTTTTATTTTTTTTTTAATTTTTTTATTTATAAAAAGGAAACGTTGACAAAACCATAGGATAAGAGGGGCACAGTTTTACACAGTTCCCACCACCAGAACTCCATATACCATCTCCTCCACTGATAGCTTTCCTATTCTTTAACCCTCTGGGAATATGGACCCAAGATCATTATGGGACGCAGAAGGTGGAAGGTCTGGCTTCTGTAATTACTTCCCCACTGAACATGGGGAACTGAACATTATGGAACAGGTCGATCCATAATCCCAGCCTGTCTCTCTCTTTCCCTAGTGGGGAAGGGCTTTGGGGAAGCAGAGCTCCAAGTCACATTGGTGGGGTTGTTGGACCAGGAAGTCTGGTCGCATCCTGCTAGCATCTGGAACCTGGTGGCTGAAAAGAGAGTTAATATACAAAGCCAAACAAATTTTTGAACAATCATGGACCTAAAGGCTGGAATAGTGCAGATGAAGTGTTGGGGGATCCTCCATTTTGTAGATAGCTAGTGGGCATATTTTAGTTATTTCAAAGGACCTGTAGCTATACTAGTTTTTTTTTTTTTTTTTTTTTTTTTGCCTGGGCCTGAAATCTGATATGCAGGTGGATCCTAATTATTGTCTGGGGAGATGATGTCATGGCTGGGAGAAGGACCAGAAAACTGAATCAGGGAAGAGAGCAGCTCCCTAATATGGGAAAGGTGTATAAATATTGTTGATTGTAAACCCCATCAATTTTTTTGTGATCTGGGGCCCATAATTAGCTTAGGAGCCTGTGTGACCTCAATATCCCTCTAGATCTGAGCTCACATTCTTTGCTCATGAGTAGGAACATTTCATGCTGCCCCAGTATCGACCCATCTTCCTCAGGTGTAGCATAGAGTATGTTGTCCATCCTCCCTTCATAGGATGGAACATTCTCTACCATTGTTGATCCAGGTTGAGGGTGAGGTCCTGTAGGAGCCCACAATGGGGTCTATTTTGTTGTTCCTGTTAGAAATGACTGGTAACAATGGAGAGAGGGATTTATTTGAGTTCTAGGCCCATCAAGTCTGTTTGGGAATCTCAGGACTCCCCAATTAGGGCCCCAGCTGGTAGAATGGCCTGATAGTGACTAAAGAGTCATCATTAAAGTATGCCAGTATCTTGCCCTTATTCAGCTTTTGCAGTCCTTGCTTTGATAAGGTTAGCTTTGTAGTTAGTGAGAGAACTGTAATAGGAAGTAGGTGAGGAGGGTATCTAAGTCTAAGTGGACACTATTTCATTATGAACTTGATACTGACTCACTACGGACTATTGTGTATTTTTGCTTTCAGGTATATATTTTGCCCTAATTTATGGATACCTGTGAACATATGCTCTAATGGGACCTGGCCTATATCCAGGTTTTGGGCCTTTGTTAGGAAGTGAACCTCCTGGTATGGAATTAGAGAATACCATGAAAGGAAAGGTCTCACCCGAGTGATGAGGGTGAAAGGTTGGGTCTTGCTTTTTAATGCATTTTGGGTCTTGCTTTTTAATGCATTTAGTTACTCTGAATCTTTTGATTGGAGAATTTAAGTCATTCACATTTGAGGTGATTATTGATAAATGAGGTTTCCTATAGCCATTCTGTTTTTTGTTTCGAGGTTGCCTTATGCTCTTGTTCACTCTTCCTGTTTGTTTCTGTTCGTTATTTCATATGGATTTTTTAATTTTAAAAAAAAATTTTTTTTATTTAAGAAAGGAGACATTAACAAAACCGTAGCATAGGAGGGGTACAACTCCATACAATTCCTGCCACCCGATCTCCATATCCCATCCCCTCCCCAATAGCTTTCCCATTCTCTATCCCTCTGGGAGTATGGACCCAGGATCCTTGTGGGTTGTGGAAGGTGGAAGGTCTGGCTTCTGTAATTGCTTCCCCACTGAACATGGGCATTGACTAGTCAATCCATACTCCCAGTCTGCCTCTTTCTTTCCCAGTAGGGTGGGTCTCTGGGGAAGAGGAGCTCCAGGACACATTGGTAGAGTCATCTGTCCAGGGAAGTCTGGTCGGCATCATGCTGGCATCTGGAACCTGGTGGCTGAAAAGAGTGTTAACATACAAAGCCAAACAAATTGTTGAACAATTATGGACCCAAAGGTTGGAATAGTGAAGATGAAGTGTTGGGGAGTACTCACTGCAAACTAGTGTACTTCTACTTTCAGGTATATATTTTGCCCTAGTTTATGGATACATGTGAACATATGCTCTATCTCAGGGGACCTGGTCTATATCTAGGTTTTGGGACTTTGTTAGGAAGTGAACCACCTGGGTTAGAATTAGAGAATCCTATGAAAGGAAAGGTCTCACCCAAGTAATGAAGCTGAAGGGTTGTCATTCCACACCTGAAGTCTCTGGACACAGTCTGAACTGAAGCATGTTAAGGTGGTACTCCTTGCGTTGATTAGGTTGCGATCGGCCGATGCAATATTATTTGATATGAATTGGGAGATGCATGCGGGAAAGTGGGCCCTACCCTAAGGTTCCAGGACTGGGGGAAATATAGGCTTTATAGAGGAAATGTGAGGTTCCTGCTGTCTTAGGATTCAAGAAGACAATGGATAGCTATTGTTATCATCACATTATTTGGTAATTGGGTTAACTTTGAAAAGTCCCTTTGTTAGGGTTTGCTGTATAATACCCAGTATCTTGTATATAGCTGTGCCACTGGTTGCTTCTGATCTACCTGGTCGAAGCTTTTGAGAGAGTCCGCATATCAAAGACTCAGCCTATGTATTAAAAAGACTCAGTCTGTGTTTTAAAAAGTTCGAGACATACAATCAATTTTTCCTCCCCTCATATTAGTAGTGAATTATATGACTACACATTAATAGGAGTGTACATAAACACCATTCCCACCACCAAAACACTGTGTCCTATCCTACCCATCCACCCCTACCCCCACGCCTGACCGAGAAGCTGCATGTCCACCCTCCCCCTCACCACAGGGTTTTTACTTTGGTGCCGTATCATATGGATTTTTTATAATGTTCTTGCCTACTGTATATATGTTTCTTATTTCTCTTTATGCTATCTTTTGTTTTGTGTTTATCTTGAATATTGTGTCTAACTTATAATATCTATGAGTCTTTTTCTTTTTTTTTAGTTTTTTAAAAAATATTTATTTTCCCTTTTGTTGCCCTTGTAGTTATTATTGTTGTTATTGATGTCATTGTAGTTGGATAGGACAGAGAGAAATGGAGAGAGGAGGGGAAGACAGAGAGGGGGAGGGAAAGATAGACTCCTGCAGATCTGCTTCACTGCTTATGAAGCAACTCCCCTGCAGGTGGGGAGCTGGGGGCTGGAACCAGGATCCTTATGCTGGTCCTTGCGCTTTGCACCATGTGTACTTAACCTGCTGTGCTACCACCCAACTCCCTATAAGAGTCTTTTTCAAGTTAGCCTTGTTTTATCAACATTGGACTGTGTGACTGTATTTTGTTCTCCCCTTTCCTGTGTCTGGTTTTCCCAGTTGTGTTACTGTTTCTATTCTAATGCTGATCATCATATTAAAGTTGGGATTCCTTTGCTTCTTCTTTTCATGTTGGACTCCTCACATTACTTCTTGCAAGGCAAGGTTGGGAGTTGCACTTTCTTTCAGTTTCTGAATGTTTGAAAGATCTTTATTTTCCCTCATATTTGATATGAGGATAACTAAGCAGGATACAGAATTTGTGACTGGAAGCTCTCTTTTAGTACCTTGAGTATGCCACCCCACTCCCTCCTTGCCTCTAGGGCTTTTGATGAGAAGTATTATGAAAGCCTGATAGTTCTGATTTTTTAAAAATTTATTGGGGGGTTAATGGCTTATAGTCAACAATAAAATACATATGTAACATTTTGTACATATGTAACATTTTTCAGTTTTCCACATAACAATACAACCCCCACTAGGCCCTCCTCCACCATCATGTTCTGGGACCTGAACCCTCCCCCCACAACCCTAGATGCTTTTACTTTGGTGCAATACACCTAGTTCTGCCCTTGTATGTAACTTTCTTCCTTTCCCTGAAGCCTGTAATATTTTTCCCTTGTCCCTGATTTTGTATAGTTTTATAGTAATGTGTCTTAGTGTGTGTCATTTTGGATTCAAGAATTTAAATGTACATTTATCTTCTTGGATTTCTATATTTGGAACAGTGTTCAGGTATGAAAAATTCTCTCAAGATTTCTTTGAATATGTTCTCTACTTTTCTTTCTCTTTTCCTCAGGGATCCCAATAACTCTGGTGCTCGTCTTTCTGATTGAGTCTGCTATTTTATTGAGAAATTAATTTTTCCTAAACTTTTCTTTTCCAAGAGTGTGGTGGTTGTGTCTTCTAATGTTGATATTCTCTTCTCCACCTGATTAAACCTATTTCCAAGACCTCTTAACTTGACCTGCATTCAAAGTGTGCTTTAGGCCCCGCAGTTCTGTTTGGTTTTTTTTTTTCCTGTGGTTTGTAATTTTTTTTGGTAAAATTATCTCTGAGTTCTTGAATCTTAATTTTAGTTTCTTGAAATGATTTCATGAATTTTATAAACTCTGTGTTTATCATTTTTTCTAGATATGAGTCTGTTTTGGTCATTTGAGGTTTCTGACATTGCTGTCTGTGTATGTCTTAGTTTCTTCATTTAGGGTGGCTTTTGTTGTGCCAACAGGAGGCACTGTGGCTAAGGTGTTCTATTTCCTTGTTTGTATATCTTGATTAGGGAGGTGATATTTTATCCTGAGTCACCAGGCTGGCTATGTGACCTTGATGTCAATATAGAGTTTCCCTGCTGCTGTTCCAGCTTCTGTGGGGCAACAGCAATGAAGACTCAAGAAGTCACAGTTGTAATTTGGTGAGGTTTTAGTTAATTTTCTTTCTTTCTTTCTTTCTTTCTTTCTTTCTTTCTTTCTTTCTTCCTTCCTTCCTTCCTTCCTTCCTTCCTTCCTTCCATCCTCCCTCCCTCCCTCCCTCCCTCCGTCTCTCTTTCTTTCTTTCTGCCTGCAGTGTTAAAAATGGCAGGTTAGGGATGGGGAGATTGCATAATGGTTATGTAATACAAGTTTCCTGTCTGAGGTTCCAAGGCTTCATGGTCCCAGGTTCAGTTCCCAGCACTACCATTAGCCAGAGCTTAGCAGTGTTCTGATGAAAAAGAAACAAAGCAAAACAAACAAAAAACCCAAAACAAACAAACAAAAAAGAAAGAAATAGAAAAGAAAAGTAGAGAATATTAGTGTCCTGGGAGGTGACTTGAGGGGCTGATCACATGTCGACATGTTTGAGACCTTGGGTTTCATCCATCTTACTATACATGGCTAAGTGCTGTTCTAACCCTCTCTTTCTTCCCTCCTCTCAATTTCCTTATGCTCATACACATTAAAGTTCTTTATTTAAATAACAAATGAATCTATACAATTACAGTTCTTGTTTTTAAGCATTTTTGAACATATTTTAATAATGTGCTATTGTAAAAGGCGAAAGATTTATGTGATCTGAAGAGAAACCAGAGTATTATAATGTGCTATTGTATTCTCTAAAAGAAGCATGAGATATGTATCTGTATATAATATTAATTTCTTTCCTTTTTTTTTTTCTTTATTTTATCTCTCTCTTTCTGGTAGGGTTTTTTTAATGGCCTTCGAACTGAACTTACTGATTACCCAGGTATAGTAATTTCTAACATTTGCCCAGGACCTGTGCAGTCAAATATTGTGAAGAATGCCTTCACTGAAGACATCACAAAGGTAAACATTTCTGATTGGGGGATAATTTGAATTATTCATAGTTATATTTTGTTGTTCACACTTCATCTTAGAGTTTTCATATAACAGTCCTTATGAGTTAACTATAAGACTTACTGGTACTAGGAAAATTGTTAAGATTTGCTGATAATATTTTGGCATGCAGTTTTAAGAAAGGCTAAAAAAGGGGAGTTGAGTAGTAGTACAGCAGGTTAAACACAGGTGGCGCAAAGCGCAAGGACCAGCATAAGGATCCTGGTTCGAGCCCCTGGCTCCCTACCTGCAGGGGAGTCACTTCACAGGCGGTGAAGCAGGCTGCAGGTATCTATCTTTCTCTCTCCCTCCCTGTCTTCCCCTCCTCTCTCCATTTCTCTCTGTCCTATCCAACAACAAGAACAATAACAAACAAACAAACAAAAGGCTAAAAAGTGGCTAAGGCACTGTCTATAAATAACCCACTATTATGTGAACTATCAGTATTTTAAAACATAGTTTAGTCAATTCATAGATTGTAGCAACATTGAAGCTTCTTTGGTGATTGAATGTGAGTGCTTTAATCTTACTGAAATTTAAAAAAGGAGCTATGCCTAGAAGCTTAGAAAAAGTATTGTTGAATTGTGTTAATTTTAGGTTAGCCTCAATCAAACCTTAGGAACAGATGTCACACAGTGATCTATCAAAGAAATACAGTATAGTATATGTTTCATGAAGAACCCTGTATCACAGAACAAAATAGAATTATTTTTTAACATTTTTATTTATAAAATGGAAATATTGGCAAGACCATAAGATAAGAGAGATACATTTCCACACAATTCCCAACCCCAGAACTCCATATTTAATCCCCTCCCTTTATAGCTTTCCTATTCTTTACCCCTCTGGGAGTATGGACCCAGGGTCATTATGGGGTGCTGAAGGTAGAGGGTCTGGCTTCTGTAGTTGCTTCTCCACTGAACATGGGTGTTGGAAGTTCAATCCATACTCTCAGCCTATCTCTCTCTTTCCCTAGTGGGGCAGGGCTCTGTTTAGGCGGGGCTCCAGGACACATAGTGGGGTCATCTACCCAGCAAGGTCAGGTTGGCATCATGGTATCATCTAGAACCTGGTGGCTGAAAAAGAGTTAAGATATAAAGCAGAACAAATTGTTGACTAATCATGAACCTAAAGGCAAGAATATTTCAGATGAAGATTGATTGGGGTCTCTGTTTTGGAAAAAGCTGGTAGATCTATTTTAGGTATATTCCAAGGGGTCCAAAATAGAATTTAAAAAAATTTTTATTTATAAAAAGGAAACACTCAATGACAGAAACCACAGGATAAAAGGGGCACAACTCCACAAAATTCCCACTACCAGAACTCCATATCCCATCCATTCCCCTGATAGCTAAAATAGAATTATTTTAAAGACATTGAAAATCCTTTCTGTTTCACTAAGATATATTTTTTGTGGAGACATAACCTGAATATGTATATAAATAAGTATTCATAGATAAAATTTATGTTTCATATTTTCTTTTTTAAAAATTTTTTATTTAAGAAAGGATTAATGAACAAAAACATAAGGTAGGAGGGGTACAACTCCACACAATTCCCACCACCCAATCTCCATAACCCACCCCCTCCCATGATAGCTTTCCCATTCTCTAGCCCTCTGGGAGCATGGACCCAGGGTCGTTGAGGGTTGCAGAAGGTAGAAGGTCTGGCTTCTGTAATTGCTTCCCCGCTGAACATGGGCGTGGTCGGTCCATACTCCCAGTCTGCCTCTCTCTTTCCCTAGTAAGGTGTGTCTCTGGGGAAGCTGAGCTCCAGGACACATTGGTGGGGTCTTCAATCCAGGGAAGCCTGGCCAGCATCCTGGTGGCATCTGGAACCTGGTGATTGAAAAGAGAGTTAACATACGAAGCCAAACAATTTGTTGAGCAATCATGGATCCCAAGCTTGGAATAGTGGAGAGGAAGTGTTAGGGAGGTACTCACTGCAAACTCTAGTGTACTACTGCTTTCAGGTATATATTTTGCAGTAGTTTATGGATATGTGTGCACATAATCTGTCACAGAAACTGGTGTATATCTAGGTTATGGGACTTTGTTAGAAAGTGAACTACCTGAGATGAAATTAGAGTGTACTATAAAAGGAAAGGTCTCACCCGAGTAATGAAGCTGAAGGGTTGTCATTCCACACGTGAAGTCTCTGGATACAGTCTGAGGTGAAGCATGTTGAGGTGGCAATCGTTGCGTTGGTTAGGTTGTGATCGGCGGATGCAATATTATTTGGTTTGGATTGGGAGACACATCTGGGAAAGTGGGCCCTATCCAAGGGTTCCAGGACTGGGGGAAGTAGGGGCTCTATAGTGGAGATGTGAGGTTCCTGCTGTCTTAGGGTTCAAAAAGACAATCGATAGTTAATATTATCATCACATTATTTGTTAATTGGGTTAACTTTGAAAAGTCCTTTTGTTATGGTTTGCTGTCCAGTATCTTGTATATAGCTGTACTATTGGATGCTTCTAATCTACTTGGTCTAGGCTTTTGAGAGAGTCCGCATATCAAATACACAGCCTATATATTAAAAAGATTCAGTTTGTATTTTGAGAAACTTTGAGACATACAATTGATTTCCCCCTCTCATATTAATTAACTAGTGATATTTATGTCTACATTTTGCTAGGAGTGTACATAAACAGCATTCCCACCACCAAAGGACTGTGACCCATCCCTCCCGCCCACTCCCACCCCCCACTGGCCCAGGAAGCTGCATGTCTACCCCTCACCACTGGGTTTTTACTTTGGTGCCCTACTTACAATTTGATCAGGTCCTGCTTTTAGTTTCCCTTTCAGATCTTCTTAATCAACTTCTGTTGATGATTGGGATCATCCCATACTCATCTTTATCTTTCTGACTTAGTTCACTTAACATAATTCCTTCTAGCTCTGTCCAAGATGGGTCAGAGAAGGTGGGTTCATTGTTTTTGATAGCTGCATAGTATTCCATTGTGTATATATACCACAGCTTTCTCAGCCACTCATCTGTTGTTGGGCACCTGGGTTGCTTCCAGGTTTTAGCTATTATGAATTGTGCTGCTATGAACATAGGAGTACACACCTCTTTTTGGTTGGGTGTTATGGAGTCCTTGGGGTATAACCCCAGGAGAGGAATTACTGGATCATATGGAAGGTCCATGTCTAGCCTTCTGAGAGTTTTCCAGACTGTTCTCCACAGAGGCTGTACCACTTTACATTCCCACCAGCAATGTAAAAGGGTTCCTCTGTCCCCACATCCTCTCCAGCATTTGTTGCTGCTGTCCTTTTTGATGTATGCCATTCTTACAGGAGTGAGGTGGTATCTTAGTGTTGTCTTAATTTGCATTTCGCTGACAATCAGTGACCTAGAGCAGTTTTTCATATGTTTGTTAGCCTTTTGGATCTCCTCTGAGGTGAATGTTTTGTTCATATCCTCTGCCCATTTTTGGATGGGGTCATTTGCTTTTTTGGTGCTAACTATTTCATATTTTCACAGTGGTTTCAAATAAAATAGAATGAAAACCCTAGTTTAGAAATTAAATGACTTGGATTCTAAACCTAGTTACAAATATTGGCTACTGCACACATAGATAAGTTGCTAGATATCTGAGCTTTTTTTTTTTTAATTAAACTATGTTTTTTGTAATTTTTAAAAATTTTAATAAATTTTTATTAGTGATTTAATAATGATTAACATGGTTGTGGGATAACAGGAGTACAATTCCACACAGTTCTCACAACCAGAGTTCCGTGTCCCATCCCCTTCATTGGAAGCTTCCCTACTCTTTATCCCTCTCTGGGAATATGGACCAAAATTCTTCATAGAAGGTGGAAGGTCTGGCTTCTCTAATTGTTTCTCAGTTGAACATGGACATTGACAGGTCGATCCATATCCCTAACTTATTTCTGTTCCCCTAGTGGGGTAGGGATAGATTAACAGTGGATTAATTGGACTAGCAATATGAGTTTTGTTTTTTCACTATTGAGAAGCTACTTTTATTTTTTTCATCATTTTATCTCCATGAGCTCCACATTGTGTACAATACCATTTGTTAAGTATATGTGTTACAGTTTGTTACAATGTTGATTATTAAATTGAAAATTGCTAAGCATATTAAGATGATACCTTAATTAATGGCAAAGAACCTTCATTCTATAGTTATTTTACAACTATTATTCTAAGTATGATTTCTGTTAGGTTTTTTTAAATGTTACAAATAGCTTTTAGCTACGCTTTAGTGCACATGTGGGGTGGGGGATACTCATTAAGGACACTGGGGCTCATTAAAAGAGTCACTCAACAAAGATGGCTTTGGGGTTCTTCTTGTTAATTTTTTTTTATGAGAAAGTCTTAGATAATTACTCAGTCTTCAGTAACATTTTTTTTTAATATTCCGTAGAGAATGGATGTTATTGGAGACCAGTCCTACAAGATGGCAACTAGTCGTTGTGCTCGACTGATATTGGTCACCATGGCCAATGATCTAAAAGAAGTTTGGATTTCAGATCAACCTTACTTGCTAATCGCATATTTGTGGCAATATATGCCAACCTGGGCCTGGTGGTTAGCTGGAAAAGTTGGAAAGAGAAGGATTGAGAACTTTAAAAGTGGTTTGGTAAGATCAACTTATATATGTTTTTAATGAATATCAATCAACCTTATAGTATTAACATAAGGAATTTTCTAGTTTTCAAAAAACTTCATACTAGCTTTCAGCTGAGCTCATAATATAGGTATAAAAACTACAAACAAGTCTCTTGTCCCCATCTATATCTCTTGGCATACTATAAGTTATTGCTAGCTTTGGATAAAGATTTCTTCTATAAGGAAAATCATATACACATTTACTGTGTGTTTTTTTTTTAAGTTTTTATTTACAAAATGGAAACACTGATAAGACCATAGGATAAGAGGGGTACAATTCCATGTGATTCTGCCACCGGAACTCCATATCCTGTGTTTGTTTTTTTTTTTCCCTACTGTTTGGCCAGTATGTTTGTCAGAACGCACTTTTTTCATTTCTTTGTTGATACCCAACACAATCTGTTTTCCATTCTTTGAATCTCAGCTCTGGTGCAACCTATATCTTCCTAAGAACATGTGCATCTCAGATTCCTGCCTGTATAATTGAGCTAGATGCATGCTCAATGCACAATGCTAGTTTTTTGAATTTCATTCTGAGAGTGCTCTGCACATCTGAAATGTGTCTAGATCCCCATCTAATAGGTCTCATGCTTTAAGCATTTGTTCTTACAGAAGATACTGAAGAACATTATAAACTTTATCTAAGAAAATTGTGATCATCAAATTAATTTAATATATAAGAAACATAGGAAGTGAAGTTAAACCAAAATTACTGATATGACTATGAAAAAAAAGATTATTTTAGTGACTAGTTTTTACTTTAAAATATTTTTCAGTGATTCTAGCCTGTTTTTCTTTCTTTTTTAAATTTTTAAAAAAATACTTATTCCCCTTTTCCTGCCCTTGTTATAGTTATTATTGTTGTTGATGTCATCGTTGTTGGATAGGACAGAGAGAAATGGAGAGAGGAGGGGAAGACAGAGAGGGGGAGAGAAAGATAGACACCTGGAGACCTGCTTCACCACCTGTGAAGCGACTCCCCTGCAGGTGGGGAGCCGGGGCTAGAACCGGGATCCTTATGCCGGTCCTTGTGCTTTGCGCCTGTGCTTAATCTGCTACGCTACCACCCGGCTCCCTCTAGCCTGTTTTTTGTAGGGATTGTTATATAAGTATAATTAACAGCTGGACAGATATCTCAGTGGTAGAGTTTAGTAGTTGCATGCTCAAGACCCCAAGTTCATTCCCTGACATGACATTTATTTGAGCTGAGCTATGTTCTGGCCTCACTCCCTCATTAAATTAATTTATTATTATTATTATCATTTTACCTCCAGCGTTATCACTGGGGCTCGGTACCTGCACTATGAATCCACTGAGGCCATTTTCCCCATTTTGTTGCCCTTCTTCTTGTTGTCATTGTTATCGTTGCCATTGCTGTTGTTGTTAGATAGAACAGAGAGAAATTGAGAGAGGAGAGGAAGACAGAAATGGGGAGACCTGCTTGTTTCTTATACCGGTCCTTGCGCTTTGCGCCATGTGCGCTTAATCCACTGCGTTACCTCCTGGCCCCCTCATTAATTTTATACATTAGAAAAAACAATTAAGAGTAAAGAGAAGTATAAAATAGGACCATATTGTATATATCATTATATGCCCAATTTCACTATTGAAGTAAACTACCAAATGTTAGGCATTTAATTTGCTCCTACTTTTTGCAAGACAGTAAAATGAATTAGTGGAAAAAAAGTAAAAAAAATGCTCAAAGTGACTTAACACTTATAATATTTGACTATATAAAAATATGTGTAGTGCTTGTAAAAACCAAGTGCAGGTGCATGTGTTACAAAACACAAGAACCCACACAAGCCCCCGGCCCTCTACCTGAAGTGGTGAAGCAGGTCTGTGGGTGCCTATCTTTCTCTGCCCCTCATTATCTTCTTCTCTCTCAATTTCTCTCTGTCCTATCCAATAAAATGGGGGGGAAAAAGGTCTCCAGGAGCAGTGGATTTGTAGTGCAGGTATCAAGACCCAATGATAACACTGGAGGCAAAAACAAAACAAAACAAGTGCTCACTATTTGTTATCCGCTAAAACTTATAATGGGAGCTAGTTTGGTTTGGGCCAAATCATTCTTGAGCTATTTATTTATTTATTTATTTATTTATTGCTTCCAGGGTTATTGCTGGGGTTCGGTGCCTGCACTATGAATCCACTGCTCCTGTAGGCGATTTTTTCCCTTTTGTTGCCCTTATTGTTTATCATTGTTGTTGTTGCTGTTATTGCTGTCATTGTTGGATAGGACAGAGAGAAATTGAGAGAGGAGGGAAAGACAGAGAGGAGGAGGAGAGAAAGACACCTGCAGACCTGCTTCACTACTTGTGAAGCGATCCCCCAGCAGGTGGGGAGCCAGGGTCTGGAACCAGGATCCTTACCTCGGTCCTTGCGCTTGGTGCCAAGTGTGCCTAACCCACTGCATTACCGCCTTGGGCCAAATCATTTATAAACATTTTGCTAATTCTGGGCCTTGATGATATGGAATAGCTCTAAGAGGAAGGATCCTTCAAATATTACAAGCAAGTATGACACTTGGAGACTGGCTGCCTTACTAGCAGTGTGCCCAGTGATAGGTGAGAGTTGGGAGGGAAAGGCCTGCTTACTAGAGAGGTGGCACAGGCTAACTGGGTTGAAATACCAGATCAGGCTATCCCATAACCTGAG
Source organism: Erinaceus europaeus (assembly GCF_950295315.1). Taxonomy (NCBI): domain Eukaryota; kingdom Metazoa; phylum Chordata; class Mammalia; order Eulipotyphla; family Erinaceidae; genus Erinaceus; species Erinaceus europaeus. Next base: position 34,074,905 of record NC_080177.1, read on the forward strand.
TGAGTTCCTTCTCTTTAAATCAGTCTCCCTGTGTGCCAAAGGGAGGTTAATGGAAATAATCAGAGGAGTATTATACTAACTAAATGGGTTAGCTTAGGAAAGCCCTGAAAGGGAGTCAGGCGGTAGCACAGCGGGTTAAGCGCACGTGGCACGAAGCTCAAGGACCAGCATAAGGATCCTAGTTTGAGCCCCGGCTCCCCACCTGCAGGGAAGTCACTTCACAGGTGGTGAAGCAGGTCTGCAGGTGTCTTTCTCTCTCCCTTTGTCTTCCCCTCCTCTCTCCATTTCTCTCTGTCCTATCTAACAACCACAATAATAACTACAACAATAAAAAACAACTAGGGCAACAAAAGGGAAAATAAATAAATATTTAAAAATTTTCTTAAAAAAAGGGCAACAAAAAGGAAAGCCCTGAAAAACACTTAGGAGGTTTATGTTTGTTAGGTATTACCTGTAAAGGTGTTTCTTTTGATGGCAGCAGAAAACCCAGCTGGTAAATTATAACATTCAGAAAATTCATAGGGCAGAAAGAATACATTAGAGAAGAGGGAAGAGAATGGAAGGGTGCTGAGTCTCAGTCGGAATGTCACAGTTGTTGTTTTGGGAAAGCACATTAGAAGGTTACTTTGTTTTGTTCTGGCACAGTTTCTAACTATAAAATATGAGCATTAGAGAGTCAGGCGGTAGCGCAGCAGGTTAAGCGCATGTGGCGCAAAGCGCCCGGTTTGAGCCCCGGCTCCCCTCACCTACAAGGGAGTTGCTTCACAGGCGGTGAAGTAGGTCTATCTTTCTCTCCCCCTCTCTGTCTTCCCCTCCTCTCTCCATTTCTCTCTGTCCTATCTAACAATGACGACATCAATAAAAACAACAATAATAACTATAACAATAAAACAAGGGCAACAAAAGGAAATAAAAAATATGAGCATTAATCACTAAATTGAGGATTTGATGACATCTAGCCTTTCCTCAGGATGATGGCTTTCTCTCCCTGGCTCCATCTTGAGCTTGGCCCTTAATATGTAGTCCACACGGGACCCAAGCTTCCGGAATTGCTTCCCTGCTGAATATGGGCGTTGACTGGTCAATCCATACTCCCAGTCTGCCTCTCTCTTTCCCTAGTAGGGTGACACTCTGGGGAAGCAGAGCTCCAGGACGCATTGGTGGAATCGTCTGTCCAGGGAAGTCTGGTCGGCATCATGCTGGCATCTGGAACCTGGTGGCTGAAAAGAGAGTTAACATACAAAGCCAAACAAATTGTTGAACAATTATGGACCTAAAGGCTGGAATAGTGCAGATGAAGTGTTGGGGGGTACTCACTGCAGACTCTTGTGTACTTTTGCTTTCAGGTATATATTTTGCCCTAGTTTATGGATACATGTGAACATATGCTCTCTCTCACAGAACCTGGTCTATATCTAGGTTTTGGGACTTTGTTAGGAAGTGAACCACCTGGAATGGAATTAGAGAATCCTATGAAAGGAAAGGTCTCACCTGAGTGATGAAGCTGAAGGGTTGTCATTCCACACCTGAAGTCTCTAGACACTGTCTGAAGTGAAGCACCAGAAAATTTTGTTTGTTCTGTATTTATGTCTCCTCAGGGGTGTTTTGGCCTTATGAAGGTAAACAGAGATAGTGGTCAACAGGTTATTCAGGCTTACATGTAGCTTGCCTTACCTGATATCCCAGAATTATGCCTATATCCTTGGGTAGGATCCAAATTCACAGAGTAAACATAGAACCTGATATATTCAGTAGAATTGGAGGTAGCAAGTATGCTACAGAGTGTTCTGCATGCTAGTCGAGACATCATTCCATTTTGCATGCCCTGAAGATGTGTTATGCATATCTTTAGGCTGTATACTTATGTATACCCATAAGATGTTTATACTTGACATACATATATGCATACATACCCAGTAAAATGAGGCACAGTGAGTCCATGTGGAAAATTAGGCAGACACATGCAGAGATTGGGAGACACACAAGTGGGAGACATTTTGGCAGAACTTTACACTACCTTCATGGGATAACTCGATAGAACCTCATTGTGAGAAACATGCTGTGAGTCTGCCACTTGACAAAATTTCCTTCCTCTCACTACTAATGCTGTAACAAAGTTTATTTCTCACCTTTGAAATGTGAATGAAATGGTGCACCCTGGCATTCAGAGGGCCCCAGAATGGTTTTTCAATGCTGTATTTATCCATTTCCTTATTTAGATTAGTCTATAAGCTAATATAATATACAAAATTAATGTACTTGTTAATACTTGAATTTTTTTCCTGTTCTCTAGGCTAGGGAGATTATGCTTAAACTGTGGGGGATTTTTTTTTTCTTAAAAATTTATTTACTTTGGGGGCCAGGCAGTAGAGCACTGGGTTAAGTGAACATAGTAAAAGAACATGGATCCCGATTTTGAGGACCAGCACAAGGATCCCCACCTGCAGGAGGGACACTTAGCAAGTGGCGGAGTAGGTCTACAGGTGTCACTTTCTCTCTCTATCTCCCTTCCCCTCTCAATTTCTGGAATAATCCAATTTAAAAAAAAATAGAAAAAATGGCCACCAGGAGCAGTGGATTCGAAGCACTGGCACCAATCTCCAGCAACAACCCTGGTTGGAAAAAAAAAAAAAAGGATTTACTTTTATGAGAAAGAGAAAAAGAATGAGAGAAACCAACCAGAAAAGTGCTAACACTATGAATCCACTGCTCTGGAGGCCATTTTTTCCTTTTTTTTTTTTTTTTTTTTAATTGCATAGGACAGAGAAATTGAGAGAAGGGGGATGATGGGGGAGGAAAGATAAACATCTGTAGACTTGCTTCACCTGCTTGGGAAGTGACCCCTCCCCCACCCCTCACAGGTGCAGAGCCAGGGGCTCGAAATGGGATCCTTGAGCAAATCCTTGCATATGCACCTAACCCAGTACCGCCTGGGGGTAAACTGCACATGTTACAATGCAGAAGACCTTGGGTTCAAGCTCTGGGCCTCACTTGCTAGAGGAAAGCTTTATGAGCAGTGAAACAATGTTATATGCCCTTCTTTCTCCCTCTCTCTCTCTCCCTATCTCCCCTGCCCTATCAATTTCTGTCTGTCTCTATCCAGTAAGGAAATAAATATTTATTAAGTACTATTTTTAGGAATCAAGAGTATTAGCTACATTAAATTTTGTACTTAATGTAAAATTTCTTTTTTTATTTTTATTTTATTTTTTTAAAAATTCAAGTCATAGTTCTTTTTTTAAATTTTTAAAAAATATTTGTTTCCTTTTGTTGCCCTTGTTGTTTTATTGTTGTTGTCATTGTTGGATAGGACAGAGAGAAATGGAGAGAGGAGGGGAAGACAGAGAGGGGGAGAGAAAGATAGACACCTGCAGACCTACTTCACCACTTGTGAAGTGACTCCCCTGCAAGTGGGGAGCTGGGGGCTCGAACCGGGATCCTTCTGCTGTCCTTGAGCTTTGCGCCACCTGCACTTAACGTGCTACCTCCCGACTCCCCAAATTTTCTTTTTTTTTTTTTTAAAAGATTTTATTTATATATTAATGGGAAACATAGGAAGAGAGAGAAAGAGCCAGACAGCACCCTGGTACATGTGCTGCCGGGGATTGAACCCAGGCCCTCATATTTGAGGGTCTGATGCTCCATCCACTGAGCCACCTCCCGGACCACATGTAAAATTTCTTTATGTAGTTTATTTTTTCGAAGGATAAGTACATATCTTTTTAGTGGTATAGTTTAATGATTTTTGAGTTGCCTTGTTTTATTCTTTATACTTATATTCACAAATCATTTTAGAGTTATTAGTGGAATATTTCATCTCTGAATATCCAGGTCTATTCTTTGTGTTTATTAAGGCAAATGAAGGCATGATTAGCTGCTTCAGAAAAGTGAGAACAGAGATTACAGCTTTTGGGGCCAGGTTGTGGCTTTCCTGGTTGAGTGCATATATTACAATGCTCAAGGACCCAGGTTCAAGCCCCCTAGTCCCCACCTGCAGTGGGAAAGCTTCACAAGTGGTGAAGTAGTACTGCAGGTCTCTCTATCCATCTATCTCCCCCTTCCTCTCAATTTCTGGCTGTCTCTATTCATTAAATAAAAGATAATTTAAAAAAAGAGATTACAGCTTTTAGGAACTAACACGAATGAATGCTAACTAGCTGTATTTATACCTGATAGAGGAGGAAGAGGACTGCAGAGGTACATCACTGGTAAGACACAGGAACTGCATGTGTGAGGTTCCAGGTTCCATTTTTGGTATCACATATGTCAGATGGAGCAGTTCTCTGGTCTCTCTCATTAAATATAAATGAGTAAATAAATCTTCACATAGAGGAAAGATTGATACCAGTGTAGCTAGAGATATTTTTGTATAGATCTAGACTTTGGGCTATAGTTTTTTTTAAAAAAGGTTTAATTTGGGAGTCGGGCTGTATCGCAGCAGGTTACGCGCAGGTGGCGCAAAGCACAAGGACCGGCATAAGGATCCCGGTTCGAACCCCCGCTCCCCACCTGCAGGGGAGTCGCTTCACAAGCGGTGAAGCAGGTCTGCAGGTGTCTATCTTTCTCTCCTCCTCTCTGTCTTCCCCTCCTCTCTCCATTTCTCTCTGTCCTATCCAACAACGACAACAACAATAATAGCTACAACAATAAAACAACAAGGGCAACAAGAAGGGAATAAATAAATAAAATAAATATAAAAAAAGGTTTAATTTTTTTATCTTTATTCATTTGATAGAGACAGCCAGAAATTGAAAGGGAAGAGCATGATAGGAAGAGAAACAGAGAGAGACACTTGCAGCCCTGCTTCACCACTCACAAAGCTTTCCCCTAGGTTAGGGGCCGGGGGCTCGAACCTGGGTTCTTGAATACTGTAACATGTACGCTCAACCAGGCGTGCCACCACCCGACCCCTGGGCTATGGTTTTTATTTAAGCATTTCCCCAGGTTTTACAAACATTCTTTAAAGGAACCATAATAATAGAGCTCCTTAGAACAGAAAGGATTAATTGTCAAAAATTGGGGGTAAATAGACGGAGAAACTAATTCACATTGCTATCTTTCTATTATAGGATGCAGATTCTTCTTATATGATTGCATTGAAGAAAAAATACAAGTGAATTGTGTTTTCAAGTCACTGAAGAGAAAAATTTAAAATATGGAAGCATCAGTCTCCTTATACTTTATAGAATAGTTTTGATTTTACTTTTCAATATGATTTTGCTTACAATATGTACTAAATAAAAAATAAAACATTGCTATGCATCTTGCAGTAATAATATTAGCACTGGCACCAAGAATGTTCACTTGGGGGTGGGTGGGCAGTAGTGCATCTGGTCAAGTGCACATGGTGCAAAGCTCAAGGACTCGGCATAAGGATCCCAGTTCGAGCCCCTGGCTCCCCACTTGCAGGGGGGGGGGAGGTGTCACTTCACAAGCAGTGAAGCAGGTCTGCAGGTGTCTTTCTCTTCCCCGTCTTCCTCTCCTCTCCATTTCTCTCTGTCCTATCCAACAACAGCAACAATGATAAACAACAAGGGCAACAACAACAACAAAAAAGGGGGGTGGGAAATAGCTTCTAGGAGTGGATTCAAGTGCACTGAGCCCCATCAATAACCCTGCAGGCAAAAAAATAAAAATAAAAGAATGCTCACTTGGTAGTGAGCTGAGTAATGCATAAACATAAAGAACTGAGGGCTAGGAAGATGGCATAATGGTTATACCATTTTGTTGCCCTTTTTTAAATTGTTGTAGTTATTGTTGTTGGATAGGACAGAGAGAAATGGAGAGAAGAGGAGAAGACAGAGACACCTGCAGACCTGCTTCACCACTTGTGAAGTGACTCCCCTGCAGATGGAGAGTTGGGGGCTCGAACAGGGATCCTTAGGCCAGTCCTTGTGCTTTGCACCATGTGTGCTTAACCTGCTGCGCTACCTCCTGACTTTCAGCATAATGGTTATATCAAAAGCCTTTTATACCTGAGGCATCAAATATCTCAGGTTTAATCCCCAGTGCCAACATAAGCCATAGCCAGTGTTCTGATTTAAAAAATACACACGTGTACACACACACACACACACACACACACACACACACACATTTCTTAGTGATCGAATGCTGTTTGTTCTGACTAGTGGCCCATTTCTGAGAAGTCTCCACATCTTCTCACCTCTGAGCGGCTAAAATGGCCTGCTTGGGCTTGGCCTGGGCGGCCCTGGGGCCCTTCTTGCGCAGCACTGTCATGGTGTCCCAGTTGCTTTCAGCCATGGCGGGGCGATCTGTTCAGCCGCTCCGTAGCAGCTGCTCGAGATCTCTATAGTCCTTGTTTTAAAGTCTGTTTTGGCCAATGATAGCACAGCTACTTCATCTTTCTCTTGATTTTCCTTTGCATTTTTAAAAAATATTTATTTATTTATTCCTTTTTGTTGCCCTTATTTTATTTTTGTAGTTATGATTGTTGTCGTTGTTACATAGGACAGAGAGAAATGGGAGAGAAGAGGGGAAGACAGAGAGGGGGAGAGAAAGTTAAACACCTGCAGACCTGCTTCACAGCCTGTGAAGCAACTCCCCTGCAGGTGGGGAGCCAGGGGCTCGAACCAGTATCCTTACCCCGTCCTTTAACTTTGAGTATGCTGAGCTACCACCCGACTCCCTTTCTTTGCATTCTATACATCATTCCATTAAGTTTTAATTTTGTATTTTTCATAAAAAATATTTCATCAGTGGTTACCACAGGATGAACTCTTACACATCTTCAACTTATTAGAATAGTTCCAGTTTATACGAACTTCATTCTGGTGAAATACAGAAATGTCATTTCTATACACTTTATCCTCACCATGTTCTACTCTTGTGGTATTACTGTTGTACTGTTATATCTATAAATGTTCTAAGCTAATATGACCTAATAACACATCATTATAATTTTTATATCTTTTAAATGAGATGCAAGAAACAAAGCAGTATATATTAATTACATGTGTTGTATTCACTTACATACATGCCTGGAATGCTATAGTGCTCTCTTTTAGTTTAAACGCTTTATAGGTGATTTCTATTCTTGAAGGTCAATGTATGAAAATGTTGAACAACATATTTTTAACCTTACCATATTAGGAACATATCCCAGAGAAAACAAGTATGGTTTTTCTTGTAAAACTGCTTCTTTGCACTTTTCATCAGATACTACACCAATATACCAGTAATTTTCATATTCTTCAAGGTAGTTGATCAGCTCCTTAAAGCCTCCTATTGGACCCAAACTTGCTTTATCTATCATTAGTTTCAGAGTATATTTAAAAAGGAGAAAACAAGAATTTTTAGATTTTTTAATCAACCTTACAGATGAAATATCATCATTACTTTTTTTTTGAAATATCACTATTTTAATGACACTAGAATATCTATTACAAAATAAAAAGATCAGAGACAAATGATGTAGTTAAAGTGAAGAAAAAGAGGTTCACAACATAAAAGGAAAGCAAACAATTGTGTACTGAGATATAATCACAAAATCATTACTTTTCTTTTCCTTTTTTTATATTTATTTTATTTATTTATTCCCTTTTTGTTGCCCTTGTTGTTTTATTGTTGTAGTTACTATTGTTGTCGTTGTTGGATAGGACAGAGAGAAATGGAGAGAGGGAGGGGAAGACAGAGAGGGGGAGAGAAAGATAGACACCTGCAGACCTGCTTCACCGCCTGTGAAGCGACTCCCCTGCAGGTGGGGAGCGGGGGTTCGAACCGGGATCCTTATGCCGGTCCTTGTGCTTTGCGCCACCTGCGCTTAGCCCGCTGCACTACAGCCTGACTCCCAAAATCATTACTTTTCTATAAATATTTTGTTTATTTATTGAATAGAAAGAGTTTAATCGAGAGGGGGAGGTGAGATAGAAGAGAAAGAGAGACACCTGCAGGAGTGCCTCATCACTTGTGAAGCACCCCCTAGCCTTCCCACAGGTGATTGTGCATAGTGATACATACACTCAAGTAAGTGCACCACCACCACCTGGCCTCAAAGTCATTACTTTTTTCTTTTCTTTCCTGTTTTATTTGACAGGACAGAGAGAAATGGAGAGGGGAGCAGAGATAGACACCTGCAGATCTGCTTTACGGCTCATGAAGCATCCCCTCTACGTAGGGAGCAGGAATTAGAAGTTGGGTCCTGTAATTGCTTCCCTGATGAACATAGGTGTTGACTGGTCGATCCATACTTCCAGTCTGCCTCTCTGTTTCCCTAGTAGGGTGGGTCTCTGGGGAAGCAGAACTCCAGGACACATTGGTGGAATCGTCTGTCCAGGGAAGTCTGGTCGGCATCATGCTGGCATCTGGAACCTGGTGGCTGAAAAGAGAGTTAACATACAAAGCCAAACAAATTGTTGAACAATTATGGACCTAAAGGCTGGAATAGTGCAGATGAAGTGTTGGGGGGGTACTCACTGCAGACTCTTGTGTACTTTTGCTTTCAGGTATATATTTTGCCCTAGTTTATGGATACATGTGAACATATGCTCTCTCTCACAGAACCTGGTCTATATCTAGGTTTTGGGACTTTGTTAGGAAGTGAACCACCTGGAATGGAATTAGAGAATCCTATGAAAGGAAAGGTCTCACCTGAGTGATGAAGCTGAAGGGTTGTCATTCCACACCTTAAGTCTCTGGACACAGTCTGAAGTGAAGCATGCTGAGGTGGCACTCGTTGTATTGATTAGGTTATGATGGGCCAATGCAATATTATTGGATATGAATTTCAGAAGCCAGACCTTCCACCTTCTGCAACCCACAATGACCTTGGGTCCATACTCCCAGAGGGGTAAAGAATGGGAAAGCTATCAGGGGAGGGGATGAGATATAGAGGTCTGGTGGTGGGAATTGTGTGGAGTTGTACCCCTCCTATCCTACGGTTTTGTAAATGTCTCCTTTTTTAAATAAATAAATTTAAAGTAATAATAATAATAATAATAATAAAAGAAAACCACCTACCAGAAAGAAAATTGCTTTCAGCTAAAAATGCAACAGTATGACTCTATTAAAATTACATTGTTTTTTGTATATGTGGTTGGTGAAAAAGAAATAAAAATCTTGTCAACATAAAAAAAAAAAAAAGAAGTTGGGTCCTTGCACATGGTAGTATGTGCACTTAACCCAGTGTGTCACTGCCCAGTCTTCCAAAGTCATTACATTTTATAGTTATAATGGAAGATAATGCTTTTTTTTTTCCTGCAAAAGTTGCAAATTGTATGTAATCAAAATGAATTCCTGAAAGCTTTCAGTGATAGTTGGAATAATTCTAGAGTTTTGGTCAGTTTACAAACTAACAATCTTTTTGATGAAAGGTTAGGTAGAGAAGAAGAAGAAGGAGGAGGAGGAGAAGGAGGAGGAGGAGGAGAAGAAAGAGAGAGAGAGAGAGAGACCTGCAGCACTGCTTGCCTTGCCATACACAAGCCAGATTTAAGTTCCTGTACCATTGAAAATGCCATGGCACTAGAGGAAGGAAGCTCTGGTGCTGTGGTGTCTCTCTTTGTTTTTCTTAATGAAAAAAGTACCTGGGAGTGGTGAATTTTCTTATGTTCTAGGCCTAGTTTATCAAAGTCAATCAATCAATCAATAGCATTTAAAGTCTCCTAGACTCCCTCCAACAAAGTTGTGTATCCCAAATCCCTACCATACTGTCACTGTACTGATTCCCAAAGGAATACCAGAGTTGCCTTCATTGTTTCCCTGATGATGAGTCTTCAGACTAGTTCCTAACCCCTTGACATATTAAATCATGCCCATCATATAGACATTTATCCTTTTGTGGGGAGGCTATTTCCTTATCATGCATTCTTAGAAGAGTTTTTACGAAGCCAGAGATAAATGTTTTTCTGAATCTTGTTATATAATACTGAAACACATTACAAAAGTGATGTTCCAGTTTATATTTGCACCATGGGTATGTAAATGTTGCAGGCTAAGGAATTTGTTGATTGGGAATACTGGGACTTCACAGCACTGAAGGATGCTCACACCACACTGGGGCAATCCCAGAGAAGATTATGTTACTGTCATCAGGTAACACTGCTGTAGCTCACTTGCTAAATCTGGGAACTGGTTGATGCCAGAAGCCCAGATGCCCACAAAGTGGACACCAGTGCTGTCATCACCAACAGAAAGTTAACTTTGTACATCAACTTCTTCTGTTTCTATCTTTTGTGTCAGTGTCTCTCAACTGGCTGTATTGTAGTTACATGTCTATGTTCCTGTTTTATTTTATTTTATTTTATTTTTTTAATTTTTTTAAAATATATATTTTATTTATTTATTCCCTTTTGTTGCCCTTGTTGTTTTATTGTTGTAGTTATTATTGTTGTTGTCGTTGTTGGATAGGACAGAGAGAAATGGAGAGAGGAGGGGAAGACAGAGAGGAGGAGAGAAAGATAGACACCTGCAGACCTGCTTCACCGCCTGTGAAGCAACTCCCCTGCAGGTGGGGAGCCGGGTTTCGAACCGGGATCCTTATGCCGGTCCTTGTGCTTTGCGCTATGTTCCTGTTTTAAAGGAAAAATATTGGGTTCCCTTTCCAAGGTAGTCATCACCTAATCCCCAAGTATTAGGACGTGAGTGGCCACAAATATTATAAGAGTCTGCCTCACATTCCATACTGCCTGCCTTAGATAATCAAATTGATTTTTCTAGTCAGTTCTTAAATAAGTCACTTTAATGAGTCTGATTAATGAATCATTTTCTTTCATGCTTCTATGTACTAACTTTATAATTGACTACATAAACTACTAGCCTATCTTTTTTCTTTATCAATTGTAAACACTAGACATGTTTCTATTTGGAGTGTTTGTGAATTTATTTATTAATATGACTCTTACAGATGTGCAGTAATTTTATATAGCTTAGGGAGTAACCTTGGTGTCCAATGTGTTCATATTTCAACACTTAAATTTCACAATCATTCCCTTGCAGGTAAAAGTTTAGGTAGGGGCACCCTGTTTAGTCTTTGTACCCTTTCATTGCCATGATATTGTTTATTCTAAGAAATAGCATGTTTGTTGATATGTGCCCAGAGAATTCCAACTTTCTAAAAAGAGAAGGAATAAAATGAATCCCCAATCACAAATATTTGTTTCATGCCTCTCCTACTTTCTGAATCTAGTTGTTTTAGGGATCATAAGCATTATGCTTGTAAGTGGCAGAGATAGATGCTCATGTCTCAGATGGTATTTCTGAACAAAAACCAAAGAAAACCTTGGCATTTTCTCCCTACATTTATCACAGATTTATAAAATAAGCAGGGGAAAGAATATTTGTTCTTTATGCCTAAAAGAGCATCCAAAAGATCATTAGTTTATAAATTGGCCTCAAACTGAACCCAACCATTTAATCTACATTCTAGGAAGAGCTTTTCTGATAAAAATATTTATAGAGTCATATTAATAGTCATGGGAAATATCCAGAGAAGTCCAGTATCCTGGTACCATGAATCACTGTAATGAAGAAAAATAATAATTCTATTTCATTATCCTGGACATAAGTCTTGAGTAACAAAACATGCACCAGCCAGTAGAGGGCAGTGTTGATTTATTTGTGGAGGCCTCTGCTACAGGAAAATGTTAGTGAAAACCTTTTCTCCTATGAATACAACAAACATGTAGAACTGATGGTAAATATAAAATTACCCATCTGTAGGGGGAAAGTTTTACAAGTGGTAAAGCAGTGCTGCAGGTGTCTTTTTCTCTCTCCCTCTCTATCACTCTCCTCCCTCTTGATTTCTGGCTGTCTCAAAAGTATTTTTAAAAAATATGTTAAAATTACATTAATTTCTATTAAATTGAACCAGAATTTGTGATATGTTTCCCAAGAACTAAAATAGTAATAAAAAGTTTCCTAAACTAGGATCAAGGAATCTGCTTTTATGTTTCTATTTGGTTTTGAAGTCTTCAGAAGTCTTTGAACCCTCTATGCATCATTTTATTACCTTTTCTTGGGGGGAGGCATAAAGAGTATAGGTTTATTTAACAAAGAGTTAGATTTATAAGACAGTGCACCAAAATATAAATAAAAGAGAAAGCTCCTGGTTTTGGAACCATGTGGATACAAAACGTAGTGAAAGGGATCATACATCCTCAAGGAAGGAAGGTGGAGAGGAAATGGGTCTGCAGTACCTCGTTCTCTTATCTAGAAAATGAAGCATAAATACAGATACTGGCTAACTTCCCTTTTTCTCTAAGAGCCACTATTCTAGGAAAGAACATATTAAGCAAATTCTGAAAAATGCAGTTTTAAATGATAGTTCCCAAACCTATTTGACAGGAGACACATTGAGTTCATCTGATTCCAAAGACCATGCAGGACTTTGCAGAAAGTCAAGGGGGTTGGGCATGAATGGTCTTCTTGAGTACTGTCTTTATTTACTGCAGATGTCTAATAGCATTCAAAGAAAGTGATTCGAGTTCAAGAGAGATACTCAATGTGCATACACACACACATACATTAGATGGCAGTGCAATTTCTCCCTCCAGTATGATAGACATTGCTAGAACTCATATGTCTGGTTCCTCCCTCCTCACTGACTTTCAGAGGATTATATCTGCTAGCTGTCACTTACATAAAAAATTGTTTCTCTAAATATTTTGGGAGAAAATACGTAGAGCCATTTGGTCTCTATCATAATAATCCACTTTTTTTCAGAGCCTGGAAGGGAAAGTGTAAAGGGGTTGGAGTGGGGGGGGAGGTAAAGCAGCAGGGTTGTCTTTAGAAAAGGTGAGAAATAAATGGAATTAGGTTTACCAAATGCAACTTGAGGTAACTTTTCCTATTCATATATAAGGCAACAGTATCCTTTTTTATTTGAGTTTTGCTATAGTTGTGCTCACCAACCTCAAATACTCACTAATATTACTTATGGTATATTTAGTACTTAAATTGAGATAATTTCGAATTTTCTAACAGATCATTCTGTGTCATTTTCTATAATTCTCATTCTCTGAATACCTTTATTTTGCTGTGAGAAAGCTATCCAGAGATAAAATTATATGCTAAGCGAAGTACACTAGAGTTTGCAGTGAGTACCCCCCTAACACTTCTTCTCCACTATTCCAAGCTTTGGGTCCATGATTGCTCAACAATTTGTTTGGCTTTGTATGTTAACTCTCTTTTCAGTCACCAGGTTCCAGATGTCATCAGGATGCCGGCCAGGCTTCCCTAGACTGAAGACCCCAGCAATGTGTCCTGGAGCTCCTCTTCCCCAGAGACCCACCCTACTAGGGAAAGAGAGAGGCAGACTGGGAGTATGGACCGACCAGTCAACGCCCATGTTCAGCGGGGAAGCAATTACAGAAGCCAGACCTTCTACCTTCTGCAACCCACAATGACCCTGGGTTCATGCTCCCAGAGGGATAGAGAATGGGAAAGCTATCAGGGGAGGGGGTGAAAATGGAGATTCGGTGGTGGGAATTGTGTGGAATTGTACCCCTCCTACCCTATGGTTTTGTTAATCCTTTCTTAAATAAAAAAAATTATATGCTAAGCAAAGACCTCAAGCCTCTTTTTTGATTTTGCTTTACACAGTCTCTTGTAATTTCACACTGTCCCACTGTTCCTCCTTTGCTCTCGTGACCTGTAAGTTCTGGTTCTGGTAGAGATGTTGCATGTCAGCATCTATTACGTGAAGCTGATTGTTTTCCTTTATCTGTCAGGTCATTGGTACAGACTGTTTCACTTCTTTGGAAAAGTAATGTTTCACAATGTATTCCTTTGTCTTTAATGTATTCCTTTGTCTCTGATATTTTACTTTTGGAAAAGATTCTGTATTTATTTATTTATTAGAGAAAGAATAAGAGCATCTCTCTGGCACATGTGGTGCTAGGGGTCAAACTCAGGGCCTCATGCTTGTGAGTCCCTTGCTCTAGCTCCACTATAGCTACCTCCCTGGCCAGAGTACTCTGATCATTTATTGCTTGCTACCTGTGTTTCTCATTGGCACTAGTTATTTTTCCAGAGTTAAAATTAGTTTCACTTGTCATTTTGATGAGCAATAATGGAATGGCCACTATGGCCCAATGTTCCTTGGTTCAGATGTCTATAATTTTTTCTTCTTTATTTGTCTCCTGGAATTCTTAGACTCTGGTAGGATACTTCGGTGTGCATATGATTAGACAACGCTGCATTGGGCTTGATTTTTTAATTAATTACTTCTGTATCTTAATGAGTAAGCTACAGAAACACCAGAACACCACTCAACTGTGCCTTATGGTGGCATTGGACTTAGAACATGAGAGCACAGCACCTTAGGCATGAGAGTCTTTGAATAATCATTATACTATCTCCCCATCCCCAGTTTTGATTTTATGTGTGTAAAAGAAACTAAAATTTTTGAACCTATCAGAAATCTCTCTAAAAGCTTTGCTTTCTTCCAGATTGTGATATATTGAGCTGTCAGAGAAATCATGATGTATATTTCTGTTTTTCTATGCAAAAATGCATTGTGACTTCTTGGCAACCCAATATGTTTGTTATCTTCTAAAGTGTTAGTCTGTATATTGAAGATGAGGAAAACCATCCTATTTGGTGGTTGGTGTTTGTCATATAAGGTCTCTTTCTTGATCAATGAGAATGACTTTAACCAGGTCATTCCCAAATGACTTTATCAGATCTACTTGTAGGGTGGGCATTAAACTTAATCTGAATAGCAGGGAGCTACTGTGTGAATCCCACATTCATATTTTATTTTATCTTTATTTTTTAAAATTTCTTTATTTATTGGATAGATGTCCAGATTCAAGAGGGTAGAGGAGACAGAGAGGGAGAGAGAAAGATACACCTGTAGCACTGCTTCACCACTCACAAAGCCTTCGACCTGCACGTGGGGACTAGAGGCTTGAACCCAGGTCCTTGAGCATTGTAACATGTATTCTCAACCAGCCACACAGCCCATTTTATTTTTTAAAAGACATTTTTACTTGCATGACCTGGAGATGGTTTACCTGGTAGATGTATACCTTAACCCTGCATGGAGCCTTGGGCTTGAGCCCTGTTACCATATAGTAACACAATAGACTCAACTGGGGAAGGTTCAGGAATGTTGGAGTAGAGCTATGGTATCTTTCTTCTCGCTATTTCTTTCTCTCTTTCCAAAATAAGGAAAAGCAGGTGCCTGGCATATCCTTATCTGTAGTATCACAGATTCTATAACCCCAAAGGAAAAAAAATTTTTTTCCTGTCATTTACAGGTAATACACTCAGAACATTTTTTTTTTTCAGATAGATTCATCAAGCACATTTCTATGGGGACCAGACTCAGCCTGCATCACACACATGGCAAAAGAAGTGGTCCCACAAGTGAGCTATTTTGCAGGCTTAACAGTTATTTTAAATTGAGAGAATTAAAGATATTGGAGAAAGAGAGACAGAGAGAGAGAGAAGTAGACCAGAGTTCTACTTTGTCACATACAGTACCAGCTGGTGCCCTCACACATGCAGTTTGTACACACTGCTCACCAAACCACTCTCATCATTCCCATGCTATTTTTCAATTATCTTTTTCTAGAGAATGGCAATTTAAAAGGAAAAGATATACTTGTTTTGCCTCTTGACCTGACTAACTGAAGTACCCATGAAGCAGCTACCAAAATGGCTCTCGAGGAGTTTGGTAAAGTAAGTATCATTTTGAGTTGATACCTTGCTTTGTAGTAGCTACAAAAGAGATGTTCCTTTGTATTGCTGTCACTGAAAGCAAGTGGGTGTGCCAGCAAGATTGCTCACTTGGATAATGTGCTTGCTTTGTCAGTCACATGACCCAGGCTGAGCCAGGGGCTACCACTGTACTGAAGGAAGCTTCAGTGCTTGGTGTCTCTCCCTCTGTCTCTCTCTCCATCTGAAAAACAGAAAAGAAAAAAAAAAGTCAACCTGAGCAGTGAATCCCCAGTGACAACAACAGCAAAACAGCAAAACTAAATGGGTCCTTGCAGTGAGGTCAAGGACCATGAGTTGAGCTTCATCATCAAGTCTTTGTCTTCATGTAACCAGTACTTTTCATTCCATAACAAGTAGTAATTCCTCCACGTAGAACAAGAGGAGCAGAGAATTCACTGCAACCTTTTACTTTTATGACACTTGGTACTTCATAGAAGAAGTCGCCTAAAATGATAATATAATTACACAGATGAATCTTAGTTTTTATTTTTCATTACAGGATGATTGATATGAACTTTTTCATAATTCTTCAGATTCTTCCATAGGAATTCCATCAGTCCATCTTTAGGTCACGCTGATCTAGCCTCTTTTTGATTTCATTTAACTAGATTGACATTCTGATCAACAATGGTGGACGATCATTGGAAGAACAATGCTTCTTTGTAGACACCAGCTTAAATGTCTACAAGGAAATAATGGAGCTAAACAGTGTCCTTGACAAAATGTGTTCTGCCTCACATGATAGAGAGGAAGCAAGGAAAGATCGTTACTGTGAATAGCATCATGGGTATTGGATCTGCACCCCTAGCCACTGGATATTCTGCCAGCAAACATGCCCTTCAGGTGAGACTGCTCCAACTCCAGTTGATGGAACTGACCTTCTCAACTGATGCAGTTGAGAATGTGACCAACAGTGTAAGCGGTCACTGGGGCCTCTTCCACATGATGTTCTGCTCTCTGCCCTCGGAGCTACTCCTCTGCCTACAGAGACACATGAATTTTAAAGTAGGCCTAGGGGTTTGTAAAAAAAAATGCTGTTAAACAATGATATGAAACCAATCAAAGTTTAAGACCAATAGGGGAATAATGCCTGAAGGAGATATGATTTAGCATGGGTGCTATGGGAGCTCAGTTTAAGAGGAAGATTTCACTGTTGGAATCATATCTAATTGCTGGATGGTCATAACAGTTTCTTGAAAATATAAAGTTATGGCTGTGTGGTGGAACACCTGCTTAAGAGTACATTTTAACATGAACAAAGATGTAGGTTCAAGCCCTTAGTCACCAGCTGCAGGAGAGAAATTTTAGAAGTTGTGAAATTGTGTGTCAGCTCTCTCCCTCTCTTCACCTTCCTTTTCAGTTTCTCTCTGTCTTAACAAAAATAAATGAAAATATGAAGCTTGGCCGTTCTTTAAAGGAACATGAAGTTTCTGTTGTCCAGACCAAGAGTTACAGAGCATGATGAAACAGAACCCTACACTGGTGATTTCTTCCTAGCTGGCAGTAGGATAGCAGTCACTTCCCACAGACCAGGTGGGCAAGCCTCAGGCAAGCAGATGAGGGGCAGCAGTCACCCCAGCTACTTGGCATCATTTCCTTTTTTTAATTTGTTATTATATTTATTTATTTATTGGATAGTGACAGTCAGAAATTGAGAGAAAGGGGAGATAGAGTAGGAGAGAGGCAGAGAGACACCTATAGCACTGTTTCATCACTTGGGAAGCTCCCCCCTACAGGTAGGGACTGGAGGCTTGAACTCGAGTCCCTGCGCATTGTAACGTGTGCTTAATCAGGTGCATCACCACTTGGCTCCTGTTAGAATGTTCTCTTTACTTTTCTTCATTTTTACTCAACATAATCTGCTATCTATCCTTCAAGTCTCGGTTCCTGGGCAACCTTCTACTTCTTCCTAGGAAAATGTGTACCTCAGATCCCTGCTTAGTTAGGCCATAGGCATCTCCTGTTCTATTGAGCCAGATTCATGCTCAGTGCCTAGTGCTACTTCATTCTGAAAGTGATTTGCACAAATGAAATGTGCCTGTCCCTGTTTAAAAACATAGGTTGAGGGAGTCAGGCGGTAGCACAGCCGGTTAAGCACATGTGGCCCAAAGCACAAGGATCAGCTTAAGGATCCAGGTTCTGTCACCCACGTCTTCCCACCTGCAGGGGAGTCGCTTCACAGGCAATTGTTGTTAAAATTCGGAGGTTCCAGCTGGCTGGGCTAGCTTCATAGGCGGGTAACAGAGACGCGGAGACATACAGCTGGGCAGGGAAGCTGTATTTCTTTATTCAGGAACAACGATTCATAAACTAAACCAAACTAATCACCAAACAGAACTCTGCTGCCTCTTTGCCGCGGCGCAAGCACTCTCGAACTCTGCAACTCTTCAACTCTGGAACTCAGGAACCCTCTCTCGGGGTTACTAGGGGCGGGGCCAAACGGGCCCACGAAACTAACTGGACTGATCCAATTTTCTTGGTGGGGGAGAACTAGAACAACCCAATGTAAAGCATAAAACAATTCCCCCTTTTCTTTTTAACTAAATGACTACAGTATCAAGGGTGTGGGGTGAACAAAAACATATATCATACAGGCATTTTAAAAAAAGAAACTGGCACAAACATGGAGAAACATGTAAGCAAGTAACAAGAACCAGTGTGCTGCCAAGGGAAGGCCTGAGGGGGCCATTTTTGCCTCTGTGGGCAAAACTTTATCAGCTTAAAAAAACATTTCTTGCCTCTGGGGGGCGTACTTTCTTGCCTCTGGGGGGCGTACTTGCCTCGTCGGGCATTTGCATGGGGGCGGGGAACGGCCTAGAGTCCCAAAGGCAGCTGGCTGCAATTTACTTACTATGAAACAAAACTTGTTATTAGCATATTTCTAAGAGAGAAGGAATTTGAGACTTTTACATATCAACAACGTCTTTTAACCTTTTGTTACACCCATTCAAATGGAGTCACACCCTAGTTGTGCAGGAAAGGAAACCTCAGGCATGAGAATAATTAGCATAGCCATTGTGCTATGTACCATTTCTAATAGAGAAGGTAATGAAGAGTTTTACATATCATCAAGTCTATTTAACCTTTTGTTTAGACCAACTTAGTTAAAATATATTGATTGTTAACTAATTTTTACCTCAGACTTTAAATGTAAGTCAATTTATCTTTATGAGAATTATGTTGAAAACCTTTTTCATTTAACTTTAACTAGTAAGAATTTAGCCTTAAAGTTACTGTTTACTAAACTTTAAACATACACATAAACATGGTCATTAATACACAAGGAGAGAAACCTTTGTTACGAAGACATGTCATTTCAAACACGAATTTAGATATGTACTGTCTTAGTTGTTGGGGGGGGGGGTTTCACCATCCGGAGGTGGCTTCCCGCGCAGCTTTACTTCTAGGAATTGCAGGTTTTGATCTCTGTACAAATCTCTGCGTACTCCAGCTTGTCTGCCTTCAGACCGGACCGGCAGTTGGAGATCTCGTGTGCCCAGTTTCGGCAGGGAGCCCCGGGGTCCAGGAGGTCTGGGATCGTTCCAGAATTCATAGCAAGAGGGCAGGTAGGCCAGTTTTGTAGAAGGCGTGGGCCTAGGTGCCCAGGAGTGGCGGCCATGATAGGCCACCGCGGCCCTGCCCCATGTCCCTGCCATGTCTGCTGCCCTGCTCACAGTGGCCGAGCAGTGTGGAGGGATCACACGTCTAGTGCCCTGCGCCACGCGGTGGAGAGCCGGCTCCTGTGGGCTGGCCTGTGTGCTGGCATCGGGCTCCTGTGTGCTGGCATCGGGCTCCTGTGTGGTGGCATCGGGCTCTTGCGTGGTGGCATCGGGCTCCTGCGTGGTGGCATCGGGCTCCTGCGTGGTGGCGTCAGCCTCCTGCAGGCTGCCAGACTGCGGGGCTGCGTGCGCGGTGTGTGGGGTTGTCTGGGCGCAGCCGGCTGGCTGGCTGTTTAACGAGGTGGAAACAGCAGCTCCGCACCTCGCCTCCCGCCCACTGGCTCTTCCTGCTGGCTGTTCTGAGTTTGCCCGAGCGAGTGGAAACCACAGAGTGGTCCAGAGATAAATGTTCCAGAAACAGCAAAACAGTCTCGTGAAGAAAGAGCAGAGGCCTTTGGAGATCTCTTCACAAGCAGAAGAGAAGGCCATAGTATATAGGTAGCCAAATTGTCTTTACTTATCTGAGAGATGCGCAGGTCAGGTCCACGTGGGCGCCATTTGTTGTTAAATTTTTGGAGGTTCCAGCTGGCTGGGCTAGCTTCACAGGCGGGTAACAGAGACGCGGAGACATACAGCTGGGCAGGGAAGTTGTATTTCTTTATTGAAGCAGGTCTGCAGGTGTCTGTCTTTCTCTCCCCCTCTCTGTCTTCCCCTCCTCTCTCCATTTCTCTCTGTCCTATCCAACAACAATAACTACAACAATTTAAAAAAAAGGGCAACAAAAAGAAATAAATATCGAAAAAAATTTTTTTTAAAGATTTAAAAACAGAGCTCGATTACTTATGCTTTTAGCATTTGTTCTTATAGAAGATACTGAGGCACATTATGAACTTTATCTGAGAAAGTTGTGACCATCAAATGAATTTAATATATGAGACATAGCAAGTGGAGTTAAACCAAAATTATTGATATTACTGTATAAAGAATGATAGTTTCATGATTAGTTTTTATTTTTAAAATGCTTCTTTCAGTGATTCTAACCTGATTTTCATTAGGATTGCTATATAAATATAATTAAGAGTTGCAGAGATAGCTCAGTGGTAGAGTTTAGTACTTGCATGCCCAAGTTCATTCCCTGGCATGACCTTTGAGCTGAGCAGTGTTCTGGCCAATCTCTCTCTCTCATTAAATTATTTTTTAATTAGAAAAACCAACTAAAATTAAAGATAATTATAAAATGGAACCATATTGTATGTATCATTATATGCCCAACCTCACTATTGAAGTGAACTATCAAATGTTAGACATTTAATTTGCTGAAATTTTTTGCAGGACGGTAAAATTAATTAGAGAGAAAAAGTAAAAATTTGCTTAAAATTGTAGAAGGATTATTAATATTTGACTATACACAAATATGTGTAGTGGTTGAAAAGACCAAACATACTATTTGTTTTCCACTAACATATAATGGGAACCAGATTGGTTTGTGCCAAATCATTTATAAACATCTTGCTAATGCTGGGCCTTGATGCTATGGAATAGCTCTAAGAGGAAAGATCCTTCAAATATTACAAGCAGGTATGACACTTGGAGACTGGCTGGCTTAGTAGCAGTGTGCCCAGTGACAGGTGAGAGTTGGGAGGGAAAGGCCTGCTTACTAGAGAGGTGGCACAGGCTACTTGGGTTGAAATGCCAGATCAGGCTATCCCATAACCTGAGGGAGTGCCTTCTCTTTAAATCAGTCTCCCTATGTGCCAAAGGGAGGTTAATGGAAATAATCAGAGGAGTATTATACTAACTAAATGGGTTAGCTTAGGAAAGCCCTGAAAAACACCTAGGAGGTTTATGTTTGTTAGGCATTACCTGTAAATGTGTTTCTTTTGATGGTAGCAGAAAACTCGGCTGGTAAATTATAACATTCAGAAAGTTCGTAGGGCAGAAAGAATACATTAGAGAAGAGGGAAGAGAATGGAAGGGTGCTGAGTCTCAGTCGGAATGTCACAGTTGTTGTTCTGGGAAAGCACATTAGAAGGTTACTTTGTTTTGTTCTGGCACCAGTTTCTGACTGTAAAGTATGAGCATTAATCAGTAAATTGAGCATTTGATGACATCTAGCCTTTCCTCAGGATGATGGCTTTCTCTCCCTGGCTCCATCTTGAGTATGGTCTTTAATGTGTAGTCCACACAGCTTTATCAGTCTTTATGATAAACTAGGAGTCTTTCAATTCTAGTACCATTTCTGAGATAGCCTCATCACACAAAATCATAGAAAATTTTTTTTTAAATGTTGCCAGTCCCTGTTAAGGGTGCCATTTGCCTGGCTGGGCTAGCTTCACGGGCGGTAGAGAGACGACCAGGGACTCATGGCTGAGCTGGGAAGCAGTATCTCGTTTATTAATCAGATACATAGCCTTTTATGCAACTCTTCACTAGAAGTGGTAAGGGAAAGGAAATGACTAGGAGAGGGGGCGGAGCAAAAAAAGAGCATGAATAGAACATAGAAAACTTCCATCTAACCAGTGGGGATTAAACCAATACCCTGCAGGCAGGGCGGCACCCAGGTAAAACAGTGATTATGTAAATAGACCACAGCCTCAAGCAATGTGACAGAAGGGGTCTTAGAAGCAGAATTTAGAAGCATACCAACAAAATGTTCATTAGTTTTGCATTTAATTCACTCCTCTCTGCTCCTTTCTTCCCCACGGGAGGGGTGAGGCTCAAAACTGGGATGTACACATGGCAAAGGAAGATTTGTTTTTAAGAATATTATTTTGGGGGTGGGCATAGCACACCTGGGAGATCGCACACATGATTTCACAATGCAAAGCACCTGGGTCCAGGCTTTGGTCCCCACTTGCTGGAGAATAGCTTCATGAGCAGTGATGCAGTGCTGTTAGGTGACTTTCTTCCTTTTTATCTTCCCCTTTCCTATCAGTCTGTCTCTGTCCAATAACTAAATAAATATACATTTAAAAATATTTTTATAGTTCATGAGCATTAGCTATATTAAATATTAAATTATATTAAATAGTTTTTATGTTTATTTTTTTGGAAGGATTAGGACACATCTTTCCAATGGCATATCTTTATAATATTTTTAGTTGCCTTGTTTTATTCTTTATGCTTACATTCACAAATACTTTTAGAGTTATCAGTGAAATACTTAATCTCTGAATACCCAGAGCTAATCTTTGTCTTTATTAAGGCAAGTGTAGGCATGATATGCTGACCCAAATAGTGATAACAGAGATTTCAGCTTTTAGGAACTAACATGAGTGAATGATAAGCAATAGTATTTATAAAAGGGTGGGTGGTGTTGTACCCGGTTGAGTGCACATGTGCAAAGACACGAGTTCAAGTCCCTGGTCCCCACCTACAGGGGGGAAGCCTCAGAAGTGGTGAAGCAGGGCTGTAGGTGTCTTTCTCTCTTCCTCTCTGTTTTTCCCTCCCCTCTTGGTTTCCGGCAGTCTCTATTCAATAAATAAATAAAGATCATTTAAAAAATAGTATTTATACCAGATACAGGAGATAGCGGACTGGGACGGCATGTGAGAGGTTCCAGGTTCCATTCTTGGTATCACATTTGTCAGACTGAGCAGTTCTCTGGTCTCACTTTCTCTCTCTCATTAAACACAAATGAATAAATAAATCTTCACATAGAGGAAAGATTGATACCAAGCCCACTAGAGATATTTTTGTGTTGATCTAGACTTTGGGATATGGTTTTTACTTAAGCATTTCCCCAGGTTTTACATTCTTTAAAGGAACCATAATGCTAGAGCTCCTTAGAATAGAAAGGGTTAATTGCCAACAATTGGGGTAAGTAGCAGGAGAAACTAATTCATATTGGTCTCTCTATTATAGGATGCAGATTGTTATCTGAAAACCCCGAAGACAAAATATAACTGAAAAAGTGTTTGCATTTTCAACTCACTGAAGAGAAAACTTGGAAATATGGAAACGCCAGTCATCTTATACGTTATAGTCCAACTTTGATTTTACTCTTTAATAGATATGATTTTGGAACATGTAATAAATGAAAAATAAAATATTTCCATGAATCCTGCAGTAATAATATTAGCATTGGCACCAGGATATTGCTAACCTGGGAAACTATGCATCTTATGGTGTTTAAATGGCTTAGTTTGTGGGCAGGTGGAACAGCTCACTTGGAAAGTGTACTGTTTTGCCATGTGACCCAGATTTGAGCACAGCCCCCACTACATGGCTGGAAGCTTTGGTGCTGTGGTCTCTTTCAGTCTCTCTCTGTCTTTCTCCATCTCTGTATCTAAAAACACACAAACAACCAAACAAGCCTGTAGTTTGAAACTGCAGCACCACACGGGAGACCTAGGATTGGACTAGGGAAGCTCATCAGTGGTATAGCAGCACTAAAATATCTTCTTTTTCTTCCTCTCTCTTTCTCTCTCTTTCTCTCTCTCTCTCTCTCTCTCTCTCCTCTCTCTTTCTATGTCTCTCTCTCTCTTTCCTGTCACTCTAAATAAAAAGAATGAAAAAAAATTGGACCTGGTGAGGAGTACTTAGTATCAGGCATGTGCAAGGCCCTCTGTTCATTCCCCAGCACTTCATTAATTCACATATACTACATTCTTGGAGAGAGAGACACTTAATTTTATTATTTTAATTAACCACAGAATTTATTATGTCAGCTAGGAATACTTCCAGCTAAAAATGCTATTTCTATACTTTCCTCATATTTGGGAGCTACTCTCTGCCTTATTCCAGCTTCCTAGCCCTATTCTCAAATCTGACACCATCTTCTCAAACAATAGTTTCAGTCCACCTGTATGTTAGCTATTGGCTCAGGCAAAAAATCACTAAAGTCATGAGCCTAGTAGAACATGCCTAAAATAGACTTCCTACAACTTGTTCTGCTTTATATCTTAGTGACTTTCTTTCTTTCTTTCTTAATTTTTTTATTTTATCTTTATTTATTGGATAGAGACAGCCAGAAATTGAGAGGGTAGGGGAGTCAGAGAGGGAGAGAGAAATAGAGACACCGGCAGACTTGCTTCAGTGCTTTGGAAGCTTTCCCCCTGCAATTGGGGGCTGGGGGCTCGAACCTGGGTCCTTAAGCACTGTAACATGTGTACTCAATGATGTGTACCACCACCCGGTCCCATCTTAGTGCCTTTCAGCCACCAAGTTTCAGAAGCTGCCAAGATGTCATCCTGACTTGCCTGTGCAGATGACCTGACCAATGTGTCCTGAAACTTCACCTCCCCAGAGCCCTACCTCACTAGGGAAAGATAGAAACAGACTGGGGGGGGGGGGTCTGGATTGACGTGCCAACATCCATGTCCAGTGGAGGAGCATATACAGAATCCAGACCTTTCACCTTCTGCACTCCATAAAGAATTTTGTTCCATACTCCCAGAGGAATAAAGCATAGGGAATCTTCCAATGGAGGGGATGGGACACAAAACTTTGGTGGTGGGAACTGTGTGGAATGTCACCCCTATTATCATACAGTCTTGTCAATCATTACTAAATCACTAATAAAATTAAAAATCTCATTTTTAATTTTTTATGTTTATTTATTTACTTTCCCATTTGTTGGTCTTGTTGTTTTTTATTGTTGTTGTAGTTGATACTGTTAGAGAGAAATGGAGAGAAAAGGGGAAGACAGAGGGGGAGAGAAAGATAGACACCTGCAGACCTGCTTCACTACCTGTGAATCGACTCCCCTGCAGGTGGGGAATCAGGGGCTCAAACCAGTATCATTACGCCAGTCACCATGTGTGCTTAACCCGCTGTGTTACTGCTTGACTCCCCAAACTGTCATTTTTAAGAGGGTTCAGCCAAAAAGTACCCTTATCAATCAGCTACCAAGTAGTCAACATATAGATAGCCTCAGGCTGGGTTTAGAAACCAGTCCTTTATAATACCAAGAAATCAGGTGCTATCTCTTTTTTTGGGGGGGTGGTTAATGGTTTATAGTAAAAATACAGTTGTTGCCACATGTGTAAAATTTCTCAGTTTTCTGCAGAACACTGCCCCCAGCCCCAAGTCTTCCTTCACCATTGTGGAACAGGACCTGAAATCTCCTCTTCTCCACAACTGAGTCCTTTACTTTGGTGCAATACATCAGACCCAATCCTAGTTCTGCTTTGTGTTTCCACTCCCTGTTTTTTTTTTCAACTTCTGTCTGTGAGTGAGGTCATACTATATTCATCCTTGTCTTTCTGGCTTATTTCACTTAACTTGACTCTTTCAAGCACCATTCAAGGTGAGGTGAAGAAGGTAAATTAATGGGGGCTAGGCAGTGGCGCACCTGGTTAAGCATGCACACAAGGGAATGCAGGTTCAAGCCCCTGGTCCTCACCTGAGGGGGTGGGGTGGAGTGGGGGGGGCACTTTCCAGGTGGTGAAGCAGGTTCACAGGCGTCTGTGTCTCTATCTCCCCTACTCAATTTCACTCTGTCACTATCCAGTAATAAGTAAATAAATAAATATATAGGTAGATATTTAACTAAATAAATAATAAAAGAAGGTGAATTAATCATTCTCAATAGCTGAATAGTATTTCATTGTGTATATATACCATGCCATTCTTAGCCACTCATCTGATGGTGGATAACCTAGGTTGCCTCCAGGTTTTGGCTATTACAAATTGCATTGCTTGAATATAGGTATATACAGATCTTTTTGGAAGGGTGTGTTTGGCTTTTGAGTGTTCTCCAGACTGCTCTCCACAGGGATTGGACCAATTTGCATTCCTCCCAGAAGTTTAAGACAGTCCTTTTGTCCCCACAGCCTATCCAGCATTTATTGTGGCTATTTAGATGGAAAAGAGTAATTCCAATATTTTCCTCTAATTTTTGCAGTTTCTGGTCTAACAAAACACATCCTTAATCCATTTGGAATTTACTTCTGTGTGTGGTGGAATGTACTAGTTCACTTTCTTTCTTTTTTCAATTTCTCCTTTCTTTTTTTAAAATTTATTTTAATTTATTTACAACTCCACACAATTCCCACCACCAGACCTCTGTATCCCATCCCTACCCTAATTGCTTCCTTATTCCTTTTTTAAAATATTTATTTATTTGTTCCCTTTTGTTGCCCTTGTTGTTTTATTGTTGTTGTTACTGATGTCGTTGTTGTTAGATAGGACAGAGAGAAATGAAGAGAGGAGGGGAAGACAAAGATAGACACCTGCAGACCTGCTTCACCGCCTGTGAAGCGACTCCCCTGCACGTGGGGAGCCGGGGGCTTGAACCAGGATCCTTACTCCAGTCCTTGCGCTTTGCACCACCTCCCTTAACTTGCTGCGTTGCAGCCCAACTCCCATCTATCCTATTCTGTAACCCTCTAGGAGTATGGAGCCAAGGTCACTGTGGGATGCAGAAGGTGGGAAGTCTGGCTTCTGTAATTGCTTCCCTGCTGAACATGGGCATTGACAGGTCGATCCATACTCCCAGCCTGTCTCTCTTTCCCTAGTGGGGCACGGTTCTGGGGAATCAGAGCTCCAGGACACATTGGTGGGGTTGTCTGTCCAGGGAAGTCTGGTTGTCAACATACTAGCACCTGGAACATGGTGGCTGAAAAGAGAGTTAACATATAAAGCCAAACAAGTTGTTGACCTAAAGGTGGAGTAGTGCAGATGAAGAATTGGGGTGGGGGGTGTCTCTGTTTTGTAGATAGCTAATAGATATATTTTAGTTATATTCCAAAGAGCCTGTGACTATACTAGTTTTTTTTTGTTGTTTTTTTTTCCCCTGAGCCTGAAATCTGATATGCAGGTGGACCTAAGTTAATGTCTGAGGAGATGATGTTATGGCTGGAAAAAGGACTAGAAAGCTAGATCAGGGAAAAGAGTAGCTCCCAAATATGGGAAAGGTGTATAAATATTGTTGACTGTAAACCCCATCGATTTGATGTGATCTGGGGCTCATATTCAGCTTAGGAGCCTATGTGACCTCTGCATCCCTGTAGATCCTACCTCACATTCTGTGGTCATGAGTAAAAACATTCCAAGCTGCCCCAAATATCAGGACCCATATTCCTAGGTGTAGCATAAAGTATTTTGTCCAGTTTGGTCACTCTCTATTGTTGTTGACTGAAGCTGAAGGCAAGGTCCTATGGGGGCCCACAAAGGGGTCTATTTTGTTGTTCCTGATAGAGATGACCAGTAACAATGAAGAGAGGAATTTATTCGAGGTCTAGGCACATCATGTTTGTTTGGGAATCTAAGGACTCCCTGACTAGGGCCCCAGCCGATGGGGTGACCTGATAGTGACTAAAGAGTAATTGTTAAAGTATGCCAGTCTCTTGCTCTTACTCAGTTTTTGCAGTCCTTCCTTTGGTAAGGATAGCTTAGGAGTGAGTGAGGGAAGTGTAATAGGAAATAGGTGAGGAGGGCATCTAAGTCTAAGTAGACACTATTTCATTAGGAACTTTATACTGACTCATTGCAAAGTATTGTGTACTTTTGCTTTCAGGTATATATTTTGCCCTAATTTATGGATACATATGAACATATGCCCTGTCTCATGGGAACTGGTCTATATCTAGGTTTTGGGACTTTGTTAGGAAGTGAACCACCTGGAATGGAATTTGAGATTCCTATGAAAGGAAAGGTCTCACCCAAGTAATGAGGCTGAAGGGTTGACATTCCATGCCTGACATCTCTGGACACAGTCTGAAATGAAGCATACTGCGGTGGTATTTGTTGCATTGATTAAGTTGGGATCAGCAGATGTGATATCATTTGGTATGAACTGAAAGAAGCAAGCAGGAAAGTGGACCCACTCCAGAGGTTCCAGGACTGGGGGAAATATAGGATCTTTTTTTTTTTTAATTTTTTATTTAAGAAAGGATTAGTGAACAAAAACATAAGGTAGGAGGGGTACAACTCCACACAATTCCCACCACCCAATCCCCATAACCCACCCCCTCCCATGGTAGCTTTCCCATTCTCTAGCCCTCTGGGAGCATGGACCCAGGGTCGTTGAGGGTTGCAGAAGGTAGAAGGTCTGGCTTCTGTAATTGCTTCCCCGCTGAACATGGGCGTTGACTGGTCGGTCCATATTCCCAGTCTGCCTCTCTCTTTCCCTAGTAAGGTGTGTCTCTGGGGAAGCTGAGCTCCAGGACACATTGGTGGGGTCTTCAATCCAGGGAAGCCTAGCCAGCATCCTGGTAGCATCTGGAACCTGGTGATTGAAAAGAGAGTTAACATATGAAGCCAAACAATTTGTTGAGCAATCATGGATCCCAAGCTTGGAATATTGGAGAGGAAGTGTTAGGGAGGTACTCACTGCAAACTCTAGTGTACTTCTGCTTTCAGGTATATATTTTGCAGTAGTTTATGGATACGTGTGCACATAAGCTCTCTCATAGAAACTGGTTTATATCTAGATTATGAGACTTTGTTAGAAAGTGAACTACCTGAGATGAAATTAGAGTGTACTATAAAAGGAAAGGTCTCACCTGAGTAATGAAGTTGAAGGGTTGTCATTCCACACGTGAAGTGGATACAGTCTGAGGTGAAGCATGTTGAGGTGGCAATCGTTGCTTTGGTTAGGTTGTGATCGGCGGATGCAATATTATTTGGTTTGGATTGGGAGATGCATACGGGAAAGTGGGCCCTATCCAAGGGTTCCAGGACTGGGGGAAGTAGGGGCTCTATAGTGAAGATGTGAGGTTCCTGCTGTCTTAGGGTTCAAAAATACAATCGATAGTTAATATTATCATCACATTATTTGTTAATTGGGTTAACTTTGAAAAGTCCCTTTGTTATGGTTTGCTGTATAGTACCCAGTATCTTGTATATGGCTGTGCTATTGGATGCTTCTAATCTACTTGGTCTAGGCTTTTGAGAGAGTCCGCATATCAAATACATAGCCTATATATTAAAAAGATTCAGTTTGTCTTTTGAGAAACTTTGAGACATACAATTGATTTCCCCCTCTCATATTAATTAACTACTGATTTATATGTCTACATTTTTTATGAACTGAAAGAAGCAAGCAGGAAAGTGGACCCACTCCAGAGGTTCCAGGACTGGGGGAAATAAAGGATCTTATAGAGGAAGCAGGAGGTTATTGCTATCTTAGAGCTTAATAAGGCAGTAGATAGTTCTTACTATAATCCCATTATTTGGCTATTGGTTTAACTTTGATAAATCTCTTTGTTAGGATTTGCTTTTTCATGTACAACATCACCATAATTTATGTCATTTGGCATTATTTGTATATAGCTGTGGCACTAATTGCTTCTGTTCTCCCTGGTCTAAGCTTTTTTTTTTTCTTCCATTTTCTTTATTGGGGAATTAATGCTTTACATTCAACAGTAAATACAATAGTTTGTACATGCATGACATTCCCCAGTTTCCCATATAACAATACAACCCCCACTAGATCCTCTGAATCCTTCTTGGACCTGTATTCTCCCTACCCAACCACCCCAGAGTCTTTTACTTTGGTGCAAGATACCAATTCCATTTAAGGTTCTACTTGTGTTTTCTTTTCTGATCTTGTTTTTCAACTTCTGCCTGAGAGTGAGATCATCCCATATTCATCCTTCTGTTTCTGACTTATTTCACTTAACACGAATTTTTCAAGGTCCATCCAAGACTGACTGAAAATGGTGAAGTCACCATTTTTTACAGCTGAGTAGTATTCCATTGTGTATATAGACCACAACTTGCTCAGCCACTCATCTGTTGTTGGGCACCTGGGTTGCTTCCAGGTTTTGGCTATTACAAATTTTGCTGCCAAGAACATATGTGTACACAGATCTTTTTGGATGATTGTGTTGGGTTCCTTAGGATATATCCCCAGGAGAGGAATTGCAGGATCATAGGGTAGGTCCATGTCTAGCTTTCTGAGAGTTCTCCAGACTGTTCTTCACAGAGGCTGGACCAATTGACATTCCCACCAGCAGTGGAGGAGGGTTCCTTTGACCCCACACCTTCTCCAGCATTTGCTGCTGTTACCTTTTCTGATGTATGACATTCTCACAGGAGTGAAGTGGTACCTCATTGTTGTCTTGATTTGCATTTCTCTGACAATCAGAGACTTGGAGCATTTTTTCATGTGTTTCTCGGCCTTTTGGATTGCTTCTGTGGTGAATATTCTGTCCATGTCCTCCCCCATTTTTGGATGGGGTTATTTGTTGTCTTGTTGTCGAGTTTGGCAAGCTCTTTATATATGTTGGCTATTAAACTCTTGTCTGATGTATGGCATGTAAAGATCTTCTCCCATTCTGTGAGGGGTCTCTTGGTTTGGGTAGTGGTTTCTTTTGCTGTGCAGAAGCTTTTTAATTTGATGTAGTCCCATAGGTTTATACTTTCCTTTGTCTTCTTTGTAACTGGATTCATTTCATTGAAGACGTCTTTAAAATTTATGCAGAAAAGAGTTCTGCCAATTCTTTCTTCTAAGTATCTGATAGTTTCTGGTCTAACATCCAAGTCCTTGATCCACTTGGAATTTACTTTTGTATTTGGTGAAATACAGTGGTTTAGTTTCATTCTTCTGCATGTTTCAACCCATTGCTTCCAACACCATTTGTTGAAGAGACTCTGCTTTCCCCATTTAATAGTCTGGGCCCCTTTGTCAAAGATTAGATGTCCATAGGTGTGGGGGCTTACTTCTGGGCTCTCAATTCTATTCCATTGGTCAGTGTGTCTATTCATGTTCCAGTACCAAGCAGTTTTGATGACAATGGCCCTAGAATACAATTTGAGATCTGGCAGTGTGATGCCTCCGGTTCTGTTCTTTCTTCTCAAGATTGTTTTGGCAATTCTAGGTCTTTTCTGGTTCTAGATAAACATTTGTAGCATTTGTTCCATTCTCCTAAAAAATGTGCTTGGGATCTTGATGGGGATAGCATTAAATTTGTAGATGGCTCTGGGTAGTATATTCATTTTGATGATGTTAATTCTACCGACCCATGAACATGGAATATCTTTCCACTTCTTTGTGTCTTTTTCAATTTCCTTGAGTAGTGACTCATAATTTCCAGTAAACTTCTTGCTGGATTCCTTAGGTTTTTCTGTGTATACTATCATGTCATCTGCAAATAGGGAGAGTTTGACTTCTTCTCTTCCAATCCATATCCCTTTAATTCCTTGCTCCTGCCTGATTGCTATGGCAAGAACTTACAACAATATGTTGAATAGTAATGGTGATAGTGGGCAGCCCTGTCTAGTACCTGATCTGAGTGGAATTGCTTCCAGTTTCACCACTGAGTATGATGTTGGCTGTAGGTTTGCTATATATAGACACCACTATCTTCAGGAATTTTCCATCTATTCCCATTTTTTTGTAGTGTTTTGATCATAAAGGGATGTTATATTTTGTCAAAGGCTTTCTCTGCATCTATTGATATGACCATGTGGTTTTTGGTCTTGCTTTTGTTGATGCGGTGGAACATATTGATTGATTTATGTATATTAAACCAACCTTGCATTCCTGGGATAAACCCCACTTGGTCATGATGAACAATCTTTTTTAATATACTGCTGTATCTGGTTGGCTAGTATTTTGTTCAGTATTTTAGCATCTATGTTCATCAGAGATATTGGTCTGTAGTTTTCTTTTTTGGTTGTGTCCCTGTCTGCTTTTGGTATCAGAATGATGTTAGCTTCATAGAAGCTGGCAGGGAGTATTCCAGTGTCTTCAATCTTCTGGAAGACTTATAAAAGTAGAGGTATTAGTTCTTCTCTGAAGGTTTTGTAGAATTCATTTGTAAAACCATCTGGTCCAGGACTTTCATTTTTGGGGAGATTTTTGATGACTGTTTCAATTTCATTAGCTGTGATGGGCCTGTTCATGTTATCCACTTCCTCTTTACTTAGTTTTGGAAGTTGGTAGGTATCTAAGAAATCATCCATTTCTTCCAGATTCTCTAGCTTGGTGGCATATTGTTGTTCATAGAAATCTCACGTGATATGTTGAATTTCTGCAGTGTCTGTTGTGATATCTTCTCTTTCATTTAGTATCCGATTTATTTGGGTCTTCTCCCTTTTTTGTTTTGTGGGTCTGGCTAAAGGTTTGTCGATTTTGTTCACTCTTTCGAAGAACCAACATTTACTTTTGTTGATCTTTTGTATGGTTTTCTTATTCTCAATGTTATTTATTTCTGCCCTAACTTTAGTGATTTCTGTCCTTCTGGTTGCTTTAGGATTCCTTTGTTCTTCTTCTTCTAGGTCTTTAAGATGTGCAATCAGGCTGTTTATTTGTGCTTTTTCTTGTTTCCTAATGTGTGCTGGTATAGCTATGAACTTCCCTCTCAGTACTGCCTTAGCTGTGTCCCAAACATTTTGATAGCTTGTATCTTCATTTTCTTTGAAGTCTCAAAACATTTTGATTTCTTCCTTTATTTCCTCTTTGACCCAGAGGTTGTTAATAAATGTACTGTTGAGCTTCCACATTTTGGGACTATTACTAATCTTTTGTTGATTGTTAAGTGTTAGTTTAATTCCACTGTGGTCTGAGAAGATGCTTGGGATGATTTCAATGCTCTTGAATTGGCTGATGCTGTCTTTGTGGCCTAACATATGGTCTATCCTTGAGAATGACCCATGTGGATCTGAGTAGAATGTGTATTCCAGTTTCTTAGGATGAATGACTCTGAAAATGTCCAACAGTTCTAGTTTATCTATCTCTTCATTTAGCTCCCTTATGTCTTTATTGATTTTCTGCCTGGATGATCTGTCAAGTTGAGAGAGTGGGGTGTTGAAGTCCCCTACTATGACTGTGTTGCTGTTAATATATTGCTGTAGTTCTTTCAGTAGACGTTTGATGTATTTAGATGGCTTCTCATTGGGTGCATAGTTGTTAATAATTGTTAAGTCCTCTTGATTGACTGGTCCTCTGAGCATTAAGTAGTGTCCATTCCTATCTTTTTTATCTTATCTATTTTAAAGTCTATCATGTCAGATATGAGAATAGCTGTTCCTGCCCTTTTTTTGTAGGCCATTGGCTTGTATGATCATTTTCCATCCTTTCACTTTAAGTCTGTGTTTGTCTTGTTGAGTTCGGTGGGTTTCCTGTAGACAGCATATTGTTGGGTTGTATTTTCTGATCCATCTTCCTACTCTGTGTCTTTTAATAGGTGAATTCTGGCCATTGACATTTATTGATATCAAAGACTGAAGATATTTTAATGCCATTCTTGTAGAGTTTTAGAGTGTTCTGATATATGTTTTACTTATGATGGTCTGACTGTTTATAGAAGACTTTTCAGAACTTCTTTCAGGGAAGTCTTGGTGATAGTTGATTCCTTCAACTGTTGCTTGTCTGAGAAGGTTTTGATGCCTCCATCTAGTCTGAATGACAGTCTAGCAGGATATAGTAGTCTTGGCTGAAAGCCTTTCTCATTGAGCACTCAATAGATATCTTGCCATTCTCTTCTGGCCTGTAGTGTTTATGTGGAGAAGTCTGCTGCTAATCTTATGGGTTTTCCTCTTTAGGTGACTCTTTGTTTTTCTCTTGCAGCCTTCAGGATCCTTTTTTTATCCTTATTTCTTTCCATTCTAAATATGATGTGTCTTGGTATCTTTAAGTCTGGGTTAATTCTGTTTGGGACTCTCTGGGCTTCTTAAATCTATGTCTTTGATGTTGTCTAGACTAGAGAAATTTTCAGCTATTATGGCCTGAAGAATGCTTTCTTCTTCTCCCTATCTTTCTTCCTCTGGTAAGCCAATAATGCATATATTGTTTCTTTTGAAGTCATCCCATAGGTCTCTGTTGTTGTTTTCAGCATCTCTTAATCTCTTTTTGAGGTCTCTTACTTCTTTTTCAGTTGTCTCTAATTCATCCTCAATCTTGCTAATTCTGTCTTCAGCCTCATTGATTCTATTCTCTCTGTCCTCTACTGTTTTCTGGAGTTCATCTATTTTGTTATCCTGTTCTGATACTGTTTTAGCTTGTTCAGCTAGTTGTGTTCTTAGCTCAGCTATTTCAGCTTTCAGCTCTCTAATAACCTTGAGATAGTGTTTTCTTTCAGAGTCTCATTTGTTGTTCCTGTATTTCTGATTACAATTCTTTCAAACTCTTTACTCACTCCTGTTATTATTTCCTTAGCTAATGTTTGGATGTTGAACTCATTATTTTGTGCTTTACCCACTGGGGGGCTTTTAGCTGGACTGTTGTCCTGGTTAGTTTCTCCGATATTTCTTCTTGTTGGTTTACCCATTTTATATATTTATGTTATGAGTTCCTTCTCTTAGTACTTTTCAAATTACTGATTACTATTTCCTGGATTGACTTGTGCCTAAGTAAGGTAATTAAAGGGTTCATAGTGGTGTAAGTTAACAGTTGTTTCATTAGTATTTTAATCCCTGAGTTGGAGCTCAGTGCCTTAAAAGCCTTTTTTTTTTTTTTTTCTTTCTTCTCTGTAGGCTATGGGAGCCTGGAGGCTTCTAACTATAAGTAGGCTTCTTAACTTAATCACTGACTCCTAACCAAGAGATAAGGCAGGGTGTGGCAGAGATAGTCCAGTGGTTATGCAAAGAGACTTTCACAGCCCCACAGTTATGCCACCGAGGTATAGTTCTTCTCCTGAGTTTCCTGGTTAGATCTCTGTCCCCTGGTGTTCCTCCCAGCCGCTGCTCCAGATTTTGAGGGCAGTAGCATTGGAGACTCAGAGTTGTACTTGGTGAATCTCCAGGGAGTCCTCTCCTCCCTTCAGCTATCCCCTTGTTGGTGGAACAGACTGGAGGTGTTGTCTCAACTGATAGACTGTCAGACTGTTACCAGCCACTTAGTCTCTCCCTAGGCTCCTCTTTGTCACCAGCCAAGTGTGTTTGCGCTCACTGGTGATTTGGTGGGTTCCTGTAGTCATTCTAGTCCTGTCTTGTTTCAATCCCAGGTGGTCTCCTTTGGTATTCCTAGTTGATCCGTGAGAGGAGAGGAGAGGAGAGGAGAGGAGAGGAGAGGAGAGGAGAGGAGAGAAACAGATCTGCTGCTGCTTGTAGCCCTGCCTCCAGAAGCCTCCTGGTCTAAGCTTTTAAGAGAATCAACATATCAAAGACTCAGCCTATGGTCTGTGCATTAAAAAGTTTGAGACATTCAATCAATTTTTTCCCTCTCATATTAATTAAATAGTGATTTATATGACTAGAAATTAATAGGAGTGTACATAAACACCATTCCAACCACCAAAAGACTGTGTCCCATCTCATTCCCTTCCCTAGCCCCTGCCCCATGATGCCAAACATCCACTCTCACCCTCACCCTCACCCTCACCCTCACCCTCACCCTCACCCTCAACCTCAACCTCACCTTCAACCTCAACCTTTTTATTTTGTTGCCCTAGTCCAAACTGGTTCACTTTCTTCCTTTGTTATGTTTTAACCTATTTTTTCCATCACCACTTGTTGGGAAGACTGCCATTTTTCCATTTAATAGTTTGGGCCCATTTGCCAAAAATTAAATGTTCATAGGTGTGGGGGCATGTTTCTGGGCTCTTAATTCTATTCCACTGGTCAGTGTTTTGTTCCAGTATCAGGCAGTTTTGATTACACCAGCCCTATAATATGGTTTGAGATTTGGCGGCATAATGCCTCCAGTTCTCTTCTTTCTTTTCAAGACTGTTTTGGTGATTCTAGGTACTTTCGACTCCAGATAAACCTTTGCAGCCTATACTCTTATTCTTAATAAAATTGGTGGGACATTGATGGTGATTCCATTAAATCTGTACACACACTGGGTAGAATATTCATTTTTGATTATGTTAATTCTCCCATTCCATAAGCAGGGGCTATATTTCCATTTCTTTGAATATTTTTCTATTTCCTTGAATGGTGACTCATAGTTTTCATTATCAAGTCTTTCACTTCTTATTTATTTATTTATTTATTAAATGGAAATATTGGCAAGACTATAGGATAAGAGGGGGATATTTCCACACATTGCCTGCCTCCAGAGCTCCATATCCAATCCCCTCCCTTGATAGCTTCCCTATTCTTTATCCTTCTGGGAGTATGGTCCCAGGATCATTGTGGGGTGCAGAAGGTAGAAGGCCTGGCTTCTGTAATTGCTTAGCCACTGAACATGGGCATTGACAGGTCAAACCATACTCCCAGCCTGTCTCTCGCTTTCCCTAGTGGGGCAGGGATCTGGGGGGACAGGGCTCCAGGACACATGGTGGGGTTCTCTGCTCAAGGAAGTTGGGTTGTTATCATGACATCATCTAGAAGCTGGTGGCTGAAAAAGAGTTAAGATATAATGCAGAACAAATTGTTGACTAATCATGGATCTAAAGGGATGAAGATTGCAGATGAAAATTGGGGTCTCCATTTTGGAAAAAGCTAGGTCTGTTTTATGTATATTCCTATAGGCCTATGATTTTACTAGTTTTTGTCTGAGTCTGTCATCTAACATGCAGGTGGACCCAGGTTACTGTCTGAAGGTTATGGTGTCATAGTTGGAAAAAGGACTAGAAAGCTGGTTCAGGGAAAAGTAGCTCCTAACTATGGGAAAGTATGTAAATATTGTTAACTGTAGAACCCATCAGTTTGATCTGGGGCCCATATTCAGCACAGAAGCCTATGTAACCTCTGCATCGC
Source organism: Erinaceus europaeus (assembly GCF_950295315.1). Classification (NCBI taxonomy): domain Eukaryota; kingdom Metazoa; phylum Chordata; class Mammalia; order Eulipotyphla; family Erinaceidae; genus Erinaceus; species Erinaceus europaeus. Next base: position 34,111,780 of record NC_080177.1, read on the forward strand.
TGTAGGTCTGAGCTCGCATTCTGAGGTCACAGCTAGGAACATTCCAGGTTGTACTAATTTCAGGACCCATCATCCTCTGGTAGTAGGTAGAGTATGTTGTCTAACCTTCCTTCAGAGAATGGAACATTCCCTATCATTATTGATCCACATTAAGGGCAAGGTCCTATGGGGCACACAAAGGGGTCCATTGTGTTGTTCCTTATGGAGATGACCAGCGACAGTGAGGAGAGTGGTCTGTTAGAGGTCTAGGCCTATCATGTCTGTGTGGGAACCCCCGGGCTCCCTGAATAGGGCCCCAGATGATGGGGTGGCCTGGTTGTGACTTGAGTCATCATTAAAATATGCCAGTTTCATGCCCTTATTCAGCTTTTTTAGTTCTTACTTTGTGTAACACAGTTAGTTTTGGAGTAATTGGGAGACATGTAATAGGAAGTAGGTGAGAAGGGTATCTAGGTCTAAGTAGAAACTATTTCATTAGGTACTTTAAGGTGTCTTTTTAGTTCTTTCTACTTTCTTGCTTCATTTTTTGACTCTCTGCAAACTATTGTGCACTTTTCTTTAAGATATGTATTTAGCCCTAAACTTATGGATGCATGTACATATGCCCTATCTCATGGGCTCTGGTCTATATCGAGGTTTTGAGGTTTTGTTAACAAGTGCACCACTCAAAATGGAGTTAAGGAGTCCTATGAGCTAGAAACTGTCTCACCAGAGTAATGAAGCTGGAGTTGAAATTCTACGCCTGACATCTTTGGACACATTCCACAGTTAAGCATGCTGAGGTGGTACTGGTTTCATTGATTAGGTTGAGATCAGCAGATGCAATATCATTTGGTATGAATTGAGAGAAGCATTCAGAGAAGTGAGTCCCGACCTAGAGGTTCCAGGACTGGGAGAAACATGGGCTTTATGGAGAAAGGGGAAGGTTCCTGCTGTCTTAGGTTTTAAGAAGGCTATAACCAAATCATTTAGTAATTGGGTTAACTTTGAAAATGTTAGGATTTGCCATACCATACAAGACCTCACCATAATTTATGACCTTTTCTGCTATTTATATATAGCTGTATCTTATAAAGTACCACCACCAGTTGCTTCTGTCCTCCCTCGTCTAAGTTTTGAAGAGAATATTTCAAAGAACAAGTCATTATTAGAAATGTATTAACAATTTGAGCCCACTGTTAAAATTTAATCGATTTCCAATTTGAAGTCTTAGGTGCTTAGATTGAAGGAACATGTACTCAGCCTAGGATCTATGCATCAAAAAGTTTGTTTTCCTCTCTTTTATCAATTAAATAATTTGTGAGATTGTTAAGTTAATAGGATTGTATATTAACACCATTCCTACCACCAAGGGTCTGTGTCTTTCCCCCCTCCCCCCTCTCCCCATCCTTACCTCCCTCCCAATGAAGCTGAACATCAACCCTCACCCTCCATCCAGAGATTTTTTTACTTTGGTGCCCTACTCTAAACTCAGTCAGATTATTTAGGTTTCCCTTTCTGTTCTTTCTCAACTTCTGTTTATGAATGGGATCACCCCATACTTGTCTTTGTCTTTCTGACTTAGCTCACTTAACATAATTCTTTTTATCTCTATCCAAGATGGGTCAGAGAAGGTGGGCTCATAGTATTCCATTGTGTACCTATACCACAGCTTTTTCAGCCATTCATCTGTTGTTGGGCATCTGGTTTGCTTCCAGGTTTTAGCTACTACTAATTGTGCTGCTAAGAACATAGGTATACACAGATCTTCTTGGTTGGGTGTTATGGAGTCCTTAGGATATATCCCTAGGAGAGAAATTAATGGGTTATATGGGAGGTCTCTTTCTAGCCTTGTGAGGGTTCTTCAGATTGCCCTCCACAGAGATTGTACCAATTTGCATTCCCACCAGCAGTGCAGGAGGGTTCCTTTGTCTCCAAAACCTCTCTAGCATTTGCTGCTGCTGTCATTTTTGATGTGTGACATTCTCACAAGGGTGAGGTGGTATCTCAGTGTTATCTTTATTTGCATTTCTCTGACAGTGACCTGGAGCCATTTGTCATGTGTTTGTTAGTCCTTATGTAGTGAATGTTCTGTTCATATCTTCTGCCCATTTCTGGATGGGATCATTTGCTTTTGTGTTAAGTTTGGTGAGTTCCTTATATATTTTGGTTATTAGTATCTTGTCTGATGTATATCATGTGAAGATCTTCTCCCATTCTGTGAGGGGTCTCTTTGTTTGGGTAATGGTTTCTTTTGTTGTGCAGAAGCTCTTCAATTTGAGGTATTCCCATTGATTTATTTTTATTTTAGTCTTCCTTGCAGTTGGGTTTGTATCATCAAAAATGTCCTTGAGGTTTAGGTGGGAAAGTGTTTCATCAATGTTTTCCTTTAAGTATTTGATAGTTTCTGGTCTAACACCCAGGTCCTTGATCCATTTGGACTTGACTTTTGTCACCAGAGGTGAGATAAAGTGGTTCAGTTTCATTCTTCTGCATATTTCAACCCAGTTTTCCCAGCACCATTTATTGAAGAGAGCTTCCTTCCTCCATTTAATAATTTGTGCCCCTTTGTCAAAAATTAGATGTCTATAGTGTGGGGGTCTATTTCTGGACTTTCAATTCTGTTCCACTGGACTGTATCTATTTTTGTTCCAGTACCAGGATTATTTGACAATGAAAGCCTTATAATATAGTTTGAGATCTGGGAATGTGATGCCTCCATTTCAGTTTCTTTTCCTCAAGATTGTTTTGGCAATTCCAGGTGTTTTCTAGTTCCAGATAAATAATTGTAATTTTTGTTCTAGTCTCTTAAAGAATCTTGGTGGGACTTTGATGGGTATCACATTGAATTTATATATGGCTTTGGGTAGAATATTCATTTTGATGATATTTATTCTTTCAACCCATGAGCATTGGATATCTTTCTATTTCTTGGTATCATTTCCTATTTCTTTGAATAGCAACTCATAGTTTTCAGTATACAAGTCATTCAGTTCTTTGGTTAGGTTTTTCCTAGATATTTTATTGATTTTTCTGAGACAATGAATGGGAGTGATTTCTGGATATCCTCTTCTTTGGATTTAGTGTTTGCATAAAGAAGTGCCACTGATATTTGTACATTGATTTTGTAGCCTGACACATTACTATATTGCCTAATAATTTCCAATAGCTTTCTGCTGGATTATTTAGGTTTTTCTATGTATAGTATCATATCATCTGCAAACAGTGAGAGTTTGACTTCATCCCATCCAAGCTTTATTCCTTTGATTCCTTTCTCTTGTCTGATTGCTATGCCGAGAACTTCCAATACTATGTTGAAGAGTAATGATGATAATGGACAGTCCTGTCTAGTCCCCGTTCTGAGGGGGAATGCATCTGTATGTATCAGAAATACTGGTCTGTCTTTGTTGTTGTTGTTGTTGTTGTGTCCCTCTCTGATTTTAGTATCAAGGTGATGTTACCTTCATAGAAAGTGGAAGAGAGGGGGCTGGGCAGTAGCACAGCAGGTTAAATGTACATGGTGCGAAGCGCAATGACCAGCTCAAGGCCCAGCACAAGTATCCAGGTTTGAGCGACCAGCACCCCACCTGCAGGGGGGTTGATTTTACAAGTGGTGAATCAAGTCTGCAGGTGTCTATCTTTCTCTTCCCTTCTCTGTCTCCCCCTTCTCTCTTGATTTCTCTCCATCCTATCCAACAACAACGACAGCAATAATAACAACAATAATACAATGGGAACAAAAATGAAAAATAGCCTCCAAGAGCAGTGGATTCATAGTGCAGGCACCGAGCCCCAGCAATATCACTGGAGGCAAAAAAAGAAAAAGAAGGAAGGAAAGAAAGGAAGAAAGAAAGAGAGAAAGAAAGAAAGAAAATGGGAGTATTCCCATGTCTTCAACATTTTGGAATAGCTTACACAGTCTAGGTATTAAATATTCCTTGCTAGTTTAGTATAGCTCATTTTTAAAGCCATCTGGTCCTGAAGTTTTATTGTTAGGAAACCTCTTGATGACTGTTTCAATTTCTTTGGCTGTGATTGGCTTGTTCATAATTAAAAAAAATTTTTTTATATATGGTGGTGCAGGGGATTGAACCTGGGACTTTGGCGCCTCCAGCATGAGAGTCTGTTTGCATAACCATTATGCTATCTACCCTCAGCTATAGCTGTGTCTTATAGAGTAATGCCACCAGTTGTTTCTGTTCTCCCTGGTCTAAGCTCTTAAGAAACTCGACATTTCAGACTCAGCCTATGTGCATTAGAAAGTTTGAGACATTCAATCAATTTTTCCTCTCTCATATTAATTAAGTAGTGATTTATATAACTATAAGTTAATAGGAGAGTACGTAAACACTATTACCACCACCAAAAGCATGGAGTACACTTATACCCAGTATATATGATCCGTAAAAAGCACTGAAAAGGACCAAGAAAAGTGGTGAATTTTCTACTCCCCTCCCCCCTCCTCAACACCACCATCCAACCCAGAAGCTGTTTATTCAAGTGTCCAGATCTCTGCATTCCAGCGAGGAGGGTGTACATGTTTGTTAAGTATTTCTCTGTGTGTACTCCTTTAGTTTGCTGTGGCTTTCTTTTTTTTTTTTTTCCACAGGAGACCCATCTCCCTTTACAACAGCCCCTGCAACACTACTACTCATATTCCAGAGGCAGTGGTGTCACCATTAGGACAACAGCTCCAAAAACTCTGGAGACACACCACAAGGTGGCTGGTTTCAGGGGTCTTGGAACCAAAAGACCAGAGGCTATGGCAACACCATACCTGAACAGCAACATGAGACTCTAAAGGCAGCTGCACCTACAGGGGACCATAGTACCCCTTTTCTGACTTTTCCTGGAATTTCAGGCAGCCACCCACTGGCCTACAAGTACTTTTTGCCAGAAATTTAGCCACAAGCAGCATCTATACCCTAAAGTGATCAACAAATACAGAGGAACCTCATTGACTATTGGAGCTATACGACAATTACTGCTGCTACACACAGAATCTAAAGAATCCTGACTCAAGCTTTAGCCCACGTGGCTGGTATACTCCTATCAGAGAAACTTGTGGGCTGGGGTGTATTGTTCTGTTACTTGGGAGTTGCTTGTTTGGACGACCTACCTCTGTAGAGGGACATTGGTATACCCCACCTTTATCTCAAGTAATGCAAAGCCCTCAGTGGGGTTACTCAGGATATACTTTCCTGGGACTCTGTTGTATTTGCAGAGGAACAGATTTTACATATTGCCCAGAGGTAAGTACATTGAAGACAATATCTGCACAAACCTACATAGGTAAACACCAAGGACACACATTTCAAAGAACACCAGATATAACGCTCAAACCCAAAAGAACAGGGACATAATGAACCAGGACAGAAGCCCAGAAAAAAAATTCCAGCAAGCCTGAAGCAAATAAAAATGATGAAGACATTCAAAGATTAATTGATGTGATAATCACAGGAGCAAGGAAAGCCTTTGATGGAAATGAAAATAAAGACAACAATGACATACCACTCCACTCCTGTGAAATAGAGATTCCTTAGAAAGGATAGTAACAACAAATGCTGGAGAGATTGTGGGTATAAAGGAACCCTCCTGCACTTCTGGTGGGAATGTAAATTGGCCCAACAATGTGGAGAGCAGCTTGAAGAACTCTCAGAAGGCTAGAAATGCAGCTACTTTATGACCTGGCAATCCCTCTGCTGGGGATAAAGAACCAAATACACCTATCCAAAAAGATCTGTGTATACCCCTGTTTATAGCAGTGCAATTTGTAATAGCCAAAACTTACACATAACCTCAATGTCCAACAACAGAAGTGTGGCTAAGAAAATTATATATATATTCATATATATATATATATTAATACTATTCAAGTATTAGGAATTCACCTCACCTTGGATGGAGTTTGAAAGAATCATGTTAAGTGAGTAAGCTAGAAAGATAAGGATAAATACAGTATCATCTCATGCATGGAAAGAAGTTGAGAAATGAAAACAGAAAGAGGAAACACACAGCGTAACTTGGGAGTGGATTTAGTGTATTGCACTGAAGTATAGGACTGGGGTGGGGTGGGGTGGGGGCATTACAGGTCCCTGTGCATAATGGTAGTGTAGGACCTAGTCTGGGTTGAGAGTGTTCTGCAGAAAACTGAGAAATTTTACACATGTACCAACAACTGCATTTACTATAAACCATTAATCCCTTAAATAAAAATGTCTAAAAACTACCAGAGAATGTTATCCTGAATGTTAGTATGTTGAACTTTTCTGCATACAGAATAACAATCAAACCTAATTAGTAAATGTCTACTTTCTAATATATACATTATATTACAATTCTAGGGAGACATCTATAAAGTTACTAGTTGCAAACAAAGTAAGGTGTGGAGGAAATTCATGTCTCAACTGAAGCAAATCCATCCTCCTTATCAGTTCCTAAACAGAAAATAAAAAAGGAAAAAAAAAAAAAAGGAAAAAAGGAAATTTTTATCAAGCAATGAGAAAAATTACCCCATACTTTTGTCGTTTAGTTCTGAGACCTTAACACACTAGTTAACTGACAGTCCTACTGGGTAAGTCATTCTTCAGAAGCCTTATAGTTAGTTGAAAAACATGAAATCAGGTCTATGGAATGATCTCTAGCAGTCTTACTCAGATTACTTGACTGCTGTGAATCCTGTCAGTAGTCACCTGGTAAGTGGAATGAAAACTGTATATCAGAAGTATACTTGGGAAGAAGGAGACAGGCTTTATTGGAAAAAAATATTTAATTTTGTTTAAATTTTAAGGTTTCTGAAGCATATGAAAACATTCAAACTATGTTAAATGTTAAAATAAAACACAAAGTTTAAAATCATATAAAATTTAATTTCAAATAAATAAGCATATGTATATATACACATTACATAAGTCTCAATAAAAAACACTGATATGAGTATAAAGAATAGAAAATTACAGTTTTTGACTTCTGTAAGGCAAGTGACCTTATCATACATTTAAAAAAACATTAAAAATTCATAACCTAATTTTATAAAAATGTTTTATATTTGGAAGGCCTATCACACTGCACAGGGTACAGCTATTGCCCAACTAGTTTTAACTTCTGTTGGACACAATCATTAAGACAGCTAACATAATCATCTTTATAGGCCTAAGCTTTTCTCAGGCATCTGACTTGCAGCAGAAGCGAGGGATGTCAGTGAAGTTATGAGGAATCACAATTATATTTTTCTAAAATGAAAAAATAAAACATCACATCTGATGATAATATGTCACAGTCAAACTGATTCTATTACAAATGTATATGAAGAGGTTTTGAAGAATATATTGGATATCCCAGGGGAGGCTCTGCTGCTTGCACTGTAAGATTTCTTAAAAGTAGTGGGTGAGCTTGTATACTGTAACGTTCCTCATCATCGTTTGTGGCATAAAGCAATTCCCATGCAAGATTGGCCCATTGACCTCTGACAGCTTCAGCGTTTAACTTTCCAAGTTGGATCAATAATTCCTGAAGGGTAAGTACTCTCCCAGTATAAACACCCTATAAATATTAAAAAAAAAAGAGGGAGAAGATCAGATTAAGGACTTATATATACCTAGTTTCTTTTCTCTTCTTTTTTTCAAAGTTTTTATTTATAAAATGGAAACACTGACAAGACCATAGGATAAGAAGGGGTATAATTCCACATAATTTCCACCACCAGAACTCCATATCATTGTGGTCAAGAAAAGTTGCTTAATATAATTTCAGTCCTCTCAAATTTAGTACAGCTTATTTTGTGACTGAACATATGAACAATACTGAAAGATAGACTTGAGGAAAATGTGTATGATGCTGCATTTGTATAGAATGCTCAGTGTATGTTCGTTGAGTCTACTTGATTAAATGTGTCACTCATTGCTTTCCTGACTGATTTGTCTGGCTAATCTATTCATCAACATAAGTGAGGTATTACAGCTTCACTATTGTGGACAGTGTTGGCTATTTTGCCTTTCTGTAGTTAATTAACATTTAATTAATTAATTAATTAATTAACAGTTAATTAATTTACCTTTCTGTGTTGAGGAATTCCTGTGCTGGATGTCTAAATATTAACAAATGTTACCGCTGTTTGTGAATTAACACCTTTTTTTAAAATGTGATTTCTTTTTTTTTAATTTCTTACTATAGTCCTTTTTTTTTAAAGTTCATTTTACCTCAGCTTTCTTTTGATTTGTGCTGAATACATTATTCCATCAAAAGCTTTAATTTTGTAAGTTTTTGTAAAGATAGCATATCTTAGGAACTACTTATTTAAAAAAATTGTTATATTAATGTATTTATTGGACAGAGACAGACAGAAATTGATTGGGAGGGGGGTGATAGAGATGGAAAGAGACAAAGAGATACCTGCAATACTGCTTCACCACTCACAAAACTTTGTCTCTGCAGGTGGGGACCAGGAGCTTGAATCTAGATCCATGTGCATAGTAATATGTGCTCTCAATCAGGTACGCCACCACCTGGCCTCTAATTTTGTCTTCGCGAAAAATGTTTCTCGTGATTAACACAGGACTTACTCTTATACATCTTTAATTTTATATCTTTAACAGAGTAGTTCCAATTTATACTAACCTAAGTCTAGTGAAATACAGAAATGCTATTTCTATATATTTTTATATGTAGTTCTATCCTCACCATTTTCTATTTTTGTGGTTTTACTGTTATACTGTTATATCTATAAATGTTCTAAGCTAATATGACCTAATAACATATAATTATAATTTTTTATCTTTTAAATGAGAAACAAGAAACAAAACAAGTATATATTTTTGTATATTCACTTACATACATGCCTGGAATGCTATAGTGCTCTCTTTTAGTTTAAATGCTTTATAGGTGATTTCTATTCTTGAAGGTTAATGTATGAAAATGTTGAACAACATATTTTTAACCTTACCATATTAGAATCATATCCCAGAGAAAACAAGTATGGTTTTTCTTGTAAAACTGCTTCTTTCCACTTTTCATCAGATACTACACCAATATACCAGTCATTTTCATATTCTTCAAGGTAGTTGATCAGCTCCTGAAAGTCTTCTATTGGACCCAAACTTGCTTTATCAATCATTAGTTTCAGAGTATATCTAGAAAGGAAAAAACAGGATTTTTAGATTTTTAATCAACCTTACAGATGAAATATCATTACTTTTTTTTGAAATATCACTATTTTAATGACACTAGAATCATATCTATTACAAAATAAAAAGATCAGAGGGAAATGATGTAATTAAAGTGAAGAAAAAGAAGTCCACAACATAAATAAAAGGAAAACAAACAACTGTGTACTGTGATATAATCATAAAATCATTACTTTTCTAGAGATATTTTATTTATTTATTGACTAGAAAGAGGTTAATTGAGAGGAGGAAGTGAGATAGAAGAGAAAGAGACACACCTGCAGGAGTGCCTCATTACTTGTGAAGCACCCCCAGCCTTCCCACAGGTGACTGTGCATGGTGATACATACACTCAAGTAAGTGCACCACAACCACCTGGCCTCAAAGTCATTACTTTTTTTTTTTTCTTTCCTGTTTTATTTGACAGGAGAGAGAGAAATTGAGAGGGGAGCAGAGACAGACACTTGTAGATCTGCTTTACGGCTCATGAAGTGTCCCCCCTGTAGGTAGGGAGCGGGAATTAGAAGTTGGGTCCTTCCCCCACACCTATGGACATCTAATCTTTGATAAGGGGGCCCAAAGTATTAAATGGAAGAAGGAGACTCTCTTCAATAAATGGCGTTGGGAAAACTGGGTTGTAACATGCAGAAGAATGAAATTGAACCACCTTATCTCACCAGAAACAAAAATAAACTCCAAATGGATCAAAGACCTGGATGTCAGACCGGAAACTATCAAATACTTAGAGGAAAACATTGGTGAAACACTTTCCCACCTAAACCTCAAGAACATCTTTGATGAAACAAACCCAATCACAAGGAAGACTAAAGCAGAAACAAATCAATGGGACTACATCAAATTGAAAAGCTTCTGCACAGCCAAAGAAACTATCACACAAACAAAGAGACCCCCACAGAATGGGAGAAGATCTTCACATGCCAAACATCAGACAAGAGACTAATCAACAAAATATACAAAGAACTCATCAAACTTAGCGACAAAAAAGCAAATGACCCCATCCAAAAATGGGCAGAATATATTAACAAGACATTCACTTCAGAGGAGATCCAAAAGGCTAACAAACATATGAAAAACTGCTCCAGGTCGCTGATTGTCAGAGAAATGCAAATAAAAACAACATCGAGATACCACCTCACCGCTGTGAGAATGGCATACAACAAAAAGGGCAGCAGCAACAAATGTTGGAGAGGCTGTGGGGACAGAGGAACCATTCTGCACTGCTGGTGGGAATGTAAATTGGTCCAGCCTCTCTGGAGAGCAGTCTGGAGAACTGACATAGACCTTCCATATGACCCAATAATTCCTCTCCTGAGGATATACCCCAAGGATTCCATAATGCCCAACCAAAAAGATGTGTGTACATCTATGTTCATAGCAGCACAATTCATAATAGCTAAAACCTGGAAGGAACCCAGGTGCCCAACAGCAGATAAGTGGCTGAGAAAGCTGTGGTACATAGAAACAATGGAATACTATGCAGCTATTAAGAACAATGAGCCCACTTTATCTGACCCATCTTGGACGAGCTAGAAGGAATTATGTTAAGTCAGCTAAGTCAGAAAGATAAAGATGAGTATGGGATGTCCCCACTCATCAACAGAAGTTGAAAAAGAAGAACAGAAAGGGAAATTAAAAGCAGGATCTGATTAAATTGAGGGCAGGGCACCAATGTAACAATCCTGTGGTGAAGGGGAGGGTGGCCATTGGGCTTCCTGGCGCGGCAGGGAGTGCGGGGGTTAGGATGGGTCACAGTCTTTTGGTGGTGGAAATGGTGTTTATGTACATTCCTATTAAAGTGTAAATATATAAACCACTATTTAATTAATATGAGAGGGGAAAAATTGATCATATGTCTAGAACTTCTTAAAACACAGAGTCTTTTTAATACATAGGCTGAGTCTTTGATATGTGGACTCTCTCAAAAGCCTAGACCAGGGAGAACAAAAACAACCAGTAGCACAGCTACATATAAGATGCTAACAAACCCTAACAAAGGGACTTTCAAAAGTTAACCCAATTACCAAATAATGTGATGATAACAATAACTATCCATTGTCTTCTTGAACCCTAAGAAACAGGAACCTCACATTTCCACTATAGAGCCTATATTTCCCCCAGTCCTGGAACCTTATGGTGGGGCCCACTTTCCTGCATGCTGCTCTTAATTCAAATCAAATAATATTGCATCCATGGATTGCAACCTAATCAATGCAACGAGTGCCACCACAACATGCTTCACTTCAGACTGTGTCCAGAGACTTCAGGTGTGGAACGACAACCCTTCAGCTTCATCACTCAGGTGAGACCTTTCCTTTCATAGTATTCTCTAATTCCATTCCAGGTGGTCCACTCCCCAATAAAGTCCCCAAACCTAGATATAGTCCAGGTCCCCTGAGACAGAGCATAGGTTCACATGTGCCCATAAATAGGGGAAAAATATATATCTGAAAGCAAAAGTACACAAGAGCATGCAGGGAATACCCCCAACACCTCATCTGCACTATTCCAGTTTGTTTGGCTTTTATGTTAACTCTCTTTTCAGCCACCAGGTTCCAGATGCCAGCATGATGCTGACCAGACTTCCCTGGACAGATGACTCCATCAATGTGTACTGGAGCTCCGCTTCCCCAGAGCCCCACCCTACTAGGGAAAGAGAGAGGCAGACTGGGAGTATGGATCGACCAGTCAACGCCCATGTTCAGCGGGGAAGCAATTACAGAAGCCAGACCTTACACCCTCTACAACTCACAATGACCCTGGATCCATACTCCCAGGGAGATAGAGAATGGGAAGGCTATCGGGATGGGATGGGATATGGATATTGGGTTATGGGAATTGTGCGGAACTGTACCCCTCTTATTCTATGGTTTTGTTAATGTCTCCTTTCTTAAATAAATAAAAAAAAGAAGTTGGGTCCTTGTACATGGTAGTATGTGCATTTAACCCAGTGTGTCACTGCCCAGTCCCCCAAAGTCATTACGTTTTAAAGTTATAAGTGAAGATATGTTTTTTTTCCCTACCAAAGTTGCAAATTGTATGTAATCAAAATGAATTACCTGAAAGCTTTCAGTGCTAGTTGGAACAGTTCTGGCTTTTCAGTAAGCCAATCCAAGGCAAGAGACCAAGGCAACACACCACTGTAAACTCTGAGAATATGGCCAGGAGTAGGAATCATATTGTCTATGCCAAATAAACTAAAACAGCAAGTCATTACTGCATGAATATAAAAGTCTTTTAAAACACTGTCCTTTCCAATATCTTCTACTACATTTGAGGCATTTTCTTCTGAATGAAAACAGTCCAGCTGCCTTAAAACAAATTGATACCAGTCTTCTGGAAATAATGAGCTCATCTCTCTTATTTTGGAATTAGGCAAACAGCTAGAAGTCCACTCTTCAGGTAAGCTTAACAAATGAGATTGAGAACAGCTGAACTCCATGAGAGGGATATGCATCATGTCTTCTTGTTTCCCTTTGTCGACAGCAGGGTATCCCAACATAACGGCTTTATAAAGGCTGCTTTCAGGAGCTGTGCCTATGGAATGATCGTCTACCACTCGTGATTCCACTGAACCTGGAATAGGCAGGTGTATACCTGGAAAAGCTTTCAACTGGTCTTTCTCTTGATTTCCTTTTTTGATAGTTGTCTCGTCACCAAAAACATTATCATCAGGCCAGTCATCAAGAGTTTCTGAATTTATACTCTTTGTGTCTTCTGAAGATTCAGTTTGTGGTGAAGTATTTAAAGCAGGTGGGGCTGTCAGGGAGGCTTTTCCCATCTTTTCGTTTTGGTAAGCAGTGTCTTGTATGCTGGGCCTTCTGGAGCAATGCTGAACAAGTATCCACACTAGCACTTTAATAAGGTCACCTTTAAATTCATTTAAATTATCATGAGAATCAATTATACCAGATAAGATGTTCCTGGCATCAGAATAGATTTTCACAGGCAAAACAGTACAGGGTGTCAAGACATTTCCAAAGTGTTCATTAACGGAACATACTCTTGTGTATTCTTCTTGTTCAAAGGCACTTGCAAATACTTCATCAACTCTTCGTGCTTCAGTGGTGTGACAAGATGTTTCTTGCAATTCTAACCCCTAGAGAAGAAATTAAAAACAACATGGGTCCATGATCATTTTTTACACAGAGAAAAGTTAACTCGTCTGTAAAAGCTCATGGTTTTTCATAACAAGCATAGAGTAAATAAAAAAACTAACTCAACATCACAACTTAACACAAACATAATGATACCAGATTTTAATTTGGATATGGGGATAAAAAAAATAACACCACTTTATAAGAAATTACAAGAGGTGGCAAAGCAACTTGTCTGCAAATGGACATTTGTGAAGAGAATATCTTTAGTCAAGGTTGAATCCCCATTAGTAAAATGTTATTAAATTATAAAAATATTTTTTTTAGGAAAAAAGCAATATTGAAATTATATAGTAGCTATATTAGCTTTGTATCCTCACAAACCTACTTAATATGAGAGCTTTATTTCAGTGTATGTCATTATTTACTTAACCATTTTTCTTTGTCTATATATATATATATATATATATATATATATATATATATATATATATATATTGGAGAACAGTCTCTTCCAAGTAAATGCAGATGCAATAAATTGGCTCTCTTTAAATTACTACTATGCCAGTAGTGCTTAAACTAGTACATGGTACACAGTAAGGGCTATAACAAATGTATGTTGAAAAAATGAATATTGTCTGTAAGTTCTTTTTTTTTTTTTTCTTTTTTCCTCCAGGGTTATCGCTGGGGGCTCGGTGCCTGCACCATGAACCCACCGTTCCTGGAGGCCATTTTTTTCCCTCTTTTTGTTGCCCTTGTTGTTTATCATTGTTGTTGTTACTATTATTGTTTTTGGGTAGGACAAAGAGAAATTGAGAGGAGAGGGGGAGAGAAAGATAAGAACTGCAGACCAGCTTCACCACCTGTGAAGTGACTCCCCTGCAAGTGGGGAGCCTGGGCTCAAACTGGGATCCTTATGCCTGTCCTTGTGCTTCGCGCCATGTGCGCTTAACCTGCTGCACTACCACCCAGCCCCTGTCAATAAGTTCTTATGATTTTCAAATTGGTTATTTCTCTAGAAGTAATCACTTATGGAGAATGTAACATGCTTCTCTTTATTATTATTTGTTAATGCACTAATCCGCATGCTTTTAAATGCAAAACTACCATTTTCACAGGTCAGTGGTGTCACATTGTATTATGATACCAAAACAAACAACAACAATAAAAACCAGAGTGCAATACTAGAACCTGTTTTAAAATATGCATCTATCAGGTACTAGTACACAATCTTGATTAGAACCTTCTCTTTTTTCCTCTTTCAAAAAAATATTGTAGCACAATTTACACAGAGAAAGTATCCAAGTTAAAATCTGTTATCATTTTGTTTGTGTTAAGTTGTAATGTTGAGATAGTTTTTTTATTTACCATATGTTTGTTATCAGAAACCATGAGCTTTTACAGATGAGTTAACTTTTCTCTGTGTAAGAAGTGCTGTGAGAGAGTCTGGCAGCAGTGCAGCAGGTTAAGCGCAGGTGGTGCAAAGCGCAAGGACTGGCATAAGGATCCCGGTTAGAGCCCCTGGCTCCCCACCTGCAGGGGAGTTGCTTCACAGGAGGTGAAGCAGGTCTGCAGGTGTCTTTCTCTCCCTCTCTCTGTCTTCCCCTCCTCTCTCCATTTCTCTCTGTCCTATCCAACAATGACAACATCAATAATAACTACAACACTAAAACAAGGGCAACAAAAGGGAATAAATAAATAAATATTAAAAAAAAGAAGTGCTGTGAAATTTAAAGTAATGGATGTGTCCTTAAAATTCTGACATTTTCTTTTTTTCTTGTTGCCACTAAGTTTATCACTGAGGCTCAGTGCCTGTAGGAGGACTCCACTATTCTTAATGACCATTTTCTTTCTCTCTTTTATTTGACAAGACAGAGAGAAACAGAGAGAGAATGGTGGAGGAAGGAAGGAAGGAAGGAAGGAAGGAAGGAAAGGAGGGAGGGAGGGAGGGAGGGAGGGAGGGAGGGAGGGAGGGAAGGAGGTTGCAGAAGGCGGAAAGGTCTGGCTTCTGTAATTGCTTCCCCACTGAATATGGGCATTGACTGGTCGATCCATATTCCCAGTCTGCCTCTCTCTTTCCCTAGTAGGGAACATTTTTTAAAATATTTATTTATTAGATAGAGACAGCCAGAAACGGAGAGGGTAGGGGTTGACAGAGAGGGAGAGAGACAGACACCTGCAGCTCTGCTTCACCACTCGTGAAGCTTTCCCCCTGCAGGTGGAGACTGGGGGCTGGAAGCTGGGTCCTTACACACTGTAGCATGTGTGCTCAACCAGGTCCACCACCTGGCCTCTCCTAGTCCATTTTCTATAGCTTTCTTTTCCTTGGTTTTCATAGTACTTATACCTTTTAACACACTAAATAATTTGTTATTTTTTGCTGGTTGCGTGTGTCTCTCCACTTCCCTTGTGAATATCAGACGGCAAGGGTCTCTGTTTTTATTAGAGAAATATATCCTAACCCTTGGAACAATAACTGGTATTTAATAATTTTTGTATTTTTTTCCTTTTTTCTTTTATTTATGGAATGGAAACAATGACAAGACCATAGGATAAGAGGGGTACAACTCCACACAGTTCCCATCACCAGAACTCCATATCCCATCCCCTCTCCTGGTAGCTTTCCTATTCTTTATCCCTCTGGGAGCATGGACCCAAGGTCATTATGGGGTACAGAAAGTAAAAGATCTGACTTCTGTAATTGCTTCTCCTCTGAACATGGTTGTTGGCAGGTCAAGCCATACTCCCAGCCTGTCTCTCTCTTTCCCTAGTGGGGCAGGGATCTGGGGAGGTGATATTCTAGGACTATTGTGGTGATGAGAATTGGACCAGGGACCTTGTAGTCTCAGACACAACAGTCTTTTTACATAATCATTATGCTGTTTCCCCAGACTCAGGCCTGCCTGCAGCCCTTCCTTCCTTCTCTCCTAAAGAGTTCTACTGTAGGTTTTTGGTTACAGAAGTAATCTGTTCTCAGATTTTTAAAATCACTGGTTGACAACAGGTTGCAGGAGAGCACAGGCAGGAGATGGGACCAATTTAGAAACCACTGCAGTTATTCATGGAAGGGCTGAAGGTGGGTGTTGAAGAGCAAGATGGTAAGAAGTCAGATACAGGATATGACTAAAAGGGAGAGGAACAGAATTTGAATGGAATGCTGGATTTAGAAGTTAATAAGAAGTTCTACAAAACTCCTGTTTTAGGTTAAGAAAGCAGAATAATAAGAGCTGTCATGAAGGACTGCTGAGGTCTGGGGCACTCTAATACTAACAGAACAAATTAAAGCGAAAGAACCATCAAGGAAAATTAAGAACGGCTGACTCATGCAATAAGCAAAGAGAAGAGATCAACCGTGACAATGGTGACAGATCAAGTAAGACCAGGTGTGAATGGTCTTCACATACAGATGCTGACAACATGAACAAATTCATTATTCTTTATTACTAGGGGAATGCAAATCAAGACAATATAAAATGTCACCATATATATAATTTTTATTATCTTTATTTATTGAATACAGACAGCCAGAAATCAAGAGGGAAAGGGGAGACAAAGAGGGAGAAATACAGAGAGACATGTGCAACACTGCTTCACCACACACAAAGCTTTTCCACTGTAGATGGAGATAAGGGCTAGAACCTGTGTCTTTGTGCATTGTAACAGGTGTGGTCAATCAGTAGCGCCACCACCTGGACCCACTTTATATTTGTCAAAATGGTCTATATTAAATAGATCTCAAAAGACAAATATGGATGAGGATGTGGCTAAATGGGAACCCTGATGTACTGCCAGTGTGAATGTACATTTATCCAGTCTCTATGGAAACCAGTTTGGAGAGATCTCAAAAAGTACAAGTAGATCTGTCATATGATCCTGCAGTTCCACTCCTGGGAGGATATATCCAAAGGACACAAAAAAATAATTTAAAAATATGTGCACACCTACTTATACCTATGTGCACATTAAATTATGTGCATAACTGCCATGCTCTTTACAATAGCCAAGATATGGGAACAAACCAGTTTCCCAGAGGCACATTAGCAGATAAAGATTTGATATATACACAATGAAAAATGACTCGTTTATAAGAAAGGATGAGCGCTTGCCTTTTGCTAAGATGTAAACAGAACTGGAGAACATCATGCTAAGCAAAATAAATTAGAAAAGAGAAGGATCCCACTCATATGAGATATTAAGAAACAAACTAAGGGAATTGGGTAAGTAAAATATAAACATACTTTTAGTCAATGACTGAAGATCCCAGGTTACCCAGGGGGAGAAAGGTAGCGAAGATAATTATTGACTTACTACCAGAGCACAGTTAGACTCTGGCGTCTGGGGGTGTTGAGATTGAACTGGGACTGTCTGTGCCTCAGAAATAATTTGCTTTTTGTACAATCACCATCCTATCTCCCCAGCACTCTGGTAGGAGGTTTTAAAGGGGACAGGTGTTCAATGGTCCATGGTGAAGAAAGACTGGCACTTAGGTGGTGAGATACAGGTTACATACATACCTCTAAAAACATAAGCAGTTTTGTAAAAGCATTTCCTCAGTATGAATAAACTATTTAAAAACAAATAAAAAGTAAAATAAAAAAGAACAGGACTGTAAGCAAACAGGTATTTTTGCTACTATGTTCTATTACACAATCAAAACTAGTTTTCTTATTAATACATGCATATTGAAATATACTTTGAAAGTTTTTAGGTATTTTCACAGATTAAAAAAGATATATATGTTTTAAATTTGTGTTTGACATGCACAGAGCAAGTAAAATTTCCACACATATAATAAAAATGAGGCGTTTTAAACTCACACTAACCTTAATGTTAATACAACAGTAAGTATAACCACATTCCAGAATCATTATCCATATTACACGATCTTGAAAACGGCCCAAGTAATGAGACCCAGGTAAGAGACCTTAAAAAAAAAAAGAATAAAAATTAAGTCACTTGTCATGCAAATCTTCAAAACTGATTAACACATTTGGAAGTTATTTATAACTACCTTCTACGCTGACATTATGTCAAGAAAAGAAGCAACTATTCACTGCATCAGGAAGCACCGAATTATGCTCTCTATAAGAACAGTTAGAAGAGAAATATCGGGGCTGGGCAGTTGTGTACCCAGTAGAGTGCTCATATTACCATGAGCCAGGACCTGGGTTTGAGCCCCTATTTCGCACATGCAGGCAGGATGCTTCATGAGTAGTAAAACAGAGCTGTAGATGTCTACCTTTATTTTTCTCTGTCTTTCCTTCTTTCCCTCTCAGTTTCTTTCTGTCATATCAAATAAAATAGAAAGAAAGGAAGGAAGGAGGAAGGAAGGAAGAAGGAAAGAAAGAAAGGAAGAAAGAAAAATATGGCCCCTGGGAGTGATATATATATATATATATATATATATATATTTTTTTTTTTTTTTTGCCTCCAGTAGCTGGGACTCAGTGGCAGCACTATGAATTCACAGCTCCTGGTGGGCATTTCCCCCCCTCCATTCTATTAGATAGGACAAAGAGAAACTAAGAGAGGATGGGGATATAGAGAAAGGAAGAGAAAGACACCTACAGACCTGCTTTACTACTCATGAAATGGATCCCCTGTAGGTGGGGAGCAGGGGCTTGAACCAGGTCATTGGACTTGGTAATATGTGCATTTAACTGGGTGTGCCACTGCCCGGCCCCCAGAGTGATAGATTTATAGTGTTGAAACTGAGCCCTGGGGTTCAGGCGGTAGTGCAGCGGGTTAAGTGCACATGGCCTGAAGTGCAAGGACTGCGCAAGGATCCCAGTTCCAGCCCCTGGCTCACTACCTGTAGAGGAGTCGCCTTGCAAGTGGTGAAGCAGGTCTGCAGGTGTCTATCTTTCTCTTCCCCTCTCTGTCTTCCCCTCCTCTCTCAATTTCTCTCTGTCCTATCCAACAACAACAACAGCAATAACAACTATAATAATAACCACAACAACGATAAACAGCAAGGGCAACAATAAGGGGGGAAGCCTCCAGGAGCAGTGGATTCGTAGTGCAGGCACCGGGCCCCAACAATAACCCTGGAGGCAAACAAACAAAAAAAACAAACAAGAAACTGAGCCCCAGTAACAACCCTGCTGGCAATGAGACAGCGAGAGTGAGAATCTACTGATGATAATATATAAAAAAGCAAGAATATATGTTTCTAAGAAAAATAAAGAACCAAATCTGCTATATCAATTCCTGAATATATATGGAGTATATTAGGAGAGGAAGTAAACATATAAAGCACAAATTTGTTAATGACTGAAAGCATTTTAGACATTTTTATAAACATTCATATGAAATGTCTTGTGTTGTTAAATATTTACGTAAAATGCTTAACACATACAACCACAATGTACTGTCTCTTAAAACAAGTTTCTCTCTCAGCACGATGCACTTGAGATTTATCTCTGATAACTATAAGCAGATCAACATCATTCACTATAACTGCTGTTAAGAATTCTTTTGGGGGACAGGTGATGGGGCACATGGTAGAGCACACATCACAATGCATAAGGAGTTGGGCTCAAGCCTCTGGTCCCACCTAAAAGGGAGTAACTTCACAAGGAAATGTCTATCCTTCTCTCTTTCTCTATCTCTCCATTCCCTCAATTTCTTTTCTTTTTATAAATTCTTTTAGCTTTATTTAATAGGATAAAGAGAATTTGAAAAAGAAGTGGGAGAGAGGAAGAAACAAATACCTGCAGCACTGCTTCACTGCTCATGAAGCTTCCTTCTCACCCCCTTCCCTCACCCCCCCCCCCCAGCAGGCTGAGCTGAGAACCTGAACCTGGGTCCTTGAGCATGGTAACGTATGCATCTAACCAGGTGCAGCACCTCCCGTGCCCTACCTTCTCAATTCCTAAGTGTACTTAGGTCGTCTCCGGTGCCCTAAATGCTAATTTTAAGTTGACAATTTCATATGGCATGTGAATGATGTTGTAAGTATCCAAGTAGCTCTTGACTGAAAAAAAGGTTCCCTACCCCTGACTTGGATGATACTACTATATAGACACAGAGACGAACACATTGCTCAACTCTGGCCCATACTGGTGTCAGGGAGTGAACCTGGGACCTCAGACATGCAAATCTTAAGCTTTAACATACTGAGTTATCTCCTAGCTGGATAATTTTTATATAAATATAGCTGAATTTGAATATTCACATTCCTGTTTACTAGGCACTTCAGATGTTTGCAGATTTTCATGGTTATAAATAATGTTAGAGTAAATATATCTGCATAAGTCTGCTGGCACAATGTGCTGTGTAGAAAAGTGAACAGGACTTTTATCCTTTGAAAGTCTTGCTTACAGGTTAATTTTGGTAGGCACCTGGAAACTTGGATTTCAGGAGAGTTCTTAACCACCTTAGCTGATAAAAGATTCTGTCACTGTGCTTAAACTGGTTGCAAACAAGACAATTTATCTAAACACCTGCTTTCTTTGGAGATGTCTAGAATTTTGTTATGTACTAGGCATAACAATCTGGCTACACAAGCAGTCCCTAACCTAAGACATAGACAGCAAGTCCCAAATAAGTTTCCTTAGTAATGAACAAAGCACATATTACAACATCTTAGTGAAACTTTCTATATGACTACAGAGAGATGATGGCTGGATCAGAGTAGCTTATATCTGGTCTTTTACACCATGTCTTTTCCTTTCATTGATACAGTTCTGCTTCTTTCCTCTATAGTACATGTAATGTGTCCTGTAAATACTACTAGTGAATTATCAAACCTAGGGATGGTAGTGAGAACTCTAAAATTCATGTGTAAAAATTTTTCTGTTATTGGGCCTCACAATCCCTAGGCCATGGTATTTAAATTCTTATTATAGACTATTAATTTATCTTTTAAGGTGGTTGTATGACTTTACAATCATTTCCAGTAGGATTTGAGAATTCCTGCTTTCTATATCCTAGCAAATATTTGATAATTTCAGATTTATTTCCTCTATTTTTGCCAATCAGATGTGAAGTTTTATGTCCTTTTCTCCTAAAAGAAATATATTTTATTTTAGTTAAGTGTAATCATTTTAATAATAAAGTATCACTTCTATTTTACTACTTATGCCAGATGTGAGTCTTACAGTGGGATAGCATTGTATAATACAGTGAAAGTATAAGAATAATTCCTATAAGGAAAATGATTATTCATAAAAATTTGTAGTACAGAGGGCTGAGAGTTTGTAGGGAATGATTGTCTTGCATATGTGATGCAATATCTTATGTCACTGATTAAAATTTTGTGTATGGTTAGTGCATTAAAAATTATACAATTGGGAGTCGGGTGGTAGCGCAGCAGGTTAAGTGCACGTGGCGCAAAGCACAAGGACCAGCGTAAGGATCCCAGTTCGAGCCCCCGGCTCCCCACCTGCAGGGGAGTCGCTTCACAGGCAGTGAAGCAGGTCTGCAGGTGTCTGTCTTTCTCTCCCCCTCTCTGTCTTCCCCTTCTCTCTCCATTTCTCTCTGTCCTATCCAACAACAACAAGGACATCAATAACAATAGCAACAATAAAAGCAACAAGGGCAATAAAAGGGAAAAATAAATATAATTTTAAAAAAGTAAAAAAAAAGTTTAAAAAATTATACAATAAAAAACTAATTCATTCTCATAAAAATGTTTTTTCTTGCTAATACTTGCACCTTAATTTTGGGATTTATATATTATCATGCCCTGTGTCCTTGTCAGACTGCTGAAGTTATGGTGTATAGCTAGTAAGATATGAGCAAATATAAAGAATAAAAGTTAGCTTTAATTCTTTAGCGATCTCCTATTGCATATAATTTAACTAAAAAATTCATGGATATTTGGAAAAGTTATAGGTTTTTTTTTTATCTACATGCTCTTTTTAAATATGATTTTATTAGTGACTTAACAGTGTTTTTTGCTTCAATAGGACTATAAACTTATTTTACTCAAGAAAATGTTCTTTATTAAAAATTTCCTTTAATATTTTATGTACTTTAAAAAGCAGCAGATATATGTGTGTGTGTGTGTATATATATATATATATATATATATATATATATATATATATATATCTCCCACATATAGTCTTTCTACCTACTCATCAATGTAACAGAATCTGTATAGTGGCAGTATCAAGAGTTTTGTGTGCTCACTTTTTGTATTTAAAATATATTAGTGAGAATTTCTTAAGTGCAACCAATTTACTTACCTAAACTTCCAGCTGCCATTGCAGACTGCAGTGCAGTGGTCAAACTTGGGATCATCTGGCAGTAGTACACTGTATCTGGACACAAGCAGGCTGAGGTACCCACTGTTCCTGGCCAACTCTGAAGAGGTCGAGGAAACCCCACCAAAAACAAAGGAAGGGTGAAGAGGGGGAGTAAGGGAGAAGAGAGTAGTGTAGAAATAACTATTAAGACCAACACAAATGGAGAGAAAACAATGTTGAATATACATAAACTGGTGGTTGATTTTCGACGTTTCTTCTCCATCCATGATGCCAAAAGTACAGTCACAGCAAACTTCAATTTAGAGACTAACTGAATCAGACGATCTCGAATGATTCCAACCTATAGAGACATAAGCATGATTTTTTTAAATCCTTTTTTAAATTTTAATTGAGAGAAGCATGCAGGAAAGTGAGCCCCACCCTAGAGGTTCCAGGACCAGGGGAAATATAAGCTCTATAGAGGAAGCGGGAGTTTCCTGCTGTCTTAGGGTTTAAGAAGGCAACAGATAGTTATTGTTGTAATCAAATTAGTTGGCAACTGAGTTAACTTTGAAAATCCCCTTGTTAGGACTTGCTGTACCATACACAACATCACCATAATTTATAACATTTGACATTATCTGCATATAGTAATGCCACTGGTTGCTTCTATCCTCCCTGGTCTAAGCTTTTAAAAGAATCAACATTTCAAAGACTCAGCCTATGTGCATTAGAAAGCTTGAGACATTTAGTTAACTTTCCCCCCTCTCTTATTAAGTAGTGATTTATATGACTACAAGTTAATAGGAGAGTACAAAATACCATTCCCACCACCAAAAGACTGTTCCATCCCATTCTCCCTCCTCACCCCTCCAGTGAAAAGCTGAACATCTGCCCTCACCCTCAAACCAGAGATTTTTACTTTGGTGCCCTACTCCAAACTTTTTTTTTATCCTTAAAGATTTCTCATGAATTCCCTTGGCTATATAAAAGTAAACTGTGTACTTTCATTATTGTCCCAATATTTTTTAGGAAATGATCCTTGCATAAAGTTTTATATTATTTATTTATTTTTTGACAGACACAGAGAAATATAGGGGAGAGGGAGAAAAAAAAAGAGGAGACACTTCCAGTACTAGTATTAAACCCACAGCTTCACATATGCAAGGCATATGACTCTAGGACTAAATCAAGTCCCCTGCCTCAACACAACATTAAACAAACAAACAGAGTTTCCTTAGAATAGAATATTATCTCCCTCTCTCCATTGTTACCGGTCATCTCTATCAGGAACAACAGAACAGACCCCTTTGTGGGCCCCTGCATATCAGATTTCAGGTTCAGGGGAAAAAAGAAAAAAAAACCCACTAGTGTAGCCACAGGCCCTTTGGAATATAACTAAAATAGGTCTACTAGCTATCTACGAAATGGAGGACACCCCAACTCTTCATCTGCACTATTCCAGCCTTTAGGTTCATGACTGTTCAACAATTTGTTTGGCTTTGTATGTTAACTCTCTTTTCAACCATCAAGTTCCAGATGCTAGCATGATGCTGATCAGACTTCCCTGGACAGACAACCCCACCAATATGTCCTGGAGCTCTGCTTCCTCAGAGCCCTGCCCCACTAGGGAAAGAGAGAGGGGCAGGCTGGGAGTATGGATTGACCTGTCAATGCCCATGTTCAGCGGGGAAGCAATTACAGAAGCCAGACCTTCCACCTTCTGCATCCCACAATAACCTTGGGTCCATACTCCCAGAGGGTTAAAGAATAGGAAAGCTATCGGGGGAGAGGATGGGATACAGTTCTGGTGGTGAGAATTCTGTGGAGTTGTACCTTTCTTATCCTATGGCTTTGTCAATGCTTCCTTTTTATAAAGAAAAAAGAAAAAGAAAAGAAAAAGGTGGGGGAGGTGAAACATTGGTGAAGCAGTGCTGCAGGTGTCTCTCCCACACTTTTTTCTTCCCATTCTTTCTCAATTACTCTGTCTCTACCCAATAATTAAATAAATATTTTAAAAATAAGAAAGAGAGTATTATCTTAAATCAATACCCTTAAGAAACTAAAGAAATGGTAGTCGGGTGGTAGCACAGTGGTTATGCGTACATGATACAAAGCGCAGGGACCTGCATAAGGATCCCAGCTCCCTACCTGCAGGACAGTCGCTTCATAAGTGGTGAAGCAGGTCTCAGGTGTCTTTCTCTCCCTCTCTCTGTCTTCCCCTCCTCTCTCCATTTCTCTCTGTCTTATCCAGCTACGACGACATCAATAACAACAATAGTAATAACTACAACAACAATAAAAACAAGGGCAACAAGACAGAAAATAAATAAATATTAAAAAAAAAAAGAAAAGAAACTAAAGAAACTAGAAACTGATGAGTAAACTAAATCTTGAGTAAAGAGAAAAGACTGAAGTAGAAATCAGTAGCAAAGAGAATAGAAAGATAAGGCAGAAAACCAATATAAACAAACTAGTTCAAATTGGAATTGAATAAAAGCTTTAAAAGTAAAGAGTAACTCCTGGGAGTCAGGAGGTAGCGCACCAGTTAAGTGCAGGTGGCACAAAGGGCAAGGACCGCTGTAAGGGGTTCCAGTTGCCGGCTCCCCACCTGCAGGGGCATCGCTTCACAGGAGGTGAAGCATGTCTGCAGGTGTCTATCTTTCTCTCCCCCTCTCTGTATCCCCTTCTCTCTCCATTTCTCTGTCCTATCCAACAACAATGACATTAATAACAATAATAACTACAACAATAAAACAAGGGCAACAAAAGAGAATAAATATTTTTTTAAAAACTTTAGAAAAAAAGAACTGTAAGGAAAACGGTCATTCATAAAATGTTTGACTCATGAGGACAGCTCACAAAAATTAAGCTAGATTAACCAATAAAAAAAGGAGAAGAGGGTGGAGGGTAGATAGCATAATGGTTATGCAAAGAGACTCTCAAGCTTGAGGCTCCAAAGTCCCAGGTTCAATCCCCCGCACCACTGAGCAGAGCTGAGCAGTGCTCTGGAAAAAAAAAAAAAAGGAGAAGATTTAAATTACTAAAATGAGAAGTGAAGGAATTAATATTATCACCAATATTAAAGAAAAGGATAAATGGACTATAAGTTAGGAGTACCTTGAACATCTATATGCCAATAAATTAGTCACTAAGGGGTTAGGAATGTCCTGCTTTCAGATACCACACACGACATAATTGGATTTGGTCCTCCCAAGACTCAAAATTCAATAAATCTAGGAACTTTTTCCATAGCAACATTAAGTGCTTTCTTTTTCTTTTTTCTTCTTCTTTTTTTTAACCAGAGTGAACTGCTCAGCTCTGCTTTACAGTGGTGTTGGGAATTGAACCTGGGGCCTTTGGTGCCCTAAGTGCTAATTTTAAATTGATAATTTTATATGGCACGTGAATGATGTTGTAAATATCCAAGCAGCTCTTGACAGAAAAAAAGGTTCCCTACCCCTGACTTAGAGGATACCACTATATAGACATAAGTTAGGAAAACTAACTCAACAGATAATCTAAAAAGACCTATAGTAAGTAATGAGATTGAATTAGTGGGGCTGGGTGGTGGCACACTTGGTAGAATACAGATATCACAGTGAGAAAGGACTCAAGTTCAAGCCCCAGTCCCCACCTGTAAGGAGAAAGCTTCTGAGTGGTGAAGCAATTCTCCTTCTCTATCTCCAACTTCCCTACTGTTTCTATTTAATAATTCAAAATATATTTTAAAAGAAATTAAATTAGAGAAAGCTGAAGCATACTAAAATAGACCCACAAAGTGTTCATAGCAGCATTATTTTTATAACAGTCAAAGGTGGAAGCAAACCAAATATCAATTTTATGATACATTAGCTATATCTCAATGAACATATTAAAAATACTTTTACCAGTAACAGTCTGATCCCTGTATCCAAGTTTTTGTTCCACCACACATCAGCATTAGAAAGCAAGTGCAGTGCTGACACAATGACCGTCTCCAACAAAGCATTTTCTGTATTCTGCCACACCTATAATATACAAAATATCTACTTTAACAGGTAGAATTTGGTCACCTAAACAAATTACAATTAAATATAGTAAAAGAAAATGCTATTAAGTGCACATAAGAATTACCATTCTAAAAGCTCTTGTGAATCCAACTGAGATGGACACAGAGTGAAGCTCTTGTAAGGAACTATCCAATGAAAGAAATGCTATCATAGCAAAAGGTGACACTACAACAACAAAAGAGACAAATTTAACTATGGCAAAGTAACTCCTCCTGCCACACTCATTTTGGCCAATATGAGCTCATTTAAATAATATGCAGATTGCCTAGCAAGATAGCTGAATTGGTTAGTGTGCTTGCTTTGTCATGTACACCACCCAGGTTTGAGCCCAGCAACCCACTGCACTAAAGGAAGCTTCAGTGCTGTGGTGTCTTTCTGTTTTCTATTTATCTGAAGGAAAAAAAATTGGTCTGGAGCAGTGAAGCCCCAGTGATGACAAGAAAAAAAATATATATATAGACAGTAACACACAAATATGGGTTTTCTTTAGTATTATCTTCTTCTTACCTAGATCTAGCAAAATCCATCTGACAACACCAATCCTCATTAGTCCTGTTTGCTTCTCCAAGAATAAAGTCACAGTTTGTACATCCTTTGCATAGAAAGGGTTTCGGAAAACTCCAAAAATATAGACACTTTGAATTTCTCTAAGTATCCATAGTGCTATAAGTAGTATTGTCAATAAGTAGCCAACGATTGCTTGAGGACTGGTTTTGCAAATCTGTGAGAAACCAGCAAAGTGATGCAACAAACCAGTTTCTAAGAGAGCCAAGACTAGTACAATGATGTAGAAAAAGCATCTTTTCCAAATAAACTGTTTATCTGAACCACTGGGTAAAGCCTTGGATTTGGTTTCAATTCTACATTTGAAGGAAAAAACCATCTCACTTAGGTTAAGACTCAGTAAGAATCCAAGTCCAGTCATGAAAAGAACCACACCAACAGTGTTCGGAATAAAATATGATATTATAACTGTTCCAGCAGAAACGATGAACATTATTAATAACCTGAAGAGGAAAGAAAAAATTATTGCTTGAAGCAAATGAACAAAAAATATGTCTTGAAGCAGTTACTTACAACTTTAGTATTTAGAATGATTACCGTAGGTGGGTTGACATGGATGATCCTCCAAGGCCAAACTCTAAAACCTGTTCCATTGCCCATAAAAAAAGTGCATCTGGAGGGGGCAGAGTACCAAGTGCCCACAGAAAAGGTAAACATATAAATAAGATGTGTAAAATTTGATTCATATGTCCTAGAGCTTGTATATTTACCATAAACCTGTAAAAAAAAAACACATTTAAATGATACAACATAACATTGGGATAGGGAGCTAGCACATTGGTTATGCAAATTACTTTCAAGCCAGAGTCTCTGAAATCCCAGGTTCAATACAGCTCTGGAGAAAAACAAAAGCAAAACTGTATGTGTGCATGTGTACGTGCACATGCAAATATCAAAGTATATATGAAGATCTGTCCAGAAGAAAATAACATGCCTCAAGCCAATAAACAACATTTATCGAAAATTCCTATTCCAACACAAAAAGGACATAAACTGATTATATAAATTGTCATGAGTGTCTTTTCCCTAAGTCAGCAACTAGCCCTACTTATTTGTGTAAAAATAGCATTTTAAGATTATGTGGATTCAAATATAGAAGGAATAATATATTTAACAAATAAAATTGAATTTCTTTCACCCTCAAATGTAAACTATAATGGCAGAAATTCTACCAGTAATTATTTACAGTTTAAGATGTTTAAGTATAATATTACAAGTAACTAAGAAAGTCAAAGCTTTCCTACTGCTCATATATTAGCATCTAGCAGAATGAAAATATTTTTTTTCTCTTACTCTTTTCTGTAATCGCTTAACTCCTATATCCTAGAATTTGAAGTCGGTAGAACTAATTTTGCCAACTTTTGATATTAGTTCCACCGGCTTCAAATTCTAGGACCCAGGAGTAAGAGATTAAATAAGAGTGTCTCTGGGTTAACCTGAGGAGTTAAGTAGCAGTTATAATACTGTTTTTTAGTTTGTATAAGCAGTGACATGGACGTTAGAATGCAATTGTTTAAAAACTTTTGGGGGGGGGGCAGGCAATGGCGCACCGAGTTAAGTGCATATAGTACGAAGTGCAAGCTCCCGCGCAAGGATCCGGGTTTGAGCCTTCAACTCCCCACCTGCAGGTGGGTCACTTCACACATGGTGAAGCAGGTCTTCCGGTGTCTTTCTCCCTCTCTCTTCCTCTCCCCTCTAAATTTCTCTGTCCTGTCCAATAAAAGTGGGGATAAAAGACTTTTAAAGGTTTAATTTTATATATTATTGGATAGAAACAGATAAATTGATGGGGGAGAAAGCTTCACTCTTGCAGGTAGCAAGGGGCCAGGTGCTTGAACCTGGGTCCTTGTGCACTATTATAACATGTACACCATCACCTGGACCTTAGAATACAAATTTGTACAATACCATCTCTTTATCACTGAAAAATACGAAACTGGTGCTTTGCAGAGTACTTTCCAGTTAAATAAAATACCACTGGTTAATTCCAAATAATTTAAGAAAATCTTCAAATTAAATAAAAGGTTAAAAGCAGAGTATAGAAGGAACATTATTAAGTATGTTGCTAATTTTTTAGTGTAAGGCAACCAAACACCTTGTGTAGAAAACAACAGCTTCAGGGCTGGGCAGCAGCGCACCAGGTTGAGTGCACATACCACAATGCACAAGGACCTAGGTTCAAGCTCCTGGCCCCCACCTGCAGGGAGAAAGCTTTGCAAGTGGTGAAGCAGTATTGCAGGTATCTCTGTGTCTCTCTCCATCTCTATCACCCCTTCCCTCTTGATTTCTGGCTGTCTCTATCCAATAAATAAAAATAATTAAAAATATTTAAAAAGAAGAAGCTTCGTAGTATTTGAAGGGTTCCAAAGATGACTTTTAAAACAAAATACTTAGTACTCAAACTTGAATAAATGAGCTAGTAAGAATAAAAGGCAAGAAGAAAGGCAACTTCTATAGTAAGAATCCACTTAAGTATACATTAACAGTCCAGAAACAAATATGTTACTACCATGGATATTATTACATTCACACATTGTGTTTGCTCACATAGATACCAGGGCAGTGCCAGCCAAAGCAGGGTCTCAGAATGCAGAAAATTAACACCAATTAACAATGTGGTGCCAAATGAAATGACAGCACTTTCTAGAGTGTGGATTTAATGTCATCTCATTCTAAAAAGAAAACACTGAAGGAACAAGAAAATCAACCACAACATACTTTTTTTTTTCCTGGTCAACATTTTCAAAGCTGACTTATAGAAGAATAATGTATATTTAGGAAACATTTTATCTAGATTTAACTTACTCCAAAATCTTTTCGTTCTTAAACAACAAACAATAGCAGAGAAAAATATTTTTAAACAGGATAGCATAAACAAACAAACATGACTATACATAACTGAAGAAATGAAATATTGAAACTATTCTGCAGTGTGTGCAACTCAGGCCCTAAATGATGACTACTGTGGTTATGTCTTGTATATAGAACATGCTTAATTTCTATTGTTGCTGATATCTGTGACCAATTTTTTTTAGGGAAAAAAAAATCCAAGCTCTCAAGAAAAATATGTTGATTTGAATCTAACAATTATAAAAATATTTCAAATTCTCACACCCACTGACATCCACACATTCATAAAAAAGGATGTCCTTTATAGTAATGATATAATTCTTTAAGATGACCTAAATATGTATCACTCATTACAAGAGCCTATGAACTAACAGGCATCGTAGGTATAATACTTGTCTGATAAAAACACACAAGAGAAAATCATTTAAAATTATTAATATATAACTATACTTAGCGAACTAAAGAATGAAAGAAACTAATTGTTGGACATACATCTTCATTCTCTGAAATAAAACTGACACAATCTGATATATCTGATGATTCAGATATGAATAGTGTGTAACATTTCAGACATTAGTCAGCTGCACTATTGCACATGTTGTATAAAGGCCATCTTAATTTTTATTTATTGCAAGCTAATATTTTATTTTTTAATGTTTTTATTCACTTATTATTGGATAGCGAGAGGAATTGAGAGTGGAGGGGGAGAAGAGGGAGAGAGACACCTACAGCCTTACTACACCACTTGTGAAGTTTACCTACTGCAGGTGGGTGTCAGGGGGTTGAACCCAGGTCCTTGCGCATCGTAAAGTGTGTGCTTAACCAGGTGCGCCATCATCCACACTCCCTCACCGACCCCACACTAACATTTTCTCAAACAGAAATGGGAGATAACTTTTCTGCAGTGAAGTATATTATTCTCTTTAAAATTAGATTTGGAGGCTACCATTATCTTTGAGTTATAATTTAAAAGAAAAACTGTAAATATCAAACTGTAAGCATTAAAAGTGTATATTACATCCAATTAGGATGTAGTAGACAAAAGTCTTTATGCTCATTCATTTAGAAAAGAGTATTAGAGAAATCAGAGAATTAAATTATAAATTAACTCTCAGAGACACAGAAATTTTAAAGAAGTTAGGGGATCATCTTAAAAGCAGATATGTTGTCACAGGTATTTAATTTCTAAAGTCAGAAATACATGTTAACAGTAACTAAAAATCTGTATTAAAAATCTTTTCTTTAATGTCATTTTATATTTTTTATCAAAGAGAGAAAGAAATAGAGCAAGACAGGGAGAGATAGAAAAGGAGAGAGAGAGACCGCCCAACCAGCAGGCTGTTCCACTATTCATGAAGTTTCCCCCATGTAGGTGGGGACCAGGGGATTGAACCCATATCATTGCTCATGGTAACCTGTGCGATTTAACAGCTGTGTGACAGTCCAGCCCATTAACACAATGATCTTATAAATGTAAATCTTTTTTTTTATTATCTTTATTTACTGATTGGATAGAGACAGTCAGAAATCGAGAGGACTAGAGAGGGTGAGAGACAGAGAGACACCTGCAGCACTGCTTCGCCACTTGTGAAGCTTTCCCCCTGCAGGTGGGGACTGGGGGCTCGAAACCAAGTCCTTGCACATTGTAACATGTACACTCAACCAGGTGTGCCACCACCCGGCCCCCAAATGTAAATCTTTTAAAAGGGGAAAAATTTATACAAATGCACTTGAACTCAATTTTACTGCTAATGTTTAAAATCAGACATTTAACTGTACTACAGTACAAAGTGAGTAAATAGTAGTAATGTATCTAGGACATCATTAACAAACACTATTACACTGGAGGTTAGAATTTTAATTGTATCAGTTCTGGAGGGATACATTCAGTCCATAACATGTTTGTACATTTCTAGCTAAGCACTAACCAGGGAAAGAGAAAGTTGCAATAGACAGGAACAGAGAAAGAAAAGTCAAATTTAGAAAAGGCTAGCAAAAGGGATCACATTTATAAACAAATTTGTTTTCTTTCTTCTGTAGTGAACTGGTTAAAGGTACATTCTATTCCTTCTATATAGTTACTATGACAAAATTATAAATCAGTTACTCTATTCATTTTAATTCTACTCAATCTGTATTAACTTGCATAAGTAATTTTTCACCCCTCTCCCCACACGAGGACATTTTATCTCTTTTTATAGGTTTTAGTCTGGCTGACTGGCTAGCTGGCTGGCTTTCATTCGGTCTTTTTTTTTTTTTTTCATCATTCTAGGCTGGCGTTTTCAGATAAGAGATAAACATAGAGACAGAAAGATGCCATAATATAGAAGTTTACTTCAGTGCAGTATTCGCTAGTTTTGAAAATGGGTTGTACCCAGTACAAAACAAGCACACTACCCAAGTGAGCTATCCTGTTGGCTTCTGGTCAGACTTTCTTCTTTTTTTAATATTTATGTATTTATTTATTTTCCCCTTTGTTGTTGTTATTATTGTTGTTGTTATTGATGTCATCGTTGTTAGATAGAACAGAGAGAAATGGAGAGAGGAGGGGAAGACAGAGAAGGAGAGAGAAAGATAAGACACCTGCAGACCTGCTTCACCACCTGAGAAGCAACCCCACAGGGGAGCCGGAAGCTCAAACTGGGATCCTTAAGCTGGTCCTTGCGCTTCATGCCACGTGCGCTTAACCCACTGTGCTACCACCCGACTCCCAAGGTCAGACTTTCTTATTGATTTCACAACTCCATTTTAAAAGTGAAACAAGAGGATTGAATTTTTTTTCTATTTCTCTTATTTTCATTTACTCTTCTTCAATAAATGTACTGTTTTAGTATGAGTGCTTATCAGAGACTAATCCTAAGAGATTAATCATGAGTTTCATTCAGATTCTTTTTTAATACTAAGAAAAATCTATCACTATGTAAGCTTAGCATATTGCAAATTATATTTGAGCATTATTACCTGTGTGCAAGATCTACAGAAACAAAGAAAAAAATATAAAGAGGTCTCATTAGAGGAGTTATTTCATAAGTATCCTGGGGTTGGAAGGTTGCAGTCTCGGTAGCTGTGTTAACAATTAATGAATACTCTCCTATACATAATGTTATCCAGCCAAAGATAAACAGTAGAACAGTGCCTCCTAGACTGCCATATAGCAGGGTTATCCTGTTTGGAAGCAGATACCATGTCCCAAGACCACACATTAGCCCAGCAAGAAAAGAATGAAAAACTGTATTGGCTATGTATTTCTTGCCAGGAATTAGAAATTTAATAGTCTCAGTACCAGCACAACTTGTAAATTCATGTTCATCTTCCTCTGCTAAGATATCTGTGGCGAGCATTCTTTCTACTGTCACTGACTTGTTTCTTGCATGTAAACTTGTGCACTGGATGATAAATGCTGTGAAAAGCATTAGTCCGCCTGAAAGTGCCGCTGTGTAATAGTCTTCCAGGATGCCAAATTGGTACAAAAGTGTTCCTATTCCACCCCAAATCCATGGCATCAGAAAAAGGATAATCTGATTAGCATATATGTAAGAAGGGGCACGATAGCCTAATTTGAATCGAGGGCCTCCAAGAATAGTCTGTGGAAAGCGCTTCAAAAAGAAGTCCTGCTTGTAATCATTCAGCAGTGGCACATTTGGACTCATTCTTCTTACATGGGATTCTTCTGAGAATCACATCCTTTTCCATAGCATGGCAGTCTCTAAGAAAAGAAAATTACTATGTGAAAATGTCATACTTAAAAACATGGAGGGAGGGGCAAGAGAATCCACCCACCGTCTCTATTTTGACTCTTAGTTTATTGCTTCAGGAACAGGCAGCATTAGGGATCACACCTCAGCATTTAAGTACTGAGTTATTTCCTTGGCTTATTTTTATTTATGAGCTATAGTAATTTAAGTGCCAACCAATATGGACTATCTTTAATTTTTTCCTACACACAGCATATATTCTGAAAAACAGATGCCAGACACAAAATCAGTTAGCAAAGGAGTACCTCAGGAATACTGTGGTAGATTACATAAGAAAATTAAACTAAAGCAGGGCCTCAAAGAGATATTTACACACCCATGTGTATAACAGCATTATTTACAATAGCTAAAATGCAGAAGTAATCCTAGTATCTGTTAAAGGATGGATAAAGGATGGCTGGATAATATGGCACATATATATATATATATATATATAAATAATATTCTGTTGCATATATATATATATATATATATATATATGCAACAGAATATTATTTAGCCTTGAAATGGAAGAAAAGCTTGCAATATAGCACAATATGGATGACATTAAGGATATTAAGCTAAATGAAAATAAGCCAGTAACACTAAGATGAATTATTATGTAACTCTACTTATTTGAGGTACTTAATCAAAATCAAAGATAGAAAGTAGAATGGGATGAAAGAATGGAGAGTTACTGTTTAATGTAATGGCTTATAGGTATGGTTGCATACTAATGTGAATGTATTTAATACCACTGAAATGTATACTTTAAAATTGTGAAGATGGTAAGCTTTATGCTGTGTATTTTACTACAAAATTTAAGATCACTATAAAATAGTATTTTTTCCAGTATGTGTAAAAGTCTTTATTTTTTATTTATAAACAGAAAACACTGACAGAAACCATAGGATAAGAGGGGCAAAACTCCACACAATTCCCACCTCACCTACTTCCTGTTATACTTCCCTCAGTTATCCCAAAGCTAACTTATGAAAGCAAGTGTTGTTAAAATTCGGAAGGCTCTTGCTGGCCGGGCTAGCTTCACGGGCGGGTAACAGAGATGCAGAGACAACGGCTGGGCAGGGAAGCTGTATTTCTTTATTCAGGATATTTAAAGGTCATCTAATGTGACCTCCTGTAGCAGCCTCTACCGCAGGATCTTGAGACCAATTTTAGCTAAAATATGTATTTTAAACAGACTCAAATTGCTTAGAGAGTTAATGCATATTCGTGACAATGATTTTAACGTTAACAGTGCCAGATTGATGCCAGATCTGTTGTGGATTAATTTCCACAAGATAGTTTACAGGGCACCTTTGGGGGCCCTTCAAAGGTGTCCTGTATATAAAATTTATATAGTTTAGTTTTGGGAATGAATAGTCACGTTGAACATTTAGACTTTTACCTAAATAGTAAGTTACCTTAACAATTAATTTTTACCTTGTCTGGTAAAAGTGTAGCTGTAGGGTTACACTTCTGACCATTAAGTTAGTGTTACCAAACTTGAGACATACCCATAAACATTTAGTTATAACAAACTGGAGGAAAAAGAACTTTTGTTATAAAAACACATTATTTAAAAACAAATTTAAATCTGTCATTAGTCACACAGTTTAAGACTAAACACTTACATATATACCAAAACTATATATAAAATTCAAAAGAGGGAGAAAGAAAAAAAATTTTGGAATGTTTCTGGACGTCTCCAGAAACTTTGGCTGCGTCCAGCATTTTTATATAAAGCCAATTACCTTTTAGAGTACTCCAAGCAGATGGGTCATGCAAAAAAAAATTTTTTTGTCATTTAACACACTCACTCACAAAAACAACTGGCCAGTTATAACATAAGACATACAGGGAAAGGGTAGGAGAGAGGTCTCTGTGAGCCAGATTTTGCAGGTTCTGCCATGTCGTATTACGGGTCCTGGGATGTATCCTGCATCTGGTCCTCTTGTAGTATTTCTTGTTCTTCAGGAATAACAGCGCCATCCTGCGGGTATTGTCGGACATGGCGGGCAGGAACCCAGACAGGTTTAGAGAAATTTTGAGGGAAAATGCATGCGAAACCCCTTCCCATGGTCAATAATGGGTCAGGCCCTTTCCAAACTTTATCGAGTGGGTCTCTCCATTTGACCTTAATAGATGGGAGGGTAGATAGTGTTTGCCAGTGAAGAATAATAGGGGGTAAGGCCGAGTTATTGTAAATATTAAAGAGATTTAACGTAGTTAAGGCTTTTGCTAGCTGGATATTGGGGGGATATGTTCCTCCTTTATCTTTATTTAGTTGAGCCTTCAGAGTTTGATGGGCCCTCTCGACAATGCCTTGTCCCTGTGGATTGTAGGGAATGCCCGTGGTATGAGTAATATTCCAGAGGGAACAAAAATCTTTAAATTGTTTGCTTGTAAACATAGGTGTATTGTCTGTTTTCAAAAATAATGGGACCCCCATAACGGCAAAACAAGAGAGCATATGGCTTACAAGCTTTTTAGCACTTTCTCCTGTCTGAGCTGTAGCCCATATAAATTTAGAAAAGGTATTAATTGAGACAAACACGTATTTTTGTTTGCCAAAGTTTGGTATGTGGGTGACATCAATTTGCCAAATAGCATTAGCTTTTAAACCTCGGGGGTTAACCCCAAGGGTCTGGATAGCAGGTGTCTTTATGAGACTTGCACAAGAAGAGCATGTAGCGAGGATATGTTTTAACTGTGATACAGGAACATCAGGGAATCGAGCTTGAAGGCCTTTAAGATTAACATGGGTTAGAGAGTGAAAATTAGCAGGATCAGAGACAGAGACTGGGAAAGTTCCTGTGGAGGCAAGGCGGTCAACTGCGGCATTCCCTTCGGACAGGGAACCAGGAAGAGGGCTGTGGGAACGAAGGTGTTGAATATACAGTGGTTGGGTTCGAGAACAGAGCATAGAGGCGATTTGAATCAAGAGAGGGGAAAGTGGGTTGTCATCAATTTTCACATACGAATGAGCAAGCCATGGAAGTAAGTTAACAGTATACACACTGTCAGAAAAAAGGTTGAAGGATTCTGGTACAGTTTTTAGTGCAAGAAAAACAGCATAAAGTTCTTTGTACTGAGGGGAATTCTCAGGAAGCTCAGTAAAGAGAGGTTTAGGAGATTGTTTGTCTGGGTAATATATAAGGGCAGCAGCTCCCCTTTTTCCGCCATCAGTAAAGATTGTAGGAGCAGAGGGAATGGGATCCCGAGAGAAAAGTTTAAGTGCTAGTAGAGGCAGAAGAGGTAAAGAAGCTATCAATTTATTAGAAGGAAAATGGTTATCTATTTGTCCTGGAAACCCCATGAAGCTTATGGCAAAGCGGGAATGATGGCGTATAAGCCACTCTGTATCTGTGAGAGAAAAGGGCAGAATGATTAAATCCGGTTCTTTCCCTAAGACCTGCACAGACCTATTTCTCCCTTGGCGAACCATGAATGCTAACGCATCTATCTCAGTGAGGAGTCTTGGAGCTCCTCCTACTGGCGTGTGAAGCCATTCGAGAACCCCATGGTCTTGCCACAGTGCCCCTACTACTGTGGGGGTGGAGTTGAAGATTAGAAGGTTTACCGGAGAGGAGGGGGAGAAACGAACAAGGTGCATGTCCTGGAGGGCCTGGTTAACCCTTTCCAGTGCCAAGGAGGCCTCAGGAGTTAACTTACGTTTTGAAGAGGGCTGTTTGTTTCCTTTCAACAGGTCAAACAGTGGTTGGAGGCAGCTTGTGGGCAGATAGAGATACTGCCTAAGCCAATTTAAATTTCCTAGAAAACTTTGTAAAGAAGCAAGAGTAAGGTTAGAAGGGAAGGTAACATTAGGTTTTAAGGGACGAATTTGCATTAGAGAAATCTCTGAACCTAGGAAGGATATTGGAGGGATTAGCTGTATCTTCTCAGGGGCTACATTAAGGCCGCTTTTCTTTAATGCAGGAATGAGAAAATCACGTAAGGCATAGAGATCTGTATCTGATTTTCCCCATATTAAAATATCATCTGTATAATGAAAAATATTAAGGCCCTTATGAATATATGGGACAAGGGCAGATTTAACAGCCTCCTGACAAATTGTAGGACTATTGGCCATACCCTGGGGCAGCACCACCCATTCAAATCTATCAGCAGGGCTGGCATTATTAATAGACAGAACAGAGAAGGCAAAACGTTTACAATCTCGCGGATGCAAGGGGATAGAGAAAAAACAATCTTGTATATCAATAGCTATGATTGGAATTCCCGTGGGAATTGCAGAAGCAAGAGGCAAACCCCTTTGGGGGGAGCCCCAGACCTGCATGGTTTTATTTACTGCACGGAGATCTTGAAGGAGGCGCCATTTTCCTGAGCGCTTTTTAATCACAAAGACAGGAGTATTCCATGGGCTTCGAGAATGACGAATGTGTCCCAAGGACAACTGCTCTCGGACGAGCTCTTTTAAAATTTTTAGCTTATCCCTAGGTAAAGGCCACTGTTCCACCCAGACAGGCTCATTAGAAAGCCAGCTTAAGCGGGGTGTTTGGCTACGAACAGTGGCATTTAGTATTGGGGGTGCTGAATAGACCTGGTATCACGGGAATGAGTTTTACACTCTGCAGAGGCGTCTGTGGATATCCTAACATTAAGACATTCCAGAAAATCCCTGCCCAGTAAGTTGGTGCTAATATTAGCTACCAAAGGGCGGAAGTGTCCGGTAGAACCTTCTGGGTCTTCCCACATAAGCGAGTCTCGTGTGCAAAATGCTCTCGTCATCCCTCCTATTCCATGTAAACTGGGTCCAGGGATGAGTTCCCAATCTTGGGGAACCTCTTCTTGCCTTAAAATCGTCTTTGCTGCCCCCGTGTCAATCAAAAATTTAAAAGGAATATTGCCAATCTTTACTGTCATAGAAGGGTGACCTTGTTCTAAAACAGGAGTGGTCCACAAAATCTCAGGCCCCGAATTTGTACCATTCAGGGGCGAACCATCTTTATGAAATTGGGACCAGCAATCTCTCTTCCAATGAAACCCCTTATGACATTTTGGACAAACAGTACGTGGTCTCTGGCTCCCAGACTGAAAGCGGGGTTGCTCTGGCTGAAGGCGTGGTTTCCCTGACTGGAGGCGTGGTCACAACTTATCAGGACATTGGTTACGCCAATGTCCTTGGCGACCGCACTGAAAGCAGGCCCCGTTTTGCTTACGTGGGGCAACTGCATAGACCTGCGTCATAGCGGGTGCCCCATAATTGCCTGATGTAAGTTCCTGTGTCGCTAGAATCCAATTATCTGGGTGTAGATGTTTAAGATTAAGGCATACCTGACGGAATTGTGGTGTCATGCCTTACCAGACAATACAGCGCAGGAGTAGTTTGCGGACGTCAGGATTATAAACCTTTCTCTCTAAGCTTCTCTTCACCCTTGAGATGAAGCTCGCCAATGACTCATCAGAGCCTTGGTGAAAAGAGTTAATGGGAGCTGATGGATCTACATCAGGTGTGGTCACCCTTTCCCATGCTTGTGTTGCACAGATGCGTACCTGTTCAAAATAACCGGTTGGAAACATGGCTTCTGCCTGCTGAGCTCCAGATTCATAAGCTCCTGCTCCAAACAAAGCATCAGAATTCCATTCTACCTGTTTGTTACTATTTTCCTGCGATTGCCTAGAGCACTCATCGCGGAAACACGCCTGCCACTGAAGATTGAGTGGGTCTGGGAGTGCAGCACGAGCCAGATCTTTCCAGTCTTGTGGTGTATTTAAATGCTGGTAAAAGCTTCTCAAGACGGACTTGGTCCATGGAGAATGCATTCCATCCTCCCTGACTGCTTGTCTGAGTGTTCCAAGTTGTTTAGAGGAATATGGCTGCCACGGCTGAGGGTTTTGTTTAGAAGGGGCCAAGTTTACCGGGAATGTGTGGATTTGGTCTGATGGCGCGGGAGAGGGAGCTACAGAAGTGGAAAGTTCAGTAGAAACTGCTGTAGTGGCTGCAGGGGAGACTAAACGCATATCTACGGGGACGGAGCTCCCAGGGTGGACTGCACATGGTTTAAAATCCATAAATGCTGAAAAAATATCCTTTAGCTCTCGTATCTCAGCCACTAGGTCCCTTAATGGTGACGTATCAGCAGGGGGCGGGGTCAGGGATGAGGAAGCCTCAGGCAGAGCTGAAACCGCGGCAGCAGGGGCCGGGGGCGGGGTCAGGAAAACAGAAGTGCAGGCGGAGCTGAAACCGGAATGGCAGGGGCAGGGGCGGGGTTCAGGAACGCAGAAGCTGCAGGCGGAGCTGAAACCTCGGTGGCAGGGGCCGGGGGCGGAGCTGAAACCGGGACGGCAGGGGCCGGGGGCGGGGTCAGGAAAACGGAAGCTGCAGGCGGAGCTGAAACCGGAATGGCAGGGGCAGGGGCGGGGTTCAGAAACGCAGAAGCTGCAGGCGGAGCTGAAACCAGGACGGCAGGGGCAGGGGCGGGGTTCATGGCATTCCTCTAAAACATTTAAGCCTGCTCCATTCCATTTTTCTTTACTGTGTCCATTTAGATATAAAGGGATAGGAGGAGATGTTGCTGAGGAGTTATTCTGATGCAGTCTCCGCCCCCAGGTTTTTCTATGCCCCGCTAAATCCTAGAGTGCCCCCTTTCAACCAATCCTGGCCCTACACGTCACCCCTGGTTGTCGCCCAATAAAAAGCCCCCTCACCCCTCCCCTCTCTCTCTCTGGGCTCTCAGCTCTCCCTCTCTGAGGCCTCGCTCCCTGCTCTCCCCCCGTGATCGGCCATTGCCGGCTGGCTCCACGTGGTCTGAACCAAACCTCCCCCCCATCCTATAATAAAGATTTGTGTACCCCTTTGCTCTGGACGTCCGCTCTCTTCTCCGTGGTGCAGCCCGACACCAGACCGCCGCAACAACAAGCAAGGACTGCAAAAGCTGAATAAAGACAAGAGACTGGAATACTTTAACAATGACTCTTTAGTCACTATCAGGCCACCCACATCAGTTGGGGTCAGGGAGTCCTGGGATTCCCACACAGACATGATGGGCCTAGACCTTGAATAAATCCCTCTCTCCATTGCTACTGGTCATCTCCATCAGGAACAACACAAAACAGTCTTTGTGCCAGTCAGTTCTACCTAACCACTATCAACCCTGGAGGAAGCTTTTGGGTAACCCAGAAGGTTTCTGGGTCAGGTTTAAGAATAACTTACTGAGAGAACCTCTTGCTATATTGTTATTGCTATATTGTTAGTAAGTTAATAAGCATTTGTTAATAAGTACTTATGTGTTCTAATCATTGGTTTTTGTTCTGCAGAGAACAAGTCACAGCTTTTACACACAATAGTCCTGTAAGTACTCAAAAAATGACAGGATTACAAAATCAAATGGAACATTTTAGTTGGTGATTGTTCCATGTTAGGAAATAAAAACTTTGCTTCCCCTCCCTCTAAATGAGTTTATCATTGGTACTGATGTAAGGCTCTGTATACTGTATTCGGACATAATCATCCTGTAGAAGTCACAGAGGAGAGGTAAGGGAACATTTCTGTAAGCACAGACACAGAGAGAACATTCTGTTGCTAAGTATCTTTGCAAGAGGCCATCAGATAAAAAAATGGATTAGATGACTACTTGAAAGTAAAATGAATCAGACTACTAACCTGGGTCGATTTTGGCCTTATAAATCAGATTACTGGGTTTCTAGCTGTTATATTTATTATCTTATTGTTTTACATTTTAGTAGTATTGAGTCTTAAGTTTAAATGTTCTCACCTACTCAGTGCAATGTTGTGACTAAGTTCCAAATGGGATAGTCTAAAGATCCATTGTTGGGGTGGAAACATGGAAGAATTCCTACGATAACTAAAAAGTAAAATAAATACATTTATTCCATTTATTTTAAAAAAAAACAGTGCATGCACTTGTGTGTATACATGGTTTCGTATAGTTTGTATATGTACCATGTTTTAGCTGGCATGCATACGAGAGTCTGTGTATTTTGCACAAAACATTGACACTTTTTCAAAATATCAAATATCTTCTACAACTCTCTAGCCCAGGCACTGCAAATACCACCTGTAGTCTTCCTCCTACATGTGCCCTCTGCTCATGTCCTCTCTTCTGTAGCATGTCTCAACTTAGGACCTTTTTTTTTTTTTTTTTGGTATTGCCCCACTTTACATGCTATCTTTTCACATGCATTTCTTTCTCCCTTCCTTTCTTTTTTTTTTCCAGTGATTTAACATTGCTTTACATAATTGTCAGGCTCCAGTAGTATTTTCTTTCTTTTTTCTAAATTAAATTTATTTATTTATAAGATGGAAACACTGACAATACTATAGGACAAGAGGAGTACAATTCCCACCACCAGAGCTCTGTATGCATCCCCTCCAGATAGCTCTCTTGTTCTTTAACCCTGTGGGAGTATGGATCCAGGGTCATTATGAGGTGCAGAAGGTGAAAGGTCTGGCTTCTATAATTGCTTCCCTGCTGAACATGGGCATTGACAGGTCGATCCATACTCCCAGCCTGTCTCTCTCCCTCCCTAGTGGGGCAGGGCTCTGAAGAATTGGAGCTCCAGGACACAGTGGTGGGGTCATCTGTCCAGGGAAGTCTGGTTGGCATCATGGTAGCATCTGGAACCTGGTGGCTTATCCCAGACAAGACCGAGGCCCTCTCCAGGAGTATTTTCATACTCATACAGAGTGCATGAAAGTCACACAACCCACCAAAGTCCTCATATGTTATTTTGTGGGTAGGGGCAAAATAGTGAGATTCTTTTTTTGTTTGTTTTGTTTTAAAATTCTTACTAGAGATTTAACAGTGGTTTACAAAATAATGAGGTTATAGGCTATTAGTTCTATACCACACCCACCACAAAATTTCTGTGCCCCCACCTTACCAACAATAACTATTATAGTTTTCTTGATTCCCTTACAATAATGGTATGACCTTAAAATAATTTTAAAACATCAGCTATTGCTCTTCATTTACTTATATTGTTTTATTTTTTACAATCATCATGTTGATGATTGGCACTGACTGTATCACAATCAGGAAGCTGCCCTCACCCAGACAGAGGCTATTGCCTAAGAAGGATCTAGCAGCAGGCTGCTCCTGAACACACAGTATGTTATGGGCAATATTGCTATTTATGACTAAGTTGGAAGTACAGCTGATCCTTGAGCAACTCAGTGGTTAGGGGCTCTGGCCCCATGCACAGCTGAAAACTACAAATAATAACAATACAACTTTGAATGCCCTTAAACTTAACTACTACTAACCTACTACTGACTGGTTGCCCTACCAACAACATAAATTTGTGTAACATGTTGCAAGTATTATATACTGTATTTTTAAAGAAACTAAGAAAAATCAAAAGCTGGGGGGGATCAGTGATGTAGTTCAGTGGCAGATAAAACACACTGCTTGTGAGGCGAACGTGATAACCACTACACTACAGAAAAAGACAGGCGCACTGTTTGTATAAGGTCCTGTGTACAACCTCTAACAGCTGAAGGAGAAAATAAAGTCATAAGTAGTTCATCATAAGGGTCTTCAAATTCCTTGTATTCACACTGAGTAGTCTGAAGAGGAGTGAAGAGACTGAAAAATATCCACAAAAGCAGTGCACCCTTGTGTTGTTCAAAGATCAACTGTATTTGTTATTTTTGAAAATGCCAAATACCTCGTTAAAACAATAAGCCCACACACTTTGCTCTCAATTTTCAGATATAGGAAAAGTATCTTCCTTTATTTTTATTATGGGATAAAGGCATCTATTGAGAGTATTATGAGGAAAATTCTGCCTTCCCAGTATCTTGAACCTAATAAAAACAGAGAATGAACCTGATGCAGAAACATGGCTATTGTGAATAAGGATGCAATAAATACAGGAGTGCAAGTATTCTGATTTCAACTTTTTGGGCACAATTAGTGGATGATGTTGGTGAGGAGTAAAGACATTTTGCTAACAATCAACTAATAGAATGAATGTCATCCTTCCTTTCATAGACTAAATATGCTCTCCTTTTTATAAAGACTTCAATGGGGGGGGAGGCAGTGGCGCACCTGGCTAAGCATACACACTACAGTGTGCAAGAACCAGGGTTTCTCCACCTGTAGGGGGAAAGCTTCTGAGTGGTGAAGGTGAGTTATAAGTGTCTCTGTCTCTTTTCCTCTCTAACACCTCTTAATTTCTCTATGTCTCTATCCAATAGTAAAGAAATACAATTAAAAAATACTTCAATGAAAAATTAGTGTATTGCATAAATTCAAACTTGAATATTTTTTGAGTACCTACAATGTGCTAGGTGATGGTAGAAAGGTTTCTCTCTAAAGGAGTTTACATTCAGTAGATATTCAAGAACAAAAAGGACTGAAGGGCCAGGTGGTGGCAAATCCAACAGAGGTACATGTTACCTTGGGGGCAAGAACCCAGGTTCATACCGGACGGAGTCCCCACTTGGGGGGGGGAGCTTCACCAGTGATGAAGCAGTGTTGCAATTATCTCTCTCCCTATCCCCCTTAATTTTTCTTTATCTCTAATTAAAAAAAAAAATAAGAGGTCAGTCTTTGTTATTACAGGAA
The DNA here is from genome assembly GCF_950295315.1 of Erinaceus europaeus. Lineage (NCBI taxonomy): Eukaryota > Metazoa > Chordata > Mammalia > Eulipotyphla > Erinaceidae > Erinaceus > Erinaceus europaeus. The sequence continues at coordinate 34,155,985 of NC_080177.1, forward strand.
TTATTTTAAATAGGGAAAAAAAACACCTAGCATACTAAGTGAGAGAAATGTTTGCTCTAGAGAGGATAATCAATTTAGAGATCTGATTAATAATTTCTGATGGGATAGGGCTCACTGAAGCAAAAGTTTGTCCTTCAGACCAGGGGCTGTGGAGACAGTGTGGATCAATAAGGAAAGAGTTATTCACATTCATGGGACAAGCTGACCAATTTAGAATAAAAGGGATCAAATTGGAGTGAGAAGTAAAGATTATATATATATATATATGTATATATATATGAATACATATATACATATATATATTTCATTCCATGGGGCACACCTAGTAAATTTTATTTGAATAAAAAGACCATCCTTAAATTGAGATTCAACGTGCTATTTCCCATTTTGCAAGTGCCTTTTGGAAAGAAAAAAAAAAGCAAAACTGGAAGTCGGGCGGTAGCGCAGCGGGTTAAGCGCATATGGTGCAAAGCAAGGACCAGCTTAAGGATCTCGGTTTGAGTCCCCGGCTCCCCACCTGCAGGGGAGTCGCTTCACAGGCGGTGAAGCAGGTCTGCAGGTGTCTGTCTTTCTCTCCCCACTCTATCTTCTCCTCCTCTCTCCATTTCTCTCTGTCCTATCTAACAATGATGACATCAATAACTACAACAATAATAACTACAACAACAATGAAAAAAAACACGGGCAACGAAAGAGAAAACACATAAAAAGAAAAAAAAAACATACCATTTAATAAAGTTAAGAGTCTTTCAAAAGAAAGCTAAAAATCAGCCTGGGGTGATAACTTCTTCTCAGTTCTTTTTATAGCTTACATGCGATCGTCACATCTGTAAGTTTCATAAGGTGCAATGCTAAAGTTATATAAGCAAGAGCAGGAACTTAGTGGCAATTAAAACTGCAAGAACGAGGCTTTGCACAACCTTAGGAAATAGGTCGGGCATTAAACGTACCTCGAGTCACCAGAGAGAAGAAGCGATGCGATGGCATCCCGGGGACAGCATTTTTGCGGCTGAACCCGGGTTGGACATTCCCTCCGGGTGGGAGATTTTGGCCAGAGAGCAAAGACAGTGAAGATGCTGCGGCCCAACCATCAGCTCACAGCCGCGGCGGCCCAGCCCGCTCTGCGTTTCCATGGTTAACGTCAACTTGGCCGGCACCGCCCCCCTCGGCAGGTTGCGCGCGCGGCCGACCCTCCGCCCCGCCCCGCCCCCGGGCTTAAGCTTGCAGCGGAGCGAGCCCCCTCTTGAGCCCAGTAAAACTCTGCGGGACTCCAGGCTCGTTTCAAAGCTAGTCTGGCTGGAGGTTGTGCAAGTGGCTCAGAATTTGGCCTTTTAGACTCAGACGCTGCTGCCTCAATAAGAGCCACAACGCCTGTCCTGAACTTTCACCCCGGCCACGCCCATACGCAAGAGCGTCGTTTCCTTGGTGATGCGACGTTCCTTCCTCTGGGCGGTGCTCCGCGAGGACAGAGCTCTAGCCGCCATTTTGTGAGCTTCAGGCCGACCGTGGACATGTGAGCGTGGACGGAACTTTCTTAGCCAAAATCAACATATTTTAATGTTGAAATATTTGCTGTACTATCACACACAGTTTTCTTCAGAATGATTCATTCATAAATGCTTTTTAAATAAAAGGTTTTTAGCGCTTGGAAAATTGAGGACTGCATCACCCTGTAGCCTCTTCATTGCATCCATCCTCCCTACCCCCCAGTGGGCTTGTGGCGGCATTTTAAATACTCGGAACCAGAATACCTATCACTGAAACAATTTTCTAAGGTGTCTTATTGAAGTTCAGGACCTACAACTGAGAAAACATCACTTTAGTTTTATTTTGTATTATTGCTGGGGTTTTTCTGGTCTGCTTTTCCAGGGAGTGTGAAAACTATGGCAGCACGAAAGCTTCCTCCAGTGAGTTTGGGGCCAGGCTCGAACCTGGGTCTCAACGACAAAGCAGGTGCACTATTATTAATACAGGTGAGCTACTTGTATCCCTTTCAGATCTGGCAAGTCTTTTACAGGGCCACCACAGGATCACCGATTTTGCCGGTTTACAAGTAGTTATCTCTATGACCCGCGCTCACTTGCTCCCATTTTCCATGGAGTTTGATTTTTTTTTTTTTCCCTTCTCAAATTCTGGATATCTTCCAGATGGGGAATTGAAAGTCCTGAATCTGGAGGTTGGTGTCATACATTGGTCGCGACTGATTAGGGGGCTTGTCCCAGAGAACTCTCAAGGCGGCTTGTTGACATCAAGACCTCTGACATATGACTGGAGGGCTGACTGGTTCTCCCCCTTCCCTCAGACTTTATGGGGAGTGGTAGCTTTGGTCCTTAAGCCATTTTACAGGGAGGGAATTTCTGTGTGTGTGTGTGTGTGTGTGTGTGTGTGTGTGTGTGTGTGTGTGTGTGTGTGTGTGCGCGCGCTCGCGCTTGCGCTTTAATAGTAAAAGCAATTATTAAAAGAATATTAAAAGTCATATAAAGGGTACAAGTACATGCAGAAGAAATGTAAAGTTTATGGAAAGCATATGGAAGGAATCTGTGCAGTAGTGATGACATGTATACTGGTGTGAAGGGGAGGTGCTCTTGTTTCATCTGTTATGTTTCTCACTCTTTGGGGAAAGAGCCTATCATGGGTCAGGGTATTATCAGATCAAGCATCTTTGAAGCTTCAACTATTGCTAGAAAAGTTGGTGGATGGGGTGGGTGGCGTTGTGCCCGGTTAAGTGCATATAGTACTAAGCACAAGAGCCTGCTCTAGCACCAAAACCCAGGGAAAACCCTGGAGGCTTAATAAAGAAAAAAGGAAAGTTGGTGGAGTCAGGAAGCCTGGGTGGAAGCCTTGACACCACTACACACTATTTGCATGATCTACTGTCTTTTGGGCTCTCAGTTTCCATAGCTTGCATTTCTTAGGTTGTACTAACAATGGCTGTTCTTTTCTCTGAAAACTTAAGCATTATTCAGTCAAAAATAACATAGTTTGATGTTGAAATATTTACTGTAGATATCTGGTTTAGAAATTTTTTTTTTTTCCAAATTAAGTTTGTACTTTTTTAGCCTAAAATTACTAAACCTTATGGCATGAGATCTTTGTTGGCATATTTGTAAAGTGAATACTGTTTGCTAGGACCTGCGTAGGGAACCAGATTGGATGACGAGACGTCAAGCGTTGGACAGGGTGGGCGAAGATCTCCGCGTATATTGGCAGGTCCGGTCGAGCGTAGACGTGGGAAATGAACTTAGATGATGCTGCATCCCGACGAATATCTGGCGGGGCGATGTTGCTAAGAACTGGCAGCCATGGAACCGGGGTGGAACGGATGGTTCCAGAAATTATCCTCATGGAGGAATATAATTTGGAATCGACCAAGTGGACATGGGGGCTACGGAACCATACTGGGGCACAGTATTCTGCAGTGGAATAGCATAATACCAGAGATGATGATCGTAGTGTGGAAGCGCTCGCGCCCCATGAGGAGCTGGCCAGTCTTCAATGATGTTATTCCTCGCACCCACCTTTGCTGCAGTTTTTATGAGATGTTCATGAAATGACAGGGTGCAATCGAGAGTAATGCCAAGATAGACTGGCTGGGCTTCATGCCGGATTCTCGTATCGTCAAGCTGCAAATTAAGCTCACGCGAGGCCGAGGCATGGTGTAGATGGAAAACAGATGATACCGTTTTTGCAGTGCTAGGGATTAGTCGCCATTTTTTACAGTAATCAGATATCAGAGACACGTCTTTCGTGAGTGTTTCCTCGAGGATGTGGAACTTGGATGCCTGAGTTGCACAACAGATGTCATCGGCGTAGATGAACTTCCTTGAAGAAGTTTCTGGGAGGTCATTGATGTAAATATTAAATAGCGTAGGAGCCAGAACAGAGCCCTGGGGGAGGCCATTTGAGACAAGTCTCTATCTGCTAGACTTGTCACCCAGATGCACCTGGAATCTTCTATTTTGGAGAAGAAACGATATAGTGTTGGACACCCATGGAGGCAGGCATCTTGAGATCTTGACTAGGAGACCACAGTGCCAGACCGTGTCATAGGCTGCTGTGAGATCAATAAAGACAGCACCCGTCTTTAAATTCTTCTGGAATCCATTTTCAATGTAAGTTGAGAGGGCCAGGACTTGTTAGCAGGTAGATCTTCCTGAGCGGAAACCAGCTTGGGCGGGTGATAGGAATTTCTCTGAAAGAGGAGAAATACGTGACAGAAGCAGCCTCTCAAGGAGTTTGTAACACACGGAGAGGAGAGAAATTGGTCTATAGCTGGCGGCCAGTGTTGGGTCTTTCTTTGGTTTCAAAACTTCTATTATCTTTGCACGACACCAAATTTTGGGCATAGATTCGGATTCCAAGATGTGGGACAGGAATGTAGTGAGCCACTTCTTTGCCACGGGGCCCAAGTTAAGAATGAGTTCTGGGGTGATCTTATCATAGCCAGCAGCCGTTCCCGGTTTAACCCTCTTCAAAGCATCTTCCAGTTCAGACAGTGTAAAGGGAGAGAGTTTTGGAGATGGACAAGATAAATGGAAGTGGGATGACCACTCATGGGAAATTTCTCTTTTCCAGCCTGGGTCGATCTTAGCACGTCCAACTTGAGTTAGGTGACTGGCCACTGAGTTTGGAGATACGGGAGGATGGGAGACAGGAGAGGGTTGGCTACCGGCACCCAGACTATGAAGAAGCTTCCAGGCCTTCCTACTTGAGTGGGTGAAGTTCAGACTTTCCGTGAGTTGTTGCCAGCGGGCTTGGTGTGCTGCATCCAGGGAGGCAATGAGATGGTCGGCCACATCTGGGTCGCCCGACTCATCATAATGCTTTAGTAGTTGTTCGCATTCAGCATCAAGACAAGGCGTATAGTTAGCACGTCTCCCACTAGGAATAGTTTGGGAAGCTGCTTTGAAGATGGCTTGGTCCTCTGTCATCCTTATTGGACCTGTATTCTCCCCACCCCCACCCCAGAGTCTTTTACTTTGGTGCAATACACCAACTTCAGTACAGGTTCTACTTGTGTTTTTTCTTCTGATCTTCTTTTTCAACTTCTGCCTGAGAGTGAGATCATCCCATATTCATCCTTCTGTTTCTGACTTATTTCACTTAACATGATTCCTTCAAGCTCCATCCAAGATTGGCTGAAAATGGTAAAGTCACCGTTTTTAATAGCTGAGTAGTATTCCATTGTGTATATATACCACAACTTGGGCAGCCACTCATCTGTTGTTGGACACCTGGGTTGCTTTTAGGTTTTGGCTATTACAAATTGTGCTGCTAAGAACATATGTGTACACAGATCTTTTTGGATGGGTGTGTTGGGTTCCTTAGGCTATATCCCCAGGAGAGGAATTGCAGGATCAGAGGGTAGGTCCATTTCTAGCCTTCTGAGAGTTCTCCAGACTGCTCTCCACATGGGTTGGACCAATTTACATTCTCACCAGCAGTGCAGGAGGGTTCCTTTGACCCCACAACCTCTCCAGCATTTGTTGCTGCTATCTTTTCTGATGTATGACATTCTCACTGGAGTGAAGTGGTATCTCATTGTTATCTTTATTTGCATTTCTATGACAGGAAAGACATTTTTTTCACATTGATTTAACAAATATTTACACCAGATATAGAGTTATGTTTTATATACCTCATTCCATTTAAAACTTATGATGTAGTTTACTGTTATGTTCATTTCAAATATAAGGAATCAGAGCTTAATAAAAAAGTAAAATAAATGAGTCTGGAACTGAATACATATATGAATGTTTCCAAAATTCATAATTTCTCCCTGTTGCCCTGCTAATGAATAGATGAAACAGTACCCAGAATTTGGAGTTGCTTTGCTAGCCAGAGGAAATGCTCACCTAAGCATTATCAAAGCACATGTTTCTGTGTAATGGATAGCCCATTTTAAATTCACACTTAACTTACACCTCTTGCCAAAAAGTGAGGAAAACAAACAAAACACAAAACAAACACACCCACAAATCCCTTATTCTACTACATTACCCACAGACCTCTGACCAGAAGACTCAGAAATTGACAATGTGAAGCAGCACTAAGTAGGAATAGTTACATGGGAAAATTGCACCTGGAAATTAGATAACTCAATATCCAAGGCAAAGTGATAGAATTTCTAAAATTGAATTGATGATCGGGTGTGGGTCCGGTGGAGTGAGACAGAAGAAGATAAGCCCAACTTTCAAGTTAGCTGAACATTAATTATGAGGTGCCCTATAAAAATACAGTAGGAAGATTAGAATTGGACAGAGGAGAGGAAGATAATCCACTATCAGACATAATGTGCTCTGAGGAGTGGTGGGATATATACAGCTGGAATTACAGGACTGGACCTAGGGAAAGGCCAAATCAGAAGGGATTTTGGAAGTATTCTACATTTTTAAATAAGATGGTGGGACCAGGTGGTGGCTAAGTGCACAAATTACAGCACACAGGGATCCAGGTTCATGCCTCTGGTCCCCACCTGCAGGGGGAAAGCTTCACAAGTGGTGAAGAAAGGGCTGCAGATGTCTCTCTTCATATCTACCCTCTCAGTTTCTCTCTGTCTCTATCCAATAATAAATAAATAAAAATCTTTAAAAAAATAACATGGTGGGAGTCGGGCTGTAGTGCAGTGGGTTAAGTGCAGGTGGCGCAAAGCACAAGGACCGGCAGAAGGATCCCGGGTCGAGCCCTGGCTCCCCACCTGCAGGGGAGTCACTTCACAAGCGGTGAAGCAGGTCTGCAGGTGTCTATCTTTCTCTCCCCCTCCTCTCTCCATTTCTCTCTGTCCTATCCAACAACAACGACAATAATAATTACTACAACAATAAAACAACAAGGGCAACAAAAGGGAATAAATAAATAAAATAAATATTTAAAAAAATTTCCTGAGAGCTTTTTTAAAAAATTTAAAAAAAAATAACATGGTTATTTAAAAAATAACATGGTTATTAAAAAATAACATGGTTATTAAATAACATGGCTTCATTAATATGTGGAATGTGGATGATTAAAGCATATGAACTTGCAAGAAAGTTAAAAAATAAATAAGATAGTTGAAGTAATGATATTGGAGAAGAATGCCAAAGTTAGTAGACTCAAACTGTCAAGAAAAGTGAAAGGGATGGCATATATGATTGGTTTCTTACATGGCTATTGAAATTCATCTCATTATATTACCTTTCAGATAAGTACGTGCATACAAAGATCTATGTGAATAGGTAAATGGTGGTTAGAAACTTTATTATGTCTCAGCCTGTTCACAGGCATGTATGTTGTTAGATAACATTGAATTATGTGAGGATATTAAAGACGAGTGAAAATTATGATTTAATATTTAAATTATCTTTACTATTTTTTCTATAATTATCTTTATTTGTTGGATAGAGACAGCCAGAAATCAAGAGGGTAAGGGGAGATAGAGAGGGAGAGAGACAGAGACACCTGCAACCCTGCTTCACTGCTTGTAAAGATTTCCCCCTGCAGGTGGGGACCAGAGGCTTGAACCCAGGTCTTTGCACATTGTAACATGTGTACTCAACCAGGTGTACCACATGTTAAATTATCTTTAATATGGAAAAATTTCATACCACATATAAAAAGAATCACAAAATTAGTTATGTATAATGCAATTATAGTAATTATAGTCTTGCCACTAATTGGTTTTAAGCTTTATTATACAGTAAATATGTTTAAAATTACACTTCTGAAAATATTACGGTAACTCCTGATGAGGATTCTTTCTCTTTTTTTAATTAAAAAGTTTTTAAATTATCTTATTTGTTGATAGAGACCATCAGAAATTGAGAGGGGAGGTGTAGATAGAGAGGGAGAGAGACAGACACCTGCAGCACTGCTTCACTACTAGCAAAAGCTTTCCCCCTACAGGTGGGGACTGGGGGCTCAAACCTGGGTTCTTGTGTGCTCAGTCATGTGCACCACCACCCAGCCTGCAGGATTATTTCAGTGTAGAGTTTCTCAGATCTTGTTTTTGGTCAAGAACTTTAAGTTATTTTTAATTGGAAGTATTATCTATCAATTTGAGAGAGTGGGAAGTTCCCAGCTATTATTGTATTGGTATCACTGTGCTTCCTCTGGTATTTCAGTAGATGATTTTCATATTTTGCTGCCCCCTCCTTTGGGGCATCTATGTTGATTATTGTGAGCTCTTCTTAGTTGATTTCCAAAGTATGATATAGTGACCATCTTTGTCTTTTATTGTTTAAATTATTTTGAAGTCCATTGTATCAGATATGGGTATGACTATTCCTGTTTTTTTTTTTTTTTTAGGTCTATTGGCTTGTATGATTGTTTTCTGTCTTTTCAGTTTGAACCTATGTTTGTCCTGTTGAGTCAAGTATGTCTTCTGTGGTTGGACCATGTTCCTTGATCCACATTTCAACTTTGTGTCATTTAATGGGTGAGTTCAGACTATTAACATTTAGTGT